>NC_091064.1:216616535-216929313 GCF_000393655.2 Nicotiana sylvestris
CCGCGATCGCGAAAGGCAAATTCTTGGGCAGAATGTTTTAAAGCTCTATTTTGAGGGTTTGGTCATCATACCACATTTTGAATTAGAGAGCTCAGATTTTGGATGATTTTGGAGGGGATTTTCATGTTTTGGATTATAATAAGTGTTTTTTACTCGGATTTGTCTATTAATCACAATCCTAATTGGAGATTTTGAGTAGAGAAATTGAGGATTTTGAAAAACCTTTTCAAAAATGAAATTTGAGGATTTGAAGGTCGATTTGAGGTCGGAATTGTGTGATTTTGGTATTGTTGGACTCATGTCGGGATGGGAATTTGTAAGTTTTTGTCGGATTTCGAGGTGCGGGTGTAACAACCTGGCTGGTCATTTTATGAACTTCAGCCCCATTTTCCCCATTTCTGCTTCTTTATGTCTTGTTCAGACGTATTTTGTGGTACCAGGTTGGTTGGTTCGGGTTCGGAGAGGTTTTGGAAAGGAATGAGACACTTAGTCTCTTTTTAGTAAGCTTAGGTTGGAAAAATGTCTATCGAATATTGACTTATGTGAAAAAAGGCTCGGAAGAGAATTCTGATGGTTCGAATAGCTTCGGGAGGTGATTTGGAACTTAGGAGCGTGATCGGAATGAGTTTTGGAGGTCCGGAGTAGATTAAGCTTGAATTTGCGAAATTAGAATTTTGGCATCTTCCGGTTGGTAGCAGAAATTTTGATATAGGGGTCGGAATGGAATTTTGGGGAGTTGTAGTAGGTCCGTTGTGTCATATAGGATGTGTGTGCAAAATTTCAGGTCATTCGGACAAGGTTTGATAGACCTTTTGATCGAAAGCAGAATTTGAAAGTTTTTGGAGTTCTTAAGCTTGAATCCATGGTTGATTCGTTGTTTCGATGTTGACTTGGGTGTTTCGAAGATTGGTATAAGTTTGGAAGGTGGTATATTACTTGTCTGTACTTTTGGTTGAGGTCCCGGGGTCCGCAGGGTGATTTTGGATGATTGACGGGAGGTTTAGAGTTGGAATTAGTAGCTGAAGTGATGAAGCTCCTATCATAACTGCACTTGCGGTCCTGCGGCTTGGGGACCGCAGGTGCGGGCCTGCAGAAGCGGAACAGTGGACGTAGATGAGGAATTGGGCGAGATGGTCTAGAGGCGCAGGTGCGAAAGTTTCAGCGCACCTGTGAGACCGCAGGTGCGGAAGGTTATGTGCAGGTGCGGTTCCTGGAACCTAAGTGAAAACTGCAGAAGCGGTGCATTTGGCCACAGAAGCGGAAATGGACCGCAGGTGTAAAATACTGGGTTAGAAAGTATATAAGGTTTCGTTCGCGAATTTTTGGTTATTTCATCATTTTCTCATACGGGCTTGAGCTTGAGGGAGCATTTTGAAGAGGGATTTCAAGGGGATTTCGTGGAGGTAATATTTTTGGACCCTAAACTTGTTTCTATGATGGTTTTTGACTGATTAAGCTTGAAATATATGGAATTTAGTAACAAAAATTGGGGGTTTAGGGCTTGGAAATTGGAGACCTTAATCTAGGGATTTGAGGGGCCATTTGTGGTCAGATTTTTATATTCTTGGTACGTATGAACTCGTGAGAGTGTAAGGATTCTAGTTTGGTAAATTTTATCAGAATCCGAGATGTGGTTCCGGGGGTCAGGTTACCAATTTCGGGATTTGTGTTGTAATTTGATTATTTTCGTATGGGCTTTGTTCCCTGAGTATATATTGATGTTATGCTTCTGATTTTGGTTAGATTCGGGGTATTTGGAGGCCGAGTCGAGGGTAAAAGGCGTTGCGGGATAGAGTTTGGCTTGGCTTGAGGTAAGTAACACTTCCAAACTTGGTTCTGAGGGTTCGAAACCCCGAACTATATGTTCTATGATTACTATTGAGGTGACGCAAGTGCCAAGTGACAGGCGTGTAGGCGTGCACCATGAGAAATGCGGCCTGGATCATTCCAGAGCATCGCCTAGTGACTCTTTCTTACTGATATCTATGTTCTATATATGTGACTAAGTTAATGAGCTGCAAATCATGCTAATTACCATGTTAAGGCTTCACGCCAGTACTGTTGAGACCCGAGAGGTCGTTTCTTGCTGTCATGTTATTAGCTTAATTTATATTCTATACTCAGTCCTGTTCATACATATTATATCATGCCTCAGTCTCAGTTATTGCTATTTGACATATCATATCATTGTTCAGGCTAGTATCATGACATTTTTGAGCTCGTGTGTGTGAGTCTGGAGAGTATTGACTGAGTGAGGCCGAGAGCCTGATTATTGATTAACAGTATGGTATCGGGTTGCACGCCGCAACGAGAAATTGATCATGCCTTCGCTGGCATTGATATAGAGCTTGGGCTCATAGAAGCCCCTACGGAGTCTTTACACCCCCAGTGAGCGTAGACGATGATATTGACGGATGGATCTTCCCTGGACATGGATCTTGTCCGAAGTATTGGTATGGAGATGGATCTTCTCCATGAGGCTGGATTGGCCTGTTTTCCTTGGTACTGGGTGACTTATAGTCAGTGATGTATATATATTCCGGGATGGATCTTCTCTGGGCCGAATGGGCCATATACAGTACCGAGTGGTTGAGCACTGTGAGTGGAAGTATTATACGTAACATTGATAATGTTATCTATGCATTGGTACTTAGATATTCCTGAGCTTTATACTCTGTATCGTTCATACTTTAATTACTATTGAGAAACTACATGAACTGTAAGCATGTCTACTTATCTATACAATTAACTGTTGCAACCTGTGGAGGTTTGGTTCGTCACTATCATTAGTCCATAGTTTGGACTTGTTACTTACTGAGTTGGTGTACTCATATTACCCCATGCACCCCTGTGTGCAGATCCAGGTATCTCGAGGCACGATAGCGGTTGTTGATCTTTCCAATTGGAGATTTTCTTTGGAGATTGCAAGGTAGCTGCTTGGCGACCGCAGTTCCACCTTCTCCTTCCTTATCTTCCTTATAGTACTTTTATTTAGACATTATCAGACTATGTAGTCTTATATATTTCAAACAGTTGTAGTATTTTGCTCATGGCTAGTGACACACGAGGTCAGACATGTATTTCTTTCCGCTGGATTTGAGTTCCATTTTTATCTTATTGGATTTCTGTTTAAAAATATGATTTTTCTTAAGTCTTTAATTAGAAAATGGAGTGAATGGGTAATAATTGGCTGGCCTAGTATCACGATAGGCACTATCACGACCGGGTTGGTTTTTGGGTCGTGACAGCGGGCCTAGGGGTTTACTTTTAGATTTTGATTAAAGATCTTAGCTTTATTATTTGGATTAAATTTTTTTCTATGACTTTTATTGATTATATTAAGCTGATTTGGCAAGATTTAGGGCGTCCGAAGGTTGATACATGCGGGAAGGGTTTGTTAGAGGAGTAATTTGGCTTGCTTGAGGTAAGTATCTTATCTAGACTTAGTTGAGGCGCTAGTTGCCTGAGTTATGTGTGATAGTTGTGTGCTATGAGTACGCATATGTGTAGGGCTTGAACCCATGTGCAGGCACCAGGATTTTTGTCCTTGTTCGGGTTAGTGCTTAGGCTATGATATGCCTAGAATTTGACTGTTAAGCTGTAAGCTATAATGTTTCTCATATTTGTAACCTTATTGTGAACTATTTGAGCTATATTTGAGGTTGCACAGAGGCTAATTACTGAATGGTCTTGATGATTTCTATATGAAATTTCCTTAAGCTATGATAGCACACTTTGCACATGCATACACTTTAGCATGTCATTTATACCAGTCCAGAAGCATGAGATATGTAATTCATTCATCATATACATGTATTCTTGTATATCTGATTTTGTGTGATATGAAGGACATGATGCATGTGACCACGTCGGGCGGATTGTACTGTTATGCCTATGACCACACTGGGAGAATTGCATTATTATGCATGTGACCACGTTGGATGGATTGTACTGTTGTTCCTTTGACCACGCCAGGCGGATTATGATATTAAGCATGTGACTACACCGGGCTGCTAGCACGTTTAATTGGTTGTGCTTGCGTGTGGATATGAATCCATCGCCATAGGGTCACCCTCTCCTGCCTTGTTGATGGTGTACATTCGGATTTAAGAAAACTAATTAGTGGTTTTGTACGAAAATGGAATTGTTGAGGAAAATCTGGCTAGTGTCTTTTTGGATATTGCATTTCATCTTTATTTGCAAATTTTCATGCTTAGTTACCTGATTCATTTGCATATCACCCTTATATGCCATATCATTTATTAATCAGGGTACTTGAGTAGTTGTGTACACACACAGAGATAGTTCCTTCTGTGGTTTTATAATTGATCACATTATTGTTTTGTACTTGTTGAATTTATGAACTGCTTGGGTTATAGCAAGTATCATTTATAATTGTTGCTTCTTTTACCTCGCTGAGTCTAGTTATGATACTTATTAAGTACATTGGGTCAGTTATACTTTCCACTTAATTGTGCAGATCCAGGTGTCGGACCCAGTAATCAGTAGTCGAGGCTAATGGCAGAGGTGTTGCTGAGACACGAGGTAGAACTACATTCTTGATAGCAGTCTTGACGTCTCTTTCCTTATGCACAATTGTCTTTATTTCAGACAGTATTGTACTTGGTCGTTTCAGACTTGTATCTTTGTATCAGAGCTCATGACTCTGTATGTTCCAGTTCTGGGGGACTTATTATGTATTAGCGGTATTTTGTTAAATTGATATTTCAGACTTAAGTTATTTCTATAAACTCTGTTATTTGGTTCTTTATTGTTATTTTTGGCTTTCTTAGCTGGTGCGTTAGGCGTTATCACGATAGGTTGGGATTTTGGGTCGTGACGAGTTAGTATCAGAGCCCTAGGTTCATAGGTATTATGAGTATTGAGTAAGTTTCGTAGAGTCTTGCTAATCGGTACATAGATATTTGTACTTATCTTTGGGAGGCTACTGAACTGTTATGAAACCTCACTTTCGTGCATTCTTGTCGTGTAGTTTGTTATTTCCAAAGTTTGAAACTTGACTATTTTATTCTCTCATATATGGTTAGGTCACATGGACCGGATCAAGAGGATGGCCAATAGTACTACCAATTAGGGTCGCAAGAGGCTAGGGCCATGTTAAAAGCTAAGGTATGGCTCATACTACAACTAGAGCAGTAACTGTAGAGCCACCAGTTACTTCAGCTAAGGAGCAGGTACCAGATTTTGTTGAGCCGGTGGGACCAGCTCAAGCACCAGCAATGCCCATTATTATCCCTAGCCTTCAGGAGGCCTTAGCCCAGATTTTAATTACTTGCACGAGCTTGTCTCAGATGGTCTTGATTCCAGTTGCACCAGCCACCTCACGGGTTGAGGGAGGTGCCTAGACTCCCGCTGTCCGTACTCTAAAGCAGCTAGCACAAGGTCACCAGATGCCAGGTGTATTGCCAGTTCATCCAGTTGTTGTTCGAGATGAGGTTGGTCCAGCTATGAGTGATGAGGAGCAGAAGAGATTGGAGCTTGTAGGAGCCTTAATCCTCCGGAGTTCAGCAGAAAGGAGTTAGAGGATGCTCAGGATTTTTTAGACTGGTGTCAGTAAATTCTTCGCTAGCATTTTTTTAGAATAGTGGGGTTCCATTAACTACTTTTTAGCTGACGTGGGTATCTTATAGATGGTGGCAGTCTTATGAGTTGTGCAAGCTATTTGGCACATCGCCGCTTACATGGCATGAGTTCTCAGTTCTCTTCTTAGAGAATTTTGTCCCAAAGACTCATAGAGAGGAGCTGCATAGAGATTTTGAGCGGCTACTCTCGGGGGATATGACTGTGACTCAGTACGAGATGAGCTTTGGAGATTTGGACCTTCATGCTATATGGTTGGTTCCCACTGAGAGGGAGAAGATTAGAAGGTTCATTGATAGCCTCAACTATAGTTTGCGTTTAAGTATGGCTTGAGAGGTTGAGACGGGTCCTTGGTTTGATCAGGTTTTCGAGATTGCTAGACGTTTAGAGCTGGTTCGCAGGCAGGAGTTTAAGGAGCAGGAGGTCAAGAGCCCTCATACTTCATGTGGTTTTAGTAGTGCCTCATCTAGGGGCTAGTCCCATTATAGCAGAGGTCATCCTTCTATACCCATTCAGGCAACTCGCCATGTTTCTCGTGGTTATTTAGTTAGACACAGTAGCTATAATGCTCGTCTAGCTTAGTTATCATTTAGTTCATTGCCGGCACAGAGTTCCCCATGCTCTATCTGCCTAGGTTTCCATGGGCAGATCTTTAAGTTATCAGGAGCATCAGTTTTACAGTAGGGGTTGTTATGAGTGCATAGACTTAAGTCATCTCAAGAGGGACTTCCCCAGACTATTGAGTAGGGTTCAACAATAGAGCTCTCATCCTATGATTTCAGCACCAGAAGTTGTACCACCTGCACTGCTAGATAAAGTTGGGGGATAGTCAGCACGAGGTTGTCCTAGAGGGGAAGGTCGATCACGTGGTGGTCAGGACCATTGCTACGCATTTCCATCCAGGCCAAAGGTAGTTGCTTCTGATGTCGTGATCATAGGTGTTGTTTAAGTATGCCATGGGGAGGCTTCAATATTATTTGATCCTAGTTCCAATTACTCATACGTGTCATCATACTTTGCTCGTTGTTTGGGTATACCCCTTGATTATTTGGTTATGCATGTTCATGTATCTATACCGGTAGGTTATTCTATTATTGTGGATCGTATGTATCGATTGTGTGTGGTGACTATTGGGGGATTAGTGATGAGAGTTGATCTTTTATTACTTAACATGGTGGATTTTGACGTGATTTTAGGCATGGATAGGTTGTCATGTTATCCTGGATTGTCACGCTAAGACCGTGACATTGGCAATGCCGGGGTTGCCTAGGGTTGAATGGAGAGGCTCCCTAGAATATGTTCCTAGCAGAGTGATTTCATATCTGAAGGCTCAACAGATGGTTGGGAAGGGATGACTAGCATATGTGGCCTTTGTGAGGGATGTAAGTGTTGATGCTCCTATCGTTGAGTCAGTTTTGATAGTGAGAGACTTTCCAAATGTGTTTCCTACAGACCTCCCATGGATGCCACCCATCAGGGACATTGATTTTGGTATTGACCTGGTGCCGGACACTCAGCTCTTCTCTATTCTTCTGTACCGTATGGCACCAGCAGAGTTGAATGAATTGAAGAAACAACTTTAGGAGCTACTTGATAAGGGATTCATCAGGCCTAGTGTGTCACCTTGGGGTGCATCAGTTCTATTTTTGAAGAATAAAGATGGTACTATACGGATGAGCATTGATTACAGGTAAATGAACAAAGTTGTAATTAAGAACAAGTACCCACTACTGTGTATTGATGACTTATTTGACCAGCTTTAGGGAGATTATTTGTTGTGCCCATTTCTATCATTGCTGACTAAGGCACGCAGTTCACATCACAGTTTTGGAGAGTAGTGCGGTGACAATTGGGCACACGGGTTGAGTTGAGTATAGTATTCCACCCTCAGATGAACGGGGCAGTCTGAGCACACTATTCATATCTTGGAGGATATGTTACGTGGATGTGTTATGGATTTCTGAGGTTCATGGGATCAATTTCTTTCATTAGTAGAGTTCACCTACAATAATAGCTTTCAGTCGAATATCCAGATATCTCTTATAAGGCATTGTATGGGAGTAAATGTCATTCTCCGGTTAGTTGGTTTGAGCTTGGGGAGGCTAGGTTGTTGGGCACTAATTTGGTATGTGGTGCTATGGAGAAGTTCAAGATGATTTAGGAGCGGCTTTGTACAACAGAGTCCAAACAGAAAAGTTATGTTGGTAGGAAGGTTCCTGTTGTTGCATATATGGTGGGTTAGAATATTTTGCTTAGAGTTTCGCCTATGAAGGGTGTGATGAGGTTCGAGAAGAAGGGAAAGTTAAACCTTCGGTATATTGGTCTCTTTGAGGTGCTTGAGAGTTTTGGAGAGCTAGCCTACAAACTTGCATTACCACCTAGTCTATCAAGCGTTCAGCTATTGTTTCATGTTTCTATGCTCTAAAAGTATTATGGTGATCTGTCGCATGTTTTTGACTTCAACACAATGCAATTATAAGGAGATTTGACTTATGATGTAGGGCCAGTGGCCATTTTGGATCAGCAGGTTCGAAAGTTGAGATCAAAGAATATAGCATCAGTGAAAGTTCAATGGAAAGGTCAGTTAGTCGAGGAGGCTACTTAGGAGACCGAGCAAGAGATATGGAGCAGCTATCTATACCTATTTGAGACTCCAAGTATGATTCTAGACCCGTTCAAGGACGAATATTTGTTTAAAAGGGGGAGAATGTCATGACCTGGCCGGTCATTTTGTGTATTGTAGCCCCGTTCCCCTATTTATTGCTTCTTCTATGTTCATTTTTGGTTATATGACTTGCAAGGGTGGTTGGTTTGGTTTCGGGGATGTTTTAAAGTGAATTGAGACACTTATTCTCAAGGGGTTTGACTTTTGTGTAAATGACTCCAGAATGGAATTTTAAAGATTCAGATAGCTTATATGGTGATTTTGAACTTAGGCGTATGTCTGAATATTGATTTGGATGTCCATAGGTTGGTTTGAGGTTTTTGGCGAAAGTTGGAATGTTGAAGGTTTAAGAAGTTAAGAGGTTTGACCGAGAGTTGAATTTACTAATATCGGTTTCATATTTTGATTCTAAGAGTTGGAATAGGTCTGTTGTGTCATTTGGGACTTGGCTGTAAAGTTTGAGGTTATTTGGAGTTGATTCGATATGATTCGATATTATTTTTAAAAGTTGGAAGTTCATTAGGCTTGAATCGATGTGTGATTCATGGTTTTGGTGTTGTTTGATGTGATTTGAGGATTCGAGTATGTATGTATTGTGTTTTAGGACTTGTTGGTACGTTCGGTTGAGGACTCGGGGGCCTCCGGTGTATTTCGGATGAGTTCCAGACCATTTCTCCGAGTTTTGGGCTGCTGATATCTGGTGTGTTATTTTCTCCTTCGCGATTGCAAGGAGAAGGTCGTGATCACATAGAGTGTTTTGGGTGACTGGAGAAATGTTGTTCGCGTTCGCGAAGTGGTGATGCATTTGCTTAGCTTTGGATGTTTGTGGTATTCACGATCACGAATGTGCGATCACATTGGCATAGTAGAGTGAGTTCAGCCGAGGTGTCAGGCATAAGCCTACGCGATTGCAATGCTATGTCTGCATTTGCGTAGTTCTGGAGCGTGTGTTCTTCGTGTTCATGGTACAGAGCTTGTGTTTCTGTAAGGCATTTTGGTGGAGCTGGGAGTTGTTCTTCGCGATCGCGGGAGTGTGTCCGCGATCGCGAAAGGCAAATGCCTGGGCAAAATGTTTAAAGCTCTATTTCGAGGTTTTGGTCATTATACCACATTTTGAGTTTGAGAGCTCGGTTTTGGGCGATTATGAAGGGGATTTTCATGCTTTAGATCGGGGTAAGTGTTTTTGACTCAAATTTGTTTATTAATCACGATCCCATCTTTTTTTATCATTTAGTTGGTGATTTGGAGTAGAGAAGTTGGGGATTTTGTTAAAACTTCTTTAAAACGAAATTTGAGTACTTGAAGGTCAATTTGAAGTCGGAATTGGATGATTTTAGTATGATTGGACTCACGTTAGAATGGGTGTTCGGAATTTGTGAGTTTTGTTGGATTCCGAGGTGCGATCCCGGGGGTTGACTTTTTGATTTTGATTATAGATCTTAGCTTTATCATTTGGATTCGATTTCTATGACTTTTATTGATTATATTAAGTTAATTTGGTTAGATTCGCGTCGCCCGGAGATTTATGCACGCGGGAAGGGTTTGTTAGATGAGTAAGTTTTATTGCTTGAGGTAAGTAACTTATCTAGACTTGGTTGAGGCACTAGTTGTTTGAGTTATTTGTGACATCTACGTGCTATGAGTGCGCATATGTGTGGCATTTGAACCCATATGCAGGCACCGGGGTATTTATCCATGTTCGGGATAGTGCTTAGGCGATGATATGCCTAGAATTTAATTGTTAAACTATAAGGTATAATATTTCTCATATTTGTAACCTTGTTGTGAACTATTTGATCTATGTTTGGAGTTACATAAAGGCGGGATAAGAGACATAGGGCTAAAGAGAGAGCCAAAATAGAATCTTTTGTGTATAATCCTGCATAATCTCGAATGTTATCAGTTCTGGTACGTAGACCAAATAATACAATGCAAGTAGAAGCTCCTAGATTCATGGAGATATAGAACAACATATAAGTTATCATGCTTACATATCCATCATTTGAGTCTCCAACAATTATTCCAATAATGACATATGCAATTTGACCTATGGACGAATATGCAAGCATACGTTTCATACTTGTTTGAGTAATAGCAATGAGATTTCTAAGTTTTCTATCCGGTCAATGATAGGCTTTAGGCCTTACCTTACTCTTTAGGGGTTTACTCTTCTACTTAAGTTTCTAGCTAGGCTGATGCCCGCTGCTGATCCTTTCTAAATCCAGCTTCAACCGAGCATACGCCTGCTGCGGGAATAGGAAGAACAGAAATTTAATTTTATGTTGAAGTCTTTCCCGTTGAAAGGCTGGGGGCGCCTTGCACG
Organism: Nicotiana sylvestris; assembly: GCF_000393655.2. Taxonomy (NCBI): domain Eukaryota; kingdom Viridiplantae; phylum Streptophyta; class Magnoliopsida; order Solanales; family Solanaceae; genus Nicotiana; species Nicotiana sylvestris. The sequence continues at coordinate 216,627,125 of NC_091064.1, forward strand.
TCTTGGAAAAATCATGCTTTGTATCTGAAGTTATTGGCCCATGGTCCTCAGTGAGGAAAGGACCTAGAACAAAGATACAAACAAGAAGGGAAAAAAAAGGCGATTCGAATCCTCGTTCTTCTAATTTCCTCTTGTCTGCTTTCTTGCTCATGCCAATGCCTAAAAAATAGTTAAGAAATTTGCATGGGATTCTGTACCAAGAACATCGGCTTCTCATGTCGATCTTCCATTCGACCAATTGGACAGCATCATCTTCGTTTAGTTTACTATTCAACGTCCCTTTATCCCTAGTTGTACAGGTACAACCTAGAAGTTTCCTCTTTCATATTGATAAAAGCGCTAGGCACCTCTTAACAGTTCAAATTCCCCCTTAGCTCCCTGAATGATCTTGATAATTGCTATTTCGGTGATAAAATTGCTGATTTAAGCTATGATAGCGCACTTTGCACATGCCTACACTTTAGCATGCCATTTATACCAGTCTAGAAGCATGAGATCTATTATTCATTCATCATATACATGTATTCATGTATATCTGCTTCTGTGTGATATGAATTGGACTGGATGGTGACCACGCCAGACAGATTGTACTGTTATGCCTGTGACCACGCGGGGTGGATTGTATTGTTATGCATGTGACCATGCCGGATGGATTGTATGGTTATGTTTGTGACCACGCACGGCAGATTATGATATTGAGCCTATGACTATACAGGGTTGGTATCCTATTGAATTGGTTGTGCTTGCATTTAGATATGGATCCATCCCCCTAGTATCACCCTCTCATGTGCCTTCTTGATGGTGTACACGAGATTTAAGAACAATGATTAGTGGTTTTGTATGGAAATGAAATTGTTGGGGAAAATCTGGCTAGTGTCTATTTGGATTTTGCATTTCATCTTTACTTGCAAATTTCCATGGTTATTTACTTGATTCATTTGCATATCATCCTTATATGTTGTATCATTTACTGAGCAGGGTACTTGAGTAGTTGTGCGCATACACACACACAGATAGTTCTTTTTGTGCTTTATATTTGATCACATAGTTGTTTTGTACGCGTGCTTCTTTTACACGAGGTTAGTTATGATACTTATTGAGTATATTGGGTCGATAGTACTCATGCTACACTCTCCATTTAATTGTGCAGATCCAGGTATCGGACCTAGTCATCAGTAGTCGAGGCTAGTAGTAGAGTTGTTGCTCAGAGATGAGGTAGAATTGCATTCTTGACCACAGTATTGGCATCTATTTCCTTATGCACTATTGTCTTCATTTCAGATAGTATTGTAATTGGTCATTTCAGACTTGTATTTTCATATTAGAGCTCATGAATCTGTACTTACCAGTTCTAGGGGATTTATCATGTATTAGTTGCATTTTTTTATATTGAGATTTTAGACTTAAGTTATTTCTATAAATTTCGTTATTTTTGGTTCTTTATTGTTATGTTTGGTTTGCCTAGCAAGTGCGTTAGGATCCATCACGACGGGGTGGGATTTTTGATCGTGTGACATGAGAAAATCACAAGAAGTAGCTGATAGGGCCCCACGATGGGGGTCAAACAATTGACGTGAATATATAAAGTATTTGTCGGAATAATTGACAATGTATAATATAAAGAAATAAATAGTTATTATCTAGTAGTGCCTTAGAGAGCTTGATAGATTACAGAATTTGAAGAAATCACTGCAATATAAGAACTTAATGGGTTAAAAGATATGTCACGACAAAGACAACTAATATTTCGAGGGATTGAAAGAGATTTTTAGTAGGTAGAAGTCTTGTATTGATCAATCTATATGCTAGAAAGAATATTAGTGTCCCTTTTATAGTGGACTAACATGAAGGACTGACCTAGTCTTGACATGGTTAGAAGGCCTGCTAAAGGCCTGCTTTGCTCGCGAAAGAATGTTATACCCTCCAATAGTGGAAAAATCATGTTAGCCAAGTTAGTCTTGCTTGGATTGTCTTAGTGATAATGCTATTGGAATCAAGTTATGACCACTAAATTAACTACTCAATGAGTCAATACACTCGCCCTTCTTTTATAATATTTAGATACATAACTGATATAGTGTTATAAAGTTAAGTTACTGAGATGGGGGATAATATTTCATGAGCCTCAAAGTTGTTCCTGAGAGCTCATCTTATCTTATGTTGTGATTATATATTTTTGTATGTTGAGAACTCTCTAGAGTTGCTCATGCCTTCACTAATAGTCGAATCTTGATATAATGTTATACTACTTTATTGAGATTAAGAGATGTTATATGTTCTATTACACTAACTAGTTAAAGTTGTGATATCATTTTGTGTGTTCAGATATATATGTTGTTGGTAGATTAAGTGGATGATAGTTCAGGTAATGGAATAAACTATCAGTTTAGGTCAATATTAAATTTTATATAGGGTAGTAAGTAAATAACCACAGGTATTATTGTTTAATATGTAAATAGTTATACTTGCAAAAAATTTAGTTCTCTAATCCTCAACTTCATAATTTTTTATTTGGATAGCTAAACATGTTTACAATTACTATTTTAATGGCCCTTGACCCTCGTGTCCCTCAATTGCATTTATTTTGATAATTATCCACATTAGATAAGAATATGCATTCATCATCAATTTAGAATAAGTAAATACAAGGTCGGAATCAATTATAATGTTATCTGAATGACTAAATATTGTTAACATGAAATAAGGAAAGGGACTTCAAGGCTTGTGACCGGAAAATTAGTGCTACCTCAAGATCTTAAACTAATCTGAATCTGGCTCATGACAACTACCACAATCAGCAACACATGGATCTGCATACAAAGTGAAGAGTATAGTAGGAGTACAACCGACCTCATATACTTAATAAGTAATAAGCCTAACCTTGGGCTAAAAGTAGTGACGAGTTTGGCAAGACCCGATGCTCGCTTTCCACAACCAATAATAGCAATAACATCAGAATAATAATATATGAAGGAATAAAACTCAATAATAACAGGCTCAACTTAACACAATAGGAGGAAAAATTGACATGTTTCTTAGATATAATAGTTATGGCATCAACTTACATAGAATTCACGTACACAGATATTTATTTACAAGATAAAAACTATAATATCAAGCTCTAAACATCAAGTAGAGTCATCAAATACCAATTAGCATGACGGATAATGCAGATTTATGCCTGCATATCAGTTATAAATGCCAAATCAATAAAGAATCATAGTTTAAATATCAAGTATACATAATTTCAACACATTCATAGTGCCTGGCACAAAGTACCCATCAATCATACGATTAGAAGCTTAAGTTGAAAGAGTTGATCGGATATTGACTTATGTCTAAATGACTCTGGAATGGAGTTTTGATGGTTTTGATAGCTCCATATGGTAATTTTAGACATATGAGTGTGTCCGGATAGTGATTTGGAGATCCATAGTTGATTTTGGCTTGAAATGGCAAAAGTTTGAAAATTAGAAGTTTTAGAAATTGAGAAGTTTGACCGAGAGTTGACTTTGTTCGGGCTCAAATTTTTGTTCCGGAAGTTAGAATAGGTCTGTTGTGTCATTTATGACTTTGTGCAAAATATAAGGTCCATCGGACTTGATTTGATAGGTTTCGGTATTGAATGTAGAAATTAGAAGTTCATAAGTTCATTAGGCTTGAATCGATGTGGGATTCGTGGTTTTATTGTTGTTTGATGTGATTTGACGCTTCGAGCGAGTTTGTATGAAGTTTTAGGACCGGTTGGTATGTTTGGTTGAGGTCCCGGGGACCTCGGGTGTGATTCAGATCATGTTCAACACATTTGGAACCTCGGAGGAACTATTGATTTCTGCTACGGGTTTTCTTGTACGCGATCATGAGTGTGATGTCAGGATCACGAAGGGTTGTTAGCTACTGATGGAAGTTTGTTCTATGCGATTGAGAGGTGAGTTTTGTGATAGCGTATCTTGAGCAGTTAATGAATCGCGAACACACGGGCGTAGTCGCATTCGTGAAGAGGAAATGAGCAGACTGGGTTCACGCGTGGTTGTTATTCACGATCGCGTAGCAGTGTCTGCGATCTCGTAGGTCAGTGATGGTTAGTCATTGTGTTTGCGTCGGTCTTTTCGCGATCGCATAGGGTTTATTTTGGGCAGCTTAGTTTTGTGTTTTGTATCGCGAGGCACTTTCCACGATCCCTATTGAGTGCTTCTGGGCAGAATTTAAAGTTTAAAAAATGAAGGTTTGAGTTTATTTCACAATTTGATTTTAGGAGCTCGGATTGAGGCGATTCTTGGAGATATTTTCAAGGGAGTGATTGGGGTAAGTGATTCTAACTTGGTTTTGGTTAAAGTACATGAATATATTATTGACTTCATCACTTAATTAGTGATTTGGGTTGAAAATTTTGGAAAAAATGGAGAAAACTTCTTAGGCCGAATTTTGGGGATTTGAGTGGGATTTTGGTATCGGATTTTAGTAATTTTGGTATGGTTGGACTCGTGGTTGAATGGGTGTTCGGATTTTATAACTTTTATAGTATTCTGAGACGTGGGCCGGAGGGTTGACGTTTTGACTTTTGATTAAGAGCTTAGAATTTTCATATGGAATTGATTCCTATAGCTTGAGATTGTATCGAATTGTTTGTGGCTAGATTCAAGGCGTTCGGAGGTTGATTCGCGAGGCAAGGTCTTGTTGGAGTAGAGATTTGTATAGTTTGAGGTACGTAACACTTCTAAACTTGATTCTAAGGGTATGAATCCCTGAAATTACGTGATATGTGATTGGTGTTGAGATGACGTGCATGCTAGGTGACGAGCTTGTGGGCGTGCATCATAGTAATTGTGATTCAGTCGATTCCACAGAACTGTGTAGTTATCCTATCTGAATATTATTACTGCAATCCATGTGTTAGAGCATTTGAGTTGTGATTTATATTAGAAATCATATTTAGGCTATGTGTTGGTGCTATAGGGACCCACAATGATCGTTCTTTGCTGTGAATTATTTGCTTAATTGTAGTTATGTACTCAGTTGCATTCATCATTGTATATCATATCTCAGTCTCTCTTATCATACATTGTCACATCATGTATCATTGATTTGGGTTGCTTGGCATGAGTGTTGTGAGCCCGAGAGACTAGAGAGATTGATGACTGAGTGAGGCCGAGGGCCTGTTTGTGAGTAATATTGATGGGTCGGGCTGCACGCCGCAACGAGTACTATTGACTCATGATGGGATCGGGCTACACACCATAGTAGGAATTATTAATTCACGATGGGATGGGGCTACGTGCCACATCAGGTTTTATTAGCGCTTGGGAAGGATTCGCCCCTCTAGAGTCTGCAAACCCATAGTAAGTGCAGTTATTATTGATTCATGATGGGATCGAGCTGCACGTCATAGCTGGTACAGTACAGAGCTGAGTGATTGAGTGTGATGAGTGAGAATTGAGATAGTCATATTGAGTACTTTGAGAGTGTGAGTACGCGAGGCTTTCATTGTGTTGTATCACATACGATATGTATACTGGCATGTAGATATAGAGATGTCAAATTCCTCATATCATTTAGACTTGGAATATTTTATCTATGTTGAGCTTAACTGTTAAACCTGGAAACATGTCTACATTTTTGTACTGGTACCTGCAGATTTTAAGTTTCTCTGAGATATTATTGTCATATTTCCTATCAATTTTCGTATTGTTAAATTCTGTATTTGGACTGTATTGTTCAAGCTCGTCAATCCTTTCAGCCCAAAGGTTAGACTTGTTACTTATTGAGTTGGTTGTACTCACGCTACACTCTACACTTCGTGTGCAGATCCAGGTATTTCCAAGTACGGTAGTTGCTGATTTCGGAAGCTTCATTCGTAGATTATCGAGCTAGCTGCCTTGACGTCCTCAGATCTTGACTCTCATCCTTTTACTTTTAGTTTTGTTTATACTATTTTACCTTAATAGATAGTATTTCAGTTGTCAGACTGTGTTATTGTATAGATGCTCATGTACTCCGTGACATCCGGATCTTTTGGGAAATTCTATGTTGAGTTGTAGCGTTTTCTTCCAATTTTTATGAGATTCTTACTTAAACTTATTGCAGTATATTTTGAATTTAAGATGTTGGTGTGTGTGAGTTGTCGGCTTGCCTAGTATCATGATACACACCATCATGACACTCGTGAATTGGGGTCGTGAGATGGACAAACCAGAATGAACTTTCTCAACTCTCTCCTGACAGCCTCTAGTATAATAGCCATAATGCTCTGTACAAAGCTCTAAATGACAAACACTTTAGCTTTATAAAAACTAGGCATAAAGGTCTACAACTTTTGTTTTTATATCATCTCTAAATTCCTTATGGATAGCAAGATAAGCTCCTGAAGTCAGCCCAATAACAATAGAAATTTTTTCTGTACGATCGTGATTAAGACCTACGCGCTCGCGATTCACAAGTCCAAAACTGCAATTTACTCTTTGCGAATGCATCCAAGAGCTCTGCGATCCTGATTCATACACTTTAGCCAAAACCCAGCAGCTGAAAACGGCCTACAAATGGCCTAGTATTTGAGCCTTTGAATAAGTTTGGTTAATGTATTTGGACTTGTTGGGTATGTTTGGACGGGTCCTCGGGGCCTCGAGTGTGATTCTAGGTGGTTTTGGATCATTTCAGATGATTTTTATATTGTTGATGTTCTGGTTTTCTAATGATTTCCGTGATCATGGAAGGATCATCGCGATCACATAGAGTATTTTGTGATCGCGTTGAGTATTTTATTGTTGGAAAGTTGTTCATCGCGTTCACGGATGGTGGACTACATTCTCATAGTGTTGGGCAAGCTAATTGATTGTGTTCGTGTGTGGCGATCGCGTTCGCTAAACTGAGCAGGTGGGCTGGACATTGGGCTTCTGCATTTGCTTTGTTTGGATCACATTCGCACGGCATTGGAGCTATTGGACGTCCCGTTCGTGGCTATGTCTTCGTGTTCTCGTAGAAGGGGTCAGAGAGACTCGTTGCATTTGTGCTTCGCTATCGCGGGTGCCATGCCATGATCGCGAAGGGTACCCCTGGACAAACCTTTTAATTTGTGTATTTCGGAACTTGGAGCTTATTTCCCACATTTTGAACCCTAGACTTGGAGAGGGCGATTTTTTATGGAGATTTTCATACAAGACCTTGGAGTAAGTGAATTCTACTCATTATTTTGGTGTTATTTCAAGAAACTACATGAATTTTTAACACCCAAGCACTGGAACTTTGATGTGGAATTTGGGGTTTTGCTTACACTTTAATATAGTGTGTTTTGAGAATTTGAGTACAGATTTGGACTCGATTTTCAAATTTAATAATATAGTTGGACTCGACATGTTGTGGGTCATTGAATTTTGGTATTGGTTCTGGGTTTCGGTCAAGCGGTCCTAGGAATTACTTTTTTTAACTTTTTGAAGTCCTTCAAAGATCGAGGCTTTATTGATTGGGATTACTTCCTATGGCATTGGTTGACTTCCTTGGTTGATGTTTAGCTATATTTGAGCCGGTTAGAGGTTATTTTTCAAGGAAATGCGATTTTGGAGCTTTGGACTAACTTGGATGAGGGAAGTGTTTTGCCTAGTTTTGGTAGAGGGAATTTTTCCTACTAATTGATATTATTTTCTATATGCGGGGGTGATGTATATATGAGGTAATAAACGTATATACATGTGCCATGGGTATTCATGCTAGATTTAGATTCTAGATTACTCTATACCTTGATTGGTTGTGTGTTCTACATGATTCTAAATGTTATTCAATTAATTGACTACATGAGCACAATAAACCATGCTAGAGCTAATGTAAAGGCTATTGGTGCTTTATTTTGAATACTATAAACTAATCTTGAGATTGATGTTATACTTGCCTCAGACATAGACATATTTGTTATGAACACATACCCATACTTGTTTTTCTTGTGTTGTGCCTTGATTTGAACGTGTGGTCTGTGTGGTACATGTGCGATCCTTTGTATGAGCTAGAGATCATGTTTTGGGATTGTTATCTCCTAATTAGCCAAAATGAGCATTGGCGAAATCATTGCAAGATTGACTTAGCCATAGTCATATCTTTTATCTTGAGCACACATCCATACGTTACTAATTCCATGTTCTTATGCACCTGATTAAAAAATTATGATATTATGTCTCTTGTCATACGTTGTTATCTTGAATCTTCATGATTATGGCACTTATGGTCATGTTAGGGCAGATATTGTTATTGTGATGATAACAACAATAACAACCCAGTATAATCCCACTTAGTGGGGTCTAGGGAAGGTAGTGTATATACAAACCTTACCCCTACCCTGGGTTAGAGAGGCTATTTCCAAATAGACCCCCGACATCCTTCCCTCCAAAAACTTCCCACCTTGCTCTTGGGGAGACTCGAACTCACAACCTCTTAGTTGGAAGTAGAGGTTGCTTACCGTCAGAGCAACCCCTCTTGTCTAATGAAAGTGGAGGAATAAGGGTTGCATCTTGTTGATGAAACTAGAGCATAAAGATGTGTGACGACCCGGTCAGTCGTCTCATGAGTTACCGCTTCATTTTCCCCTATTTTAGCTTCTTTACGCTTCGATATTCGTTTTTTATGTGATCGGGTTGATTAGTTCGAGTTCGGAGAGGATTTGGTAAGAAATGAGACACTTAGTCTCTTTTAAGAAGGCTTAAGTTAGAAAAGTCAACAGGATATTGACTTATGTGTTAGAAGGTTCGGAAGTGAGTTATAATGGTTCGGTTAGCTTCGGGAGGTGATTTATGACGTAGGAGCGCGATCGGAATGGGTTTTGGAGTTGTAGAGAAGATTTAGGCTTAAATTAGCGAAGTTGATATTTTGGTGGTTCCGGTTGATAGGCGAGATTTTGATATAGGGGTCGAAATGGAATTTCGAGAGTGACAGTAGCTTCGTTGTATCATTTGGGATGTGTGTACAAAATTTTAGGTCATTTAGACGAGATTTAATAGACTTTTTGATCGAAAGCATAATTTAAGAGTTCTTGGAGTTCTTAGGCTTGAATCTCCTGTTAAATTAGTAATTTGATATTGTTGTGAGCGTCTCGAGGTTTTGAACAAGTTTGAACGATGTCATGGGATGTGTTGGTGCAATTGGTTTGGAATTCCAGGAGTTCCGGGTAGGTTCCAGGATGTTTTAGGCCAAAATCATAGTTGTAGCAGGTCCAGAAAGGTTGCAGGCCTCGGAACCCACCCGCGCGCACCGCACAAAAGAAAGTGCGGCCGCGGTATGTGCTGTGTGGACCGCACAAAATGAAGTGCAGTCGCGGTGGTTTTGTGCGGGCCACGGTAGTTTTGTGCGGGCCGAAGTGGTTTTGTGCAGACCGCGGTGCTTTTGCGCGGACCGCGGTGGTTCTGTGCGGACCGCAGAGGCTGAGATCTGAGGGGTACTCTATAAATACGAGGTTTTGGGTTTTATTTGATATTTTGACCTACAGAGCTCGGATTTTGGCGATGTTTCGAAGGTTTTTCAAGAAATTTTTTTGGGTAAGTGATTCTAACTCAGATTTGGCTAGAGTACATGAATCTATCATTGAATTCATCATTTAATTCATGATTTGGGATGGAATTTGGGAAGAAAATTGTGAAATCTTTCAAAAATGTAAAATGATGATTTGAAGGACCAAATGGTATCGGAATTGGATAATTTTCATATGGTTAGACTCGTGAGAGTGTAAAGATTCGAGTTTTGTAAATTTTGTCAAATTCCGAGATGTGGGCCCGAGGGTCGGGTTTGACCAAATTCTAGAATTTTGTTTCGCTTGGGCTTTATTCCCTTAGCCTATTGTGATGTATTCATTCTGATTTTGGATAGATTCGACGCGCGTGGAAGTCGATTCGAGGGGCAAAGGCGTCGCGAGATAGAGATTTTGCCGGTTCGAGGTGAGTAATGAATGTAAATGATGTCCTGAGGGTTTAAAACCTCGGATTTGCACATTGTAGTGCTATATTGAGGTGAGACACGCGCTTGATAATGAGCGTGGGGTCGTTTACTATTGGGGATTGCGACTTGGTCCGTCCCGAGTGATGTTGTTACCGCGTATTTTGGTTGAAACTTATTTGTTCTCATCAATTTTTGAACTGACTGCCATATTTGGGCTTCGTGCCAATTATTTGAACCCTCCGGGGAGTTTTATCACTATTTTCTCACTATTTTGACTTACTACTTGAACTCAGTCGTACCGTTTTCCACTGTTTTACAACTCAACCACTTTTTACTCGATTTTGAAACTAAAATGATATATTAAATGATGTTTTGGGCTGAGAACTACTGTTTTACTAATGCCCGAGGGGCTTATATGATTTCTGGACTGAGTACGGCCTAGGGCCAGATGTGAGGATACTATGGGATCGGGTTGCGCGCTGTAGCAGTGTTATACTGATATTAATATGAGGCTGAGGGCCTAGATTTGATGCCACGAGATGGCTTGATATTGCGCTTGGACCGTAAGGGGGCCCTCCCGGAGTCTGCACACCCCCAGTGAGCGTCGTCGACGATAAATGTATGGATCGGGATGCACGCCGCAGCGAGTACTATAGGGTACCGTTCTATGTGTTGATTTTCTTTATATGTCTTTCACTTAACTGCTTATTTGTTGTAGCATTTCCATATTTCGTTTCCATTGGTTTATTGCTTTCATATTAGTTGTTTAAAATGCCACATTATAGATTACTCTGTATTTCTCCGTGATTTCTTATTCTCAGTCATTATTTATGCTTATTACTCACTGGATCGGAGTACTCACATTACTCCCTGCACCTTGCGTGCAGATCCAGGTGCATCTGAGGCTGAGTGAGGATTTTCAGTTGAGCAGCGCATATCTGGGAGCATCGAGGTAGTTGCATGGCGTCCGCAGCCCTGATCTCTCCTTTCTATCCTTTTGTTTTATTCCTATTTCCTAGATTGATATGTATTAGGGTAATAAATTGGTATTAGAGGCTCAGACTTGTGACACCGGATCTATATGGGCTATGTAGTAGTAGTTTTATCATTTGAAACTCTGCCTATTTAACTCTGGTTTCAGACTTTTAATATGGTGTTTTGGTAATTTAACTATGTTAGCTAATAATGAACTATATAAGAATGGGTTGAGGTTGTTAATTGGTCAGGCTTGCCTAGCAGTGTGTTGGGCGCCATCACGATCGGGGTTGGGGTTGTGACAAGTTAGTATCAGAGCCTAGGTTACATAGGTCTCGCAAGTCCTAAGCCGGTTTAGTAGAGTCTCGTAGATCGGTACGGAGATGTCGGTATTTATCCTCGAGAGACTGTAGAACCTTTAGGAAAAACTTCATATTCTTGAAATTCTAGTCGTGCGACTTTGTTGATCTGAGAACTAAACTTTTATTATTCCATTCTCTCACAGATGGTGAGGACGCGAGCTACCGGACAAGGTGGACGACCACCAGTGCCACTCACTGAGGCCACCAGAGGCCGGGACGCGGTCGTGGATGTGACAGAGGCAGAGCAGTGACGGCAGCACCTATTGATCCCCCAGCTGCCCCAGCTCCAGATCAGGCTCCAGCAGCACCAGTTCAGGCACCAGCTGTGCCCATCGTGATTCTGGGTCTTCAGGAGGCCTTGGCACAGATCTTATTAGTTTGCACTAGCCTGGCTCAGGCAGTTTCAGCCACTACCACAACACCTACTTCACAGGCCGGGGAAGGCAATCAGACCCTCGCTGCTCGCACACCTGAGCAGGTAGTGCAGGGACTATAGATGCCGGGGGCACCTCCAACTCAGCCGGTTGCACCAGTTCAGGAGTTCATGGTACCAGTTATGTCGGATGATGAGCAGCGTCATCTTGAGAGGTTTTGTAGACCCTAGCCTCCGTCATTCAGTGGTGATGAGGGCGAGGATGCCCAAGGTTTTCTTGACAAGTGTCAGTGGATGCTCCGTACAGCAGGGATCCTTGAGTCTAGTAGTGTATAATTTACCACCTTTCAGTTCTTGGGGGCTGCCTTTACTTGGTGGGAGGATTTTGAGAGGCGTAGGCCTGTCGGTGCAACACCCCTTTCTTGGCAGCAGTTCTTCGCTCTCTTCTTAGAGAAGTATGTACCGTAGTCCCGCAGAGAGGAGCTGTGTAGTTAGTTTGAGTGGTTGACGCAGGGGGTATGACCGTGATCCAGTATGAGATGAGGTTTTCTGAGTTGGCTCGTCATGCCATTTGGATGATTCCGACAGATCGTGAGAGGATCAGGAGATTTGTGGATGCCCTTAACTACCATCTCCGTATTCTGATGACTAGAGAGAGAGTATTGGGTGTTATGTTTGAAGAGGTGGTTGATATCACTCGTGAGATTGAGATGGTTCGTCGTAGGGAGCGAGAGGAGAGGGAGGCCAAGAGGCCTTAAGGATCGGGCAGTTACAGTGGAGCTCTGTCGAAGGGCCAGTCCCAGCATGGTAGAGGTCGTTCTTTCAGGCCTGCTCAGTCGGTCCGTCCAGAGTATCGTTGGGCATCTTTAGGTCGTGGTCATCAGGGGTCCCGGTTCCAGCCTTTATTCAGCGCCCTCCCAGCTCAGAGTTTATCTCATGCTCCATCAGCTCAGGGTTCTTCTGCGCCGAGTGCATTTGCTAGTCACTCCGGTGCGAGGGGTTCCCTTTAGTCCCCATCTCCAGCACCGGGTAGTTGTTATGAGTGCGGAGAGTTTAGACATATGAGGAGGCAGTGCCCTCGACTTCGTGATGGTCAGTTTCAGCAGAGGGGTCAGCCCTCGACTTCTGGTCCAGTTACTTCACCACCCACCTAGATAGCTAGGGGTGGAGGTCAGGCAGCCAGGGGTCGCCCCAGAGGGAGAGGTCGATCAGGCGGTGGCCAGGCTCATTTCTATGCTATTCCAGGTAGGCCAGATGTTATTGCTTCAGATGCTGTCATTACAGGTATTGGTTTAGTCTGCCACAAAGATGCCTTTGTATTATTTGATCCCGGTTCCACCTTTTCTTATGTGTCATCATACTTTTCTCGTTATTTGGGTACGCCCCGTGAGTTTCTTGCTTTACTTGTTCATGTATCTACCCCGGTGGGCGATGCTGTTATTGTAGACCGTGTGTACCGGTCATGTGTGGTGACTATTGGGGGTCTGGAGACCCGAGTAGATCTATTGCTATTAAGCATGGTGGATTTTGATGTCATTTTGAACATGGATTGGCTATCTCCGTGTCGTGATATTCTAGATTGTCATGCTAAGACAGTCACTTTGGCTATGCTGGGTGTACCGTGGATCGAGTGGTGTGGTGTGACTGATTATGTTCCTAGTAGAGTGATATCTTTCTTGAAGGCCCAGCGTATGGTTGGGAAGGGTTGCCTTTCATATTTAGCATTTGTGAGGAATGTGGGAGCTGAGACTCCTAGCATTGATTCTGTTCCAGTTGTGAGGGATTTTCCCGATGTGTTTCCTACAGACCTACCGGGCATGCCACCGGACATGGATATTAATTTTGGTATTGACCTGATGTTGGGCACTCAGCCCATTTCTATTCCGCCATATCGTATGGCACCAACAGAGTTGAAGGAATTGAAAGAACAGCTTCAGGAACTCCTAGATAAGGGGTTCATTCGGCCTAGTGTGTCACCTTGGGGTGCACCGGTTTTGTTTGTGAAGAAGAAGGATGACACGATAAGAATGTGCATTGATTATAGGCAATTGAACAAAGTAACAATTAAGAACAAGTATCATTTGCCTCGCATTGATGATTTATTTGATCAGCTTCAGGGAGCGAGAGTGTTCTCCAAGATTGATCTTCGTTCCGGTTATCACCAGTTGAAGATCAGGGATTCAAATATTCTTAAGACTGCCTTCAGGACCAGATATGGTTATTATGAGTTCCTTATGATGTCTTTCGGGCTAACCAATGCCCTAGTAGCATTCATGCATTTGATGAACAGCGTGTTCCGGCCTTATCTGGATTCGTTCGTTATTGTATTCATTGATGGAATTTTGGTGTACTCGCGTAGTCAGGAGGAGCACACGGAGCATTTGAGAGTTTTGTTGCAGAGATTGAGGGAGGAGAAGCTTTATGCAAAATTCTCCAAGTGTAAGTTTTGGCTCAGTTTAGTGGCTTTCTTGGGACACGTGGTGTCCATGCATTGAAGAATTGGAGGCATTATTTGTATGGTGTATCTTGTGAGATATTCATCGATCATCGCAGTCTTCAGCATTTGTTCAAGAAAAATGATCTTAATTTGAGGTAGCGGAGATGGTTGGAGTTGCTTAAGGATTATGATATCACCATATTGTATCATTCGGTAAAGGCTAATGTAGTGGCCGATGCGTTGAGCCGAAAAGCAGTGAGTATGGGGAGTTTGGCATATATTCTAGTTGGGGAGAGACCTCTTGCAGTTGATGTTCAGGCCTTGGCTAATCGGTTCATGAGGTTGGATATTTCGGAGTCCAATCGGGTGTTGGCATGTGTGGTTTCTCGGTCTTCCTTATATGATCGCATCAGAGAGCGCCAGTATGATGATCCGCATTTGCTTGTCCTTAAGGACAGGGTTCAGCATGATGATGCCAGAGATGTGACCATTGGTGACGATGGTGTGTTGAGGATGCAGGGCTAGATTTGTGTGCCCAATGTGGATGGGCTTAAAGAGTTGATTCTGGAAGAGTCCCATAGCTCGAGGTATTTTATCCATCCGAGTGCCGCGAAGATGTACTAGGATTTGAGGCAGCACTATTGGTGGAGAAGAATGAAGAAAGATATTGTGGGATTTGTAGCTCGGTGTCTCAATTATCAGCAGGTAAAATATAAGCATTAGAGACCGGGTGGCTTGCTTCAGCAGATGGTTATTCCCGAGTGGAAGTGGGAGAGGATCACTATGGACTTTGTGGTTGGACTTCCTCAAACTTTGAAGAAATTTGATGCTATTGGGTGATTGTGGATCGGCTGACCAAGTTCGCGCACTTCATCCTTGTGTGTGCTACCTATTTTTCAGAGCGCTTGGCAGGGATTTATATCCGGGAGATTGTTCGGTTGTATGATGTTCCGGTTTCCATCATCTCAGATAGAGGTACTCAGTTTACTTCCCAGTTTTGGAAATTTGTTCAGCGAGAGTTGGGTACTCAGGTGGAGTTGAGCATAACTATTCATCCTCAAACAGACGGACAGTCCGAGCGTACAATTCAGATATTGGAGGACATGTTGCGTGCTTGTGTTATTGACTTTGGAGGTTTATGGGATGAGTTTCTACCACTTGTAAAGTTTGCTTACAACAACAGCTACCAGTCGAGTATTCAGATGGCTCCATATGAGGCTTTGTACGGGAGGCGATGTAGATCTCCAGTTGGTTGGTTCGAGCCCGGCGAGGCTAGACTATTGGGGACAGATTTGGTTCAGGATGCCTTAGAGAAGGTGAAGGTGATTCAAGAGAGGCTTCGTACAGCGTAGTCGCGTCAGAAGAGTTATGTGGACCGGAAGGTTCGAGATGTGTCCTACATGGTCGGTGAGAAGGTCTTGCTAAAGGTTTCGCCCATGAAGGGTGTTATGAGGTTTGGGAAGAAAGGGAAGTTGAGTCCGCGGTTCATTGGGCCTTTTGAGGTGCTTCGGAGGATTGGGTAGGTGGCTTATGAGTTTGTTTTGCCACCTAGCTTGTCGAGCGTGCATCCGGTATTTTCATGTTTTTATGCTCCGGAAGTATATTGGGGATCTGTCTCATGTTTTGGATTTCAGCACGGTTCAGTTAGATGATGATTTGACCTATGATGTGGAGCCAGTAGCAATTTTGGGTCGTCAGGTTCGAAAGTTGAGGTCAAAGGATATAGCTTCAGTGAAAGTGCAGTGGAGAGGTCGGCCCGTAGAGTAGGATACCTGGGAGACCGAGCGGGAGATGCGGAGCAGATATCCTCACCTGTTTGAGGCTTCAGGTATGTTTCTTGACTCGTTCGAGGACGAATGTTTGTTTAAGTTGGGGAGGATGTAACGACCCTGCCAGTTATCTCATGAGTTACCGCTCCGTTTTCCCCTATTTTAGCTTCTTTACGCTTCGTTATCCGTATTTTATGTGATTGGGTTGATTAGTTCGAGTTCGGAGAGAATTTGGTAAGAAATGAGACACTTAGTCTCTTTTAAGAAGGCTTAAGTTGGAAAAGTCAATCGGATGTTGACTTATGTATTAGAAGGTTCGGAAGTGAGTTCTGATGGTTCGGTTAGCTTCGGGAGGTGATTTGTGACTTAGGAGCATGATCGGAATGGGTTTTGGAGTTGTAGAGAAGATTTAGGCTTAAATTGGCGAAGTTGATATTTTGGTAGTTCCGGTTGATAGGCGAGATTTTGATATAGGGGTCAGAATGGAATTCCGAGAGTGGCAGTAGCTTTATTGTGTCATTTGGGACGTGTGTGCAAAATTTTAGGTCATTCAGATGATATTTGATAGACTTTTTGATCGAAAGCATAATTTAAGAGTTCTTGGAGTTCTTAGGCTTGAATCCCGTATTAAATTAGTGATTTGATGTTTTTGTGAGCGTCCTGAGTTTTTGAACAACTTTGTACGATGTCATGGGATATGTTTGTGCACTTGGTTTGGAATTCCAAGAATTCCGAGTAGGTTCCGGGATGTTTTAGGCCAAAATCATAGTTGTAGCAGGTCCAAAAGGGTTGCAGGCCTCGGAACCCACCCCCGCGGACCGCACAAAAGGAAGTGCAGCTGCGGTATGTGCTGTGCGGACCGCACAAAATGAAGTGCGGCTGCAGTGGTTTTGTGCGGGCCGTGGTGGTTTTGTGCGGACCGTAGTGCTTTTGCGTGGATCGCGGTGGTTCTGTGCGGACCGCGGAGGCTGAGATCTGAGGGGTACTCTATAAATACGAGGTTTTGGGTTTTATTGGATATTTTGACCTACAGAGCTTGGATTTTGGGGATATTTCGAAGGTTTTTCAAGAAATTCATCGGGGTAAGTGATTCTAACTCAGATTTGGCTAGAGTACATGAATCTATCATTGAATTCATCATTTAATTCGTGATTTGGGATGAAATTTGGGAAGAAAATTGTGAAATCTTTCAAAAATGTAAAATGATGATTTGAAGGACCAAAATGGTATCAGAATTGGATAATTTTCATATGGTTAGACTCGTGAGAGTATAAAGATTCAAGTTTTGTGAATTTTGTCAAATTCCAAGATGCGGGCCTAGGGGTCGGGTTTGACCAAATTCTAGAATTTTGTGGTAATTCGATTGTTTTCACTTGGGCTTTGTTCCCTTAGCCTATTGTGATGTATTCATTTTTGGATAGATTCGACGCGCGTGGAGGCCGATTCGAGGGGCAAAGGCGTCGCGAGATAGAGATTTTGCCGGTTCGAGGTGAGTAATGAATGTAAATGATGTCCTGAGGGTTTGAAACCTCGAATTTGCACATTGTAGTGCTATATTTAGGTGAGACACGCGCTTGATAATGAGCGTGGGGTCGTTTACTATTGGGGATTGTGACTTGGTCCGTCCTGAGTGATGTTGTTACCGCGTATTTTGGTTGAAACTTATTTGTTCTCATCAATGTTTGAACTGACTGCCATATTTGGGCTTCATGCTAATTATTTGAACCCTCCGGGGAGTTTTCTCACTGTTTTGACTTACTACTTGAACTCAGTCGTACAGTTTTCCACTGTTTTACAACTCGGCCACTTTTTACTCGGTTTTGAAACTAAAATGATATATTAAATGATGTTTTGGGCTGAGAACTACTGTTTTACTAATGCTCGAGGGGCTTATATGATTTTTAGACTAAGTACGGCCTAGGGCCAGATGTGAGGATACTATGGGATCGGGCTGCGCGCCGCAGCAGTGTTATATTGATATTGATATGAGGCCAAGGGCCTAGATTTGATGCCACGAGATGGCTTGATATTGCGCTTGGACCGTAAGGGGCCCCTCCCGGAGTCTGCACACCCCCAGTGAGCATCGTCGACGATAAATGTATGGATCGGGCTGCACGCCGCAGTGGGTACTATAGGGTGTCGTTCTATGTGTTGATTTTCTTTATGTCTGTCACTTAACTGCTTATTTGTTGTAGCATTTCCATATTTCGTTTCTATTGGTTTATTGCTTTCATATTAGTTGTTTAAAATGCCACATTATAGATTACTCTTATTTCTCCGTGATTTCTTATTCTCAGTCATTATTTATGCTTATTACTCACTGGGTCGGAGTACTCACATTACTCCCTGCACTTTGCGTGCAGATCCAGGTGCATCTGAGGCTGAGTAAGGATTTTCAGTTGAGCAGCGCATATCCGGGAGCATCGAGGTAGCTGCATGGCGTCCGCAGCCCTGACCCCTCCTTTCTATCCTTTTGTTTTATCCGTATTCCCTAGATTGATATGTATTAGGGTGATAAACTGGTATTAGAGGCTTAGACTTGTGACACCGGATCTATATGGGCTATGTAGTAGTAGTTTTATCATTTGAAACTCCGCCTATTTAACTCTGCTTTCAGACTTTTAATATGGTGTTTTGGTAATTTAACTGTGTTAGCTAATAATGAACTATATAAGAAATGGGTTGAGGTTGTTAATTGGTCAGGCTTGCCTAGCAGTGTGTTGGGCGTCATCACGACCGGGGTTGGGGTCGTGACAGGATGGCATTCTTGTTGATGAAATGTGGAGCATAAGGGTGACGTTATTGTCGATGAAATGTGGAGTATGATGGTGAAAATCTTGATTATACAATTGAATTCTTTATACTTTGTCATGCATTTTACATATTTTATGTTGCATCTAACATGCTATCATATGTCTCTATTATTAGTTAATGATTTGGTTGTCAAGATTTATTTATCTATGTTGGATTGATATCTCATGTTTGCTGAGTTGTCGGTAGCGTATCGAATTGATGTAAAAAAAAAGTTATCATTGCATTGATGTATTGGATTCTTGTAAAGGTCATCTAAACATGTTATTTGGCAATTAATATGAAATCGACTCATGTTAGGGACAAACTTACAGTCATGTATGAGTAATTAAGCAGACACATTATTTGATGCATGTC
This sequence comes from Nicotiana sylvestris, assembly GCF_000393655.2. NCBI lineage: Eukaryota > Viridiplantae > Streptophyta > Magnoliopsida > Solanales > Solanaceae > Nicotiana > Nicotiana sylvestris. Next base: position 216,646,118 of record NC_091064.1, read on the forward strand.
TCTTTTTTAGAGGGGTTGGTTAAAGTTGTATTTGCTTGATTTGTTTAATTGGGAGAGTTTTTTATTCCCCCTACCTCAGTTTTGCACTTTACTGCTAATATCCTTTATTCTGTAACTATCTTTTCTGGAATATTTCTCTGTATTATACATGTTATTGAGTTACACATGTTATGTAAAGTGAGTATCTTTTGACTTAAAACATGATCACTACTTCACCGAGGTTAGTCAAGATACTTACTAAGCACAAAGGTCAGTTGTACTCCTACTACACTTCTGCCCCATGCGATCAGACCTTTGAACTGAGCTGCCGTGGATGACGGAGGCTGGTACTGAAGTTGTTGTTGCATTCCAAATTCAAGATACCATTTGTTCATGGTGTCATACCTCCTTTTTCCGCCCCCGCGATGGGCGTAGGAGTTTTTTCCAATTAAAGGACAATCGAAACGGGATTTGTTTATTTATTTCAGAGTCGCCACTTGGGAGATTTAGGGTGTCCCAAGTCACCAATTTTAATCCCGAATCGAGGAAAATAATGACTCCATATTACAGTCTGCGTACCAGAAATCCGGATAAGGAATTCTATTAACCAGGGAGAAGGTGTTAGGCATTCCCGAGTTTTGTGGTTATAGCACGGTCGCTCAACTGTCATATTCGGCTTGATTATCTGATTTTATACAAATATGAACTTATGTGCAAATTTTAACTTTTTACGCTTTCATAATTATTATTATTATTTTACAAGGAATTGCAACGTTGTGAAAATGTATCTCGAACCGCGTCATAATCAATGTACCCGCAGTCGTCGACATATTTTGACTCCGTTGAGATTTGGATTTGGGTCACATAAATGTGCACCCGAGTTTAAGAAAATTAATTTAATTGAATCGTGTCTAAAGAGTCTAACGTGTTATTATCTTTGGGGAAGGCAGCGAAATTTACTAAACATTCCATCCCAAATTCTAAATATTCAATTAAACGTTTATTGAGGGCCCCACAATTAGTGCGTTTTATTGGGTGAGGCTCATCTCATTTATTTTTAAAAGAAAATCCTAAATGCCTACATTTTTCTCTATTAAATTTGTCTCTACAAAATAAAAGAGAAAATGTCTTAATTTATTTACATGCTGAAATTAACCAATAATATTTAACTAAACAATATTCCTACCAAGTTCCTAAATGGCCTATTCGTTTGATTTTTTAACTAGACGGAGTTACTACACCATTTATTTATTTTTTAGGCAATATATATAGATAGTTCATCCGTTAAGCTATCGTCAGATGTTCCACTATATATATTAAATAGCTACATGATTCTGATTTTTGTAAGATAAATAATTTATATATACAAATAAAATTCATAATATAATTAAAATAAATTTAGAACTTCAATTCTTCATTTTCGTATTCATGCTTCCTGTTTCAGTTTACAATAATCAGCGTGTCAGTTGTGTACCTGATATTGGAAACAAAAGAAGATGAAGATGAGAATCAGCAGCAGTAATAACAATACAGCACAGCGACAACAGCCTAGCAACAGTAACAACCCAGGAACAGAGTTTGCAAACCGGTGGAGTAGTAATCCCAAAAAAAACTTCAAGCTTCGATGAAACAACAACAATTAATGCTGATTTCAAACAATGAAAGAAAGTAGAAGATTTTTTTTCAGTTTTTGTTCTCTCCTTTAGTTTTGAAATTTCTCCAATTTTTATCTCTTCTCTATTCTCTCTGTATCTCTCCTCCCTTTTTATTCTGTCCTCTTTTATTCTGTTCAAATCTTTTTTCTGTATTCTGTCCTCTTTTATTCTGTTAAAATCTTTTTTCTGTATTCTCTCCTCTATTATTTGTGCTCTCCCAAAATCTGATTCAAGCCGTTCATTTATATCTCATCTCAAACCCTTTAATCAATTAATAACAACCACTTTGTCCTACCAAACCCACTATCTTCTCACTCATCCCCCACTACATTAAACAAATATATCAATCCAACCCATTACATCTTATCCCCCATGCCTAACATAAACAATTACCATATTCCCCTCCACTACATTATGTCTTGTCCCCCATTTATATTAAACAATTATATCACCCACACCCCATTACATTTTGTCCCCCATGCTTAACATAAAGAATTATTCAAAATGTTCAATTCCCAAACTACCCCTCCGACCTTATTACAATTATCATTTTACCCCTGAACGTACTGCAAATTACCAAACTACCCCCATCAGCTATAACCAATTCACCTAATCAATCTTAACCAAAATATAGCCAATATGATCAATTTCTAATAATGTTCAACAACAAATTCAAACTAAATAATGAACAACAAGGAAACAACTAAAGTTATCTTGATTGAACAACATCTTTAATAACAAACAAACCTACTTTCAGATTCAACAACAACAACAAACAAATATATTCAGATTTCTAAATTCAATAATCATTTGAACTTAAAATCTAACAACTTTACAACCAACAATTCCTATATTAAAACTTAAACAAAATCATGAAGCAAACTGAAGAAATAATCAAAAATGATAATCAACAAACAAGAAGATCAAACTATACTAATTTCGGATTCAAGATCAATCAAACAAAGTATGAACATAAATGAAAAGATTCAACAACAATAACAAACAAGCTTTATTCAAACTTCGAATTAAACTTAAACAAAACAAATAAACATATTCAAATCACTAATCTTCAAATAATCAATTAATCTTTTTAAATTAAATCCAACAAAGATACATGATCCAAAAATTAAAAACCAAAACATAACTTCACATTAAATCACTGAATTAAAAACGAACTTCAAAAAAAATGAATACGAATTAAATCTATATTAACAACAAACAACGGATTCAAACGATTTAAGCTAACACTTTTCTATATTAAAACTAAATCCTCTTAAAATTAATAAAACAAACTGAAAAATAATTTAATTGAATCTTCAACTTAAATCTATCAACAATATAATTAATCAAACTAACAATTTCTACAAAAAATAAACAAGAAAAATAAAACAACTGAATAAAGATCAAGAACAAGAATCAAACATTTAATGATTTCATATCCGAAAAATATCAAGCAAATTACGGATGGGAACGAAACTTAAACCAACTAACCGGATCGGAACGATGATGAACTTGAACGAAAACAAATCTGCCCGGAAACAAATATCGCACCAAAACCATTTGACGCCGAAGACGATCACGAACGGACAAACGAAGAACTTGAAGGAGAAGTAACGGACAGCAGCAGCGCAGGCAGCAGCGGGGAGCAGAAGCAGAAACGTGAGCAGCAGCACGGAGGAGCTGGAGAAGATAAAGCGACAGCAGACTGGGTTTTCATGGTGGAGCTCGACGGAGCAAGCAGCAGTAACACTGTTGGAGCAGTGAAGCAGTAGCAGCTCGACGAGGCAGCTGGAATGGAGCAGCAACGACGGGCTGGTCGTTTGGAGTGACGGGGTCGGTTTTTCGAACCAACTGCTCGACCATGCTAGATGCAGCAGGAGCAGCAGAAGCCGCTTGGCTTTGGAGCAAAGGCGACGAGGCCGTGGTCGTTCATGGATGGTCGTTCATGTTGGTGAAGTCGCGGGTGTGTGTGTGTGTGTTACGTCATCGTGGTTGTGTGTGTGTGTTGTCGACGTGATTGTGTGTGTGGCGTGGGGATGAAAGGAAAGGGATAGGGGCAGCCATGGGAGGGGCTTTGAGCTCTTTTTGGAGAAGAAGGAGAAGAGAGCAAGAGGGGGGGCGGATGGTTTAGGTTTTTTTTTAGGGTTTTTGTGTGTGTTTTTTTTTTTTTTTTTTGAAATGCAAGATAGGGGGTGTTGGGTCTTTGGGGTTATGGACCGGGTCGACCCGGTTTGAAATGGACCGGGTCATGGGGAAGGTTGGGCAATTTTTAGGGCCTGTGGTTTGAAATTGAAGAAGAGGCCCAATTCCGATTTTTTGTATTTTTGCTCTCTTTTCTTCTTTTATTTTTCTAAAACTAAATTCTAAAAATCCTTAAATTATTATTAAGAACTAAATTAAGTTATAAAAGCGCAAATTAACTCCCAATAACAATTAACGCACAATTAAGTAATAATTAAGCATAAAATTGTATATTTGGACATTAAATGCTAAAAATGCAAAAGATGCCTATTTTTGTAATTTTTAATTTTTGTAAAACAAACTTAATTACTAACAATTGTAGAATTAAATCCTACATGCAAAATGCGACATATTTTTGTATTTTTTATTAATTTAACAAATAAACATGCACAGACAGAAATACAAATAATTATCAAAAATGCCACAAAAATTCTAAAATTGCACACAAAAGGAAAATTGTTTTATTTTGGATTTTTTTTAGAGTAATGCTCATATAGGGCAAAAATCACGTGCTTACAGCTGCCCCTCTTTGCCCGAAGACACGAAGGGTTTTCGTGCAAAGATAAAGTGAGCGATTTTTGCCCATCCGAGTACTCCGTATGAAGCATTTTTTGAAAAAGATTTGACCGAACCTTTGCTTCAGAAGTTTCCTACATATCCTGGGCTAAACAGGAATCAGGTCGATGTAGTTCGGGAAGTTTTGGTAGCTGGGACTACCGTGGGACTGCAAGGTTACTGTTGTTGCATACTATTAAAACTGCTTACCGATCTCCTTGTTACACCGTGCTTAAAAGAAAACAAGAAGCTAGGCTAGATTGCAACTTGTTCTTATTGTCTTGCTTTCTTGTCTGCTTGCGTTTCTTCCGGTGCTTTTCTTCCGAGACTTCTGGCCCTTTGCTTTTCTGAATACCAGTTTTCATCATTTTGTTCGGTCCGCTGGGGACATGGCTTTCTTCATTAAGCTTTTCGGCGGTTCCTCTGGGGATACGGCTTTCTTCATCAGATTTGTTATGCTGGGCATGATTTAGTGTTCACAGGCCGCTTCTTTCAAGACGCGTCTTTTCTTCCTTTCGACTCATGCGCTTGAATTTGTGCTGGGACCTCTTGTTGCCACCTTCTGCTTTCCGGTGCTGGGATTTTTATTGTTTCCTGCTGGGGATTCCTGTTGTAACCTTCTGCCTTCCAGTGGGGTTACTGATTTAAAATATGCAGTATAAGACTGAAAAGTATTCCTCTCGTTATACAGGTGGGCGCCTGACTTCAACAAACAACTTTGAAAATAAAACGCCTTTCCTCTCTTCAGGCGGGCTCCTGACTTCAATAACAACTTTAAAATAAAAATGTCATTCCTTTCTTTAGGCTGGCGAAATTTCAACAACTTTTAAAAATAAAACGTCATTCCTCTCTTCAGGCGGGCTCCTGACTTCAACAATTTTGAAAATAAAATCCTATTTGAGGGCGGATGAACCCAACTAGGAAGTGCGTCTCCTACGAGTAAAACTATGTGAACTAAAATCAGGAAGTGTGTCTTCTAGTGGTAAACTCTCATTTTTAGGAAGTGCGTCTCCTAAAGCAAAATACAACCTGAACGACCCAGACTACGAAATGCATTTTCTAGGGGTGAAACTTCAATGATTCAAACTAGGAAGTGCGTCTTCTAAAAATGAACTTAAATGAACCAGACTAGGAAGTGCGTCTCCTATAAATAAACTTAAATGAACCAGACTAGGAAGTGCGTCTCCTAGGGGTGAAACTTAATTTAAGAAGTGCGTCTCCTATGCATGAAATTAAACTTAGAAAGTGCGTCTCCTAGGGGGAAAATTAAACTTAGGAAGTGCGTCTCCTATGGGTGAAACTTTAATGATTTTGAACTAGGAAGTGCGTCTCCTATGAATGAAAATAATTTAGGAAGTGCGCCTCCTGGGGTTAAAATAAACTTAGGAAGTGCGTCTCCTATGGGTGAAACTAAACTTAGGAAGTGCGTCTCCTATTGGTTAAACTAAACTTAGGAAGTGCGTCTCCTACGGGCAAACTAAACTTAGGAAGTGCGTCTCCTATTGGTAAAACTAAACTTAGGAAGTGAGTCTCCTATTAGTAAAACTAAACTTAGGAAGTGCGTCTCCTATGGGTAAAATAAACTTAGGAAGTGCGTCTCCTAAGGGTAAAACTTTAATGATTTTAAACTAGGAAGTGCGTCTCCTATGGGTGAAACTTTAATGATTTTGAACTAGGAAGTGCGTCTCCTATGAATGGAAAAAAATTAGGAAGTGCGTCTCCTATGCGTGAAATCAAACTTAGGAAGTGCGTCTCCTAGGGGGAAAATTAAACTTAGGAAGTGCGTCTCCTATGGGTGAAACTTTAATGATTTTGAACTAGGAAGTGCGTCTCCTATGAATGAAAATAATTTAGGAAGTGTGTATCCTGGGGGTAAAATAAACTTAGGAAGTGCGTCTCCTATGGGTGAAACTAAACTTAGGAAGTGCGTCTCCTATTGGTTAAACTAAACTTAGGAAGTGCGTCTCCTATGGGCAAACTAAACTTAGGAAGTGCATCTTCTATTGGTAAAACTAAACTTAGGAAGTGCGTCTCCTATGGGTAAAATAAACTTAGGAAGTGCGTCTCCTAGGGGTAAAACTTTAATGATTTTAAACTAGGAAGTGCGTCTCCTATTAATGAAATCTTAACTTAGGAAGTGTGTCTCCTATGCGTGAACCATTTCCTTCTTCCTGAATTATTTACTTACCTGTGTTGTCGTCCCTCGAAACTGTTGGGGATAACACTGCTGGGGAATTATTTACTTACCTGTTGGGGGATAAAATGTTATCAGCTGGGGATAATGTTGTCGAGGATAACACTACCGGGGACTTTGATTCCTTCAAAATTAGTGCTTCCCTCTTCGGCAGGTTGCTAGGAATGACATTGGCCTTTTGCTTTTCCCAAGCATAAGTTTCATTGGTGCTATCTTTATTCTTCTCCATATGAGTATCTGACTTTCAGAAAATTTTCTAAATGAAAGGAAAATTTTCTGCCCCAGTTTGATAATCTCCCTTGTGGCATGCATTCTCGTCATCAATGCCATTTCTTTTACCTGTTTCAAATCAAACAAAATTTGTTAGTTTAAAACGCGGTGGTTGGTTGTGATCCTCCTACTGGGATGGTTTTCCATTTCTCCTTCCTTGCTCTGCGTTCCAAAACTTGTTGGGGATGATATTATTTGCTGGGGATAATCCCTTTCTGCTGGGGATATCCCTCTTCTTTTGTGGCATAGCTCGAAAACTGGCATTTCCCCGACCTTTTAGTCTCGTATGAATTTCCCAAATCATGCTCATTGCCCTCCTTGCTTTGCCCACGGGCCTTAGCCTTGAGTTTTAATAACCTTTGATTTCAGCAAGGGTATCCCTCTTGACACTCGTCAATCCTTTTGTCAATTCCCTTTTGCTGGGGATATCTTTTTTGACACTGGCCTCGCGCTTGTTCCTTGTTGACTATACCATTTGGATGTACTAGTCAGATCTCATCTTGCATGATTGGAAAGTTGATGGCCTATTTTGAAGTCAATTCTCACTTGTTCTGACCAAACAGACTCTACTGGGGAATTTTCTATGAAAGGAAAAGATAAAAGGGAACAGAATAAAAAGACAAAGGAAAAAGATGACTCTTTAACAAAAGAAACTATAAATAAAAACCTATCAAACGCAGATACCGACTCTAATGGTCATGACATGCACCTGTGGCCTATCCTCTGTCGTCAATCGTCTTTCAAGATCTTTGCTTGGCGATTCCCCATCTGATTCTCAATCTTACGACTTGTAGTGCCCGAAGGGTTTTCACTATCAAGCCTCGCTCGTTTTGTTTTTTTTCTCAGCTTGCATCGCCTTATGGTGTCAGTAAAGATTTTCACCGATAAGACTCTCTCATTTGTATCACTTTCCAGCTGGGGATTTGGAGTGTTGCCGGTATGACTCTTTCTGCTGGGGATTAGAGTCCTTTCTATTGTGGAACAGAGTGTTATGTTCACCGGTAAGACTCTCATTTGTCTGACTTGGCATCTTTTGAAGACTGATCAGAAGGTCTTTCTTTGGACCGTAATGTGGGTTTTTGGATAGGGCTAGAAAGAAAGGGTATTAAAGGCTCAAAAACAAATCAATTTGAGGTTCAAAATTACAACCTTCGGAACCATATTTGTTTACAACAAGCACAACCCTTGCCCCAATTTCTTGCTTGGGGATTATTTATTTATTTATTTATTAATTTTTATTATACCATGACCGAGCAGTGAGGCGCCTACGTATCCTCTTTGAGGAATCAGGTCGAACGTAGTTCCCAATTCCTCTGTTTTCTTCTGACTTTCTTTTGTTTTGTTTTTTTTGTTATCATTTTTCTTTTCTTCTTTTTTTTTCTCTTTTGTTGTTTTTTGTTGTTTTTTTTTTCTTTACTTGCCATGCTTGCGTTTTCTAGCCGTTTCTACTGATTCCGAACGAGGGGTACGAAAGGAAAACAATAAGGCTCAAAAGGGGTTAACGAAGGATAAAGTGTTTAGGTAGCAGAACAAAATGCCTTCGTCATTCCAGTCTTCAAAACATGCCAAATGCAAACAACACAATTAAACAAAGATTTGTAGCCTCTTCTGATGGTGCTGGACTTGACAATTATATTCAACATCTGCTTGTTCATTTGTCACTTCTAAAGCACCGTTGGGCGACACTCTCACTCTCATTATCATGAACGACCCTCATGCCAATTTGGCGAATCTTGCTTTTAACGATTTTCTTTGTGTTTAACTCGCCCTAGTTCTACATGACTCGAGCTCCGAATATTCTCAAACCGTCCTTATTTTTCAGGGTTTTATGATTAACTTTAAAGACTAGGCCCAAACTGTGTGCACATGTCATGTTACTGGAATCGGCGCTGAAAAAATGATAAAAGGACCAAACAAAAAGATGACTGAAAATAATAAAAGACCGGATTTTGCATTAGACTACCGGTGAAATGGTTTTAATAACAAAACAAACGAAACAAACCAGAATAAAATCCTAAACAACCTGAACAAAACTTAAACAAACTGCTATGACAAAATGGAAAGATAAGAAGGTTTGACACAAGACAATATCCGGATTACAACCCTAAGAATAATCCGAACAACAGAAATGACAACAAAATAAGCCACCACAAGCTTTTCTCTTGCTAACCAAGGAACGGAGCGTCCTCCCACTTTATCAAAATTGGCATCTTAGCCACTGAGCTTCACATCAGTATTGTCCAGACCATTGCCAACTTCGATATCATCAACCTTAGTCAACAATTCCCCAATAGGATTCGAGTGCTTCTGTCATCAGGCCTGATCCCTGCAAAGTGTGTATCATGATGTGCAGGTAAAGGATTCCGCGCGATATTCTGGGTGTCATTGTCCGGCTTACCACAAACCAACCACCTTAACTTTCTTTGCGATTCAAAACAAAACAGGTTAGAATGGACTCAGTCGGTCCTCATTATTAACAACATTTTTTTTTCTTCGATTTTTTCATTTTTTTTTCATTTTTATCTTTTCTCTTCTTTCTTTTTTGTTGTGGTCGAATCTTATGGAGATTGCCTACGTATCATGACCCCGCATGAATCAGACCTTGCGTAGTTCGGCCAAAATGAAAGGTAACAACAATGAAACATTTTTTTTCTTTATCAATTTTCATAATAAACAAACTAGGTTTCAAAGGTTTAAAGATGACTTACAAACTCGAAAATCAAACAACCCACATATTCTAATCAAAAGATTTAAAACTCAAAAACAAAAGGCCAGCTCCCTTTCTCTGTTCGACAAATGCAACCAAACGGTTATTTTTGCAAACGTGGCCCCCTCCAAATTTCACATGAATTTGAGGCCGGGGAGGATTATTTTATGACACTTTACAAACTTGTCCGTTCTTTTACGAAAATAGCCTTTCGACAACTGAAAGATACTCTAAGGCTATTTCGGCAAGAACGATTTAAGACGCGGCCGAAGCTGGCTCGACTTATTTTTGACTAAAAATTCAAACGGTATTCACCTGACCGCTGACTCTTTGTTTTTTTTTTCAAATTACAATGAAAACGTGGTGTTGTAAACACGGCCCTTCAGCGCCTCGGGGACGAAGATTTTTAAGGCTGTGTGGGTCAATTGGACCAAAATCCTAAACATGACCCAAAAGGTGGCTGTTTATGCAAAGTCAGTCTTCCGGCGTCCCTTTCGGGAACATTTGGCTATTTTTGACAAAACAGCATCACCCGACTTATTTATGACAAAATTAAAACTTTGACATGTTTTTTATTTATTTGTTTGTTTTTGGCTATTTTAGCAAAAAGTGGGTTGGACCCGATGAGAGTTGCCTACGTATCTCACATCCGGTGAGAATCAAACCCGCGTAGTTCGGGAAGATCATGAATAAGTAAATGAACTAACTTTTTTTTTTTTGAAGGAAAAACTTATAAAGAAGAAAGGGAGCATTTTTGCAAAAAAGGATTTCTAAGAAAATATTTTTGGAATTTTACTTTCAATGAAAGAAATGCTTCTAAAAGTATTTTTTTTGAATTTTGAATTTTCTTTTCAATTTTGAAAGAAGAAGGAAAATATTTTCGGATTTTTTATTTTATTATATATATATATTTTATTTATTTATTTTTTAAATAATTAAAAAGACTTTCTTAAAGAAGTCAATAATGAAAAATATTTTTGGATTTTTTATTTTGAAAATTGGGAGTCTAAAAAAAACTTTTCTAGACTTTTTGGCAGGACAAATATTTTTGCAACAAATAAAGATATATATACATTTTTTGGAAATAAAGAAAAACTTTTTGGATTTATATATATATATATATATATATATATATATATATATATATATATATATTTGCAACAAATAATGAAACCACTTTCAACGCCCGATTCTTTTTTTTATTTTTTATTTTTGGCATTTTCATAAACAAATAAATAAAAAAACATTTTAAAAACAAAACTCTTTTTCATTTTCATTTTCATGGCAAGACAAACTATTTTTTTCTATTTTTTTTTTTGAAAAACAAGACAGAACAACGATTTTTTTTCCTTCTATTTTTCCTTTGCTTTTAATAAAACAAACTAATAAGACATTTTTTTTTTCATTTTCTCAAAATTTCGGCAGAATTTGACAGTATTTGGGTATTGGTTTTTTTTCAAAAATAAACAATCAATTCCCTAACCGCTATTTTTTTTTTCAATTTCACAATATTCCTGATATTCAAAAGTTGGTCAACACACAAGTCTGAATCAAATAAATGCGCAAGTAGCAGCAGTAAGATGCATTAGGATGGTCATTTTCATTTTTGGTACACCTGTCCTAGACAGACCCATCCCCTGTGTTGAGCCTCCAAAGTCAAATGCACGTGATGCAAACAAACGTTCCTACTAGGGATCCGGCATGAAGCTGAGTTATTCTAGGTTCATAACCTGGGTATTTGTTCTAGACTATGTACCCGAGCTGACAACTCGAGTCGAGGAGGGGGCTACGTACCTGGGACCCGCGGGATCGTCCGGCTTTGTAACTTGTCCGGCCTCTTTCTTATTTCAGGTATTGACACTAACAGAATAGGGAGTCTCGACCAGCGAGCTTCTCCCCGGAGGTAAGAAGAGAAGGGTTTCGGCACAGTTTATATACAGTTCACATAATATCAAAGCGGTAAAAGCATCATTTAGCACATTAGGCATGTATCATGTAACAAAATCAGATAAAACCAAATATAACAATTCATCTAAGCTCGAATTTCTAACCCTGAACCAGTGGTTCTGAGTTTTATCCCCAGCAGAGTCGCCAGAGCTGTCACACCTCCTTTTTCTGCCCCCGCGATGGGCGTAGGAGTTTTTTCCAATTAAAGGACAATCGAAACAGGATTTGTTTATTTATTTAGAAGTCGCCACTTGGGAGATTTAGGGTGTCCCAAGTCACCAATTTTAATCCCGAATCGAGAAAAAGAATGACTCCATATTACAGTCTGCGTACCAGAAATCCGGATAAGGAATTCTGTTAACCCGGGAGAAGGTGTTAGGCATTCTCGAGTTCCGTGGTTCTAGCACGGTCGCTCAACTGTCATATTCGGCTTGATTATCTGATTTTATACAAATATGAACTTATGTGCAAATTTTAACTTTTTACGCTTTCATAATTATTATTATTATTATTATTATTATTATTATTATTATTATTTTACAGGGAATTGCAACGTTGTGAAAATGTATCTCGAACCGCGTCATAATCAATGTACCCGCGGTCGTCGACACACTTTGACTCCGTTGAGATTTGGATTTGGGTCACATAAATGTGCACCCGAGTTTAAGAAAATTAATTTAATTGAATCGCGTCTAAAGAGTCTAATGTGTCATTATCTTTGGGGAAGGCAGTGAAATTCACTAAACAGTCCATCCCAAATTCTAAATATTCAATTAAACATTTATTGAGGGCCCCACAATTAGTGCGTTTTATTGGGCGAGGCTCATCTCATTTATTTTTAAAAGACAATCCTAAATGCCTACATTTTTCTCTATTAAATTTGTCTCTACAAAATAAAAGAGAAAATGTCTTAATTTATTTACATGTTGAAATTAACCAATAATATTTAACTAAACAATATTCCTACCAAGTTCCTAAATGGCCTATTCGTTTGATTTTTAACTAGACGGAGTTAATACACCATTTATTTATTTTTTAGGCAATATATATAGATAGTTCATCCGTTAAGCTATCGTCAGATGTTCCACTATATATATTAAATAGCTACATGATTCTGATTTTTGTAAGCTAAATAATTTATATATACAAATAAAATTCAGAATATAATTAAAATAAATTTAGAACTTCAATTCTTCATTTTCGTATTCATGCTTCCTGTTTCAGTTTACAATAATCAGCGTGTCAGTTGTGTACCTGATATTGGAAACAAAAGAAGATGAAGATGAGAATCAGCAGCAGTAATAACAATACAGCACAGCGACAACAGCTCAGCAACAGTAACAACCCAGGAACAGAGTTTGCAAACCGGTGGAGTAGTAATCCCAAAAAAAACTTCAAGCTTCGATGAAACAACAACAATTAATGCTGATTTCAAACAATGAAAGAAAGTAGAAGATTTTTTTTCAGTTTTTGTTCTCTCCTTTAGTTTTGAAATTTCTCCAATTTTTATCTCTTCTCTATTCTCTCTGTATCTCTCCTCCCTTTTTATTCTGTCCTCTTTTATTCTGTTCAAATCTTTTTTCTGTATTCTGTCCTCTTTTATTCTGTTAAAATCTTTTTTCTGTATTCTCTCCTCTATTATTTGTGCTCTCCCAAAATCTGATTCAAGCCTTTCATTTATATCTCATCTCAAACTCTTTAATCAATTAATAACAACCACTTTGTCCTACCAAACCCACTATCTTCCCACTCATCCCCCACTACATTAAACAAATATATCAATCCAACCCATTACATCTTGTCCGCCATGCCTAACATAAACAATTACCATATTCTCCTCCACTACATTATGTCTTGTCCCCCATTTATATTAAACAATTATATCATCCACACCCCATTACATTTTGTCCCCCATGCTTAACATAAAGAATTATTCAAAATGTTCAATTCCCAAACTACCCCTCCGACCTTATTACAATTATCATTTTACCCCTGAACGTACTGCAAATTACCAAACTACCCCCATCAGCTATAACCAATTCACCTAATCAATCTTAACCAAAATATAGCCAATATGATCAATTTCTAACAATGTTCAACAACAAATTCAAACTAAATAATGAACAACAAGGAAACAACTAAAGTTATCTTGATTGAACAACATCTTTAATAACAAACAAACCTACTTTCAGATTCAACAACAACAACAAACAAATATATTCAGATTTCTAAATTCAATAATCATTTGAACTTAAAATCTAACAACTTTACAACCAACAATTCCTATATTAAAACTTAAACAAAATCATGAAGCAAACTGAAGAAATAATCAAAAATGATAATCAACAAACAAGAAGATCAAACTATACTAATTTCGGATTCAAGATCAATCAAACAAAGTATGAACATAAATGAAAAGATTCAACAACAATAACAAACAAGCTTTATTCAAACTTCGAATTAAACTTAAACAAAACAAATAAACATATTCAAATCACTAATCTTCAAATAATCAATTAATCTTTTTAAATTAAATCCAACAAAATTATAACAAAGATACATGATCCAAAAATTAAAAACCAAAACATAACTTCACATTAAATCACTGAATTAAAAACGAACTTCAAAAAAAATGAATACGAATTAAATCTATATTAACAACAAACAACGGATTCAAACGATTTAAGCTAACACTTTTCTATATTAAAACTAAATCCTCTTAAAATTAATAAAACAAACTGAAAAATAATTTAATTGAATCTTCAACTTAAATATATCAACAATATAATTAATCAAACTAACAATTTCTACAAAAAATAAACAAGAAAAATAAAACAACTGAATAAAGATCAAGAACAAGAATCAAACATTTAATGATTTCATATCCGAAAAATATCAAACAAATTACGGATGGGAACGAAACTTAAACCAACTAACCGGATCGGAACGATGATGAACTCGAACGAAAACAAATATGCCCGGAAACAAATATCGCACCAAAACCATTTGACGCCGAAGACGATCACGAACGGACAAACGAAGAACTTGAAGGAGAAGTAACGGACAACAGCATCGTAGGAAGCAGCGGGGAGCAGAAGCAGAAACGTGAGCAGCAACACGGAGGAGATGGAGAAGATGAAGCGACAGTATACTGGGTTTTCATGGTGGAGCTCGACGGAGCAAGCAGCAGTAACACTACTGGAGTAGTGAAGCAGTAGCTGCTCGACGAGGCAGCTGGAATGGAGCAGCAACGACGGGCTGGTCGTTTGGAGTGACGGGGTCGGTTTTTCGAACCAACTGCTCGACCATGCTAGATGCAGCAGGAGCAGCAGAAGCCGCTTGGCTTTGGAGCAAAGGCGACGAGGCCGTGGTCGTTCATGGATGGTCGTTCATGTTGGTGAAGTCGCGGGTGTGTGTGTGTGTTACGTCGCCGTGGTTGTGTGTGTGTGTGTGTGTTGTCAACGTGGTTGTGTGTGTGGCGTGGGGATGAAGGGAACGGGATAGGGGCAGCCATGGGAGGGGCTTTGAGCTCTTTTTGGAGAAGAAGGAGAAGAGAGGAAGAGGGGGGGCGGATGGTTTAGGTTTTTTTTTAGGGTTTTTGTGTTTTTTTTTTTTTTGAAATGCAAGATAGGGGGTGTTGGGTCTTTGGGGTTATGGACCGGGTCGACCCGGTTTGAAATGGACCGGGTCATGGGGAAGGTTGGGTAAATTTTTGGGCCTGTGGTTTGAAATTGAAGAAGAGGCCCAATTCCGATTTTTTGTATTTTTGCTCTCTTTTCTTCTTTTATTTTTCTAAAACTAAATTCTAAAAATCCTTAAATTATTATTAAGAACTAAATTAAGTTATAAAAGTGCAAATTAACTCCCAATAATAATTAACGCACAATTAAGTAATAATTAAGCATAAAATTGTATATTTGGACATTAAATGCTAAAAATGCAAAAGATGCCTATTTTTGTAATTTTTAATTTTTGCAAAACAAACTTAATTACTAACAATTGTAGAATTAAATCCTACATGCAAAATGCGATATATTTTTGTATTTTTTATTAGTTTTTAACAAATAAACACGCACAAACAGAAATATAAATAATTATCAAAAATGCCACAAAAATTCTAAAATTGCACACAAAAGGAAAATTGTTTTATTTTGGATTTTTTTTGGGAGTAATGCTCATATAGGGCAAAAATCACGTGCTTACACATGGTAGTTTAGAACTTCATTTCTGTTTATGTAAACTTCAAATAAATATTTTATTTATTCCCTTTATCAACTTGGTAAATCTAAATCATCATGGCTCATGGCTTGTACTATCAGCCCTTGAGATAGTGTATTGAACTCTTTTGCAGTCTTTATATGAATACTAATGATTCTTATTATAGTTGTAACTTATATTGTTTGGCTTACCTAGCGGGTTATATTAGGTACCATAAAGTCTTGGTGAGATTTTGGATCGTGACAAGTTGGTATCAGAGCTCTAGGTTCATAGGTTCTACGAGTCATGAGCAAGTGTCTATTATAATCTTGCGGATCAGTATGATTACGTCCATACTTATCTTCGAAAGGCTACATAACATCTAGGAAACTTTCTATCTCTCTTTCCGCATCGTGCGACCTTATTTAAGCTTGAAGCCTAAATCTCTAGTTTCGTTCTCTTTGATTCAAGTGCGATGTTGAGTACTCAGACTCAGATGTGTGCACTGACGGCTTGTGACATTGTGGATAGACTGTGATGGGCTATGAATACTTGATTATCATCTCGGTATGTTGTCTAGTTTTAGATGTGAATGTGTTGGTGGATCTTTCAGTTGTTCATTTGTGGGATGAAGCAGATTTTTGTATCTGATCGATGAGTATGGACTCAGAAGGATTAATTGATTGCATAATGATTATGACCATGGTGGGGTCTTAGAGAGACGTCGGTTGGAGGCTAAGCATGTGGGTTATCTCTTGCAAGAAGGAGTAATGTTGTGTAATCGTTATGTGGTTTCTCTGAAGAGTTTTTCTTCTATCCAATGGGATATATGTGCTACAATTAGAGTTCGGATCGCTTAAGGAGGTTTGTACAAATGTCACGAGGATGAGTATGAACTTGGAGGATGATTTGGAAGGCGTGATGGCTAATGTTGCATGAGCCTATGAGGTGATTTAGTTAGATGGCAGTGCGAGATCATGACAGTTACAAAGGAAGAGTACAGTGGATTAACAGATGATGTGTTTTATGGCTTCCAGCTAAATAAGGAGTTTACTATCGATGATTAGGTCATATGGACATGTATTGTTATAATTCCTGGACTAGGATATGCTTGTGGATTAGTTATGACTTGAAGGAATGACTTTGAGGATGATTCGAGAAAGAGATTTGTTGGATGCATGATGTACTAGACTTTATGGGTATATAAAAATCTTGAGATCATTCAGGTTTGTTATTCCAATGTGGATGTAGTGTGCAGAAGGAATGAATTTCTCGGTTGCTTCTTTTGTAGTATGCATGTGCCAGAGAAGAGCTAGTTGTTCAGCATATTGGTTATGTATCCAAGACTTGGCCGGAATGAGTGACTCTTGAGGATGGTTGTAGTGTGTTCAAGATTCATGTGTGGTATCTTTAGGATTTGTTGAATTTCGTTGAATGGCTAAGAATTTAAGATTTTTCATGGATGGTGCCGAGACTTGTAGTATTTATATATCATCACTGATTCTACCTGTTGATACCCAATTTTGTCCTACTTTTCTTCTAATTAATTTCATTGTGCTTCCTGGTCATTAATACTCTAATAGTGTTATTAGCTATCTTATGATTATTTATTATCATTAATTTTGTAATTAGTAGTAGTACCATTATTATTATTATTATTATTATTATTATTATATTTTTATAAATTAACTACTGATTTAAATTGATCTATATGTCTATTATATTATTATTATTATGTCCAAATATTTAGACGAGGAAGCCAAGGAAATAAAAAGAAGAAAGGATTTGAATTCCAAAATCAAAGTCCAAAATTTGCTCAAAATTAGCCCGTTTACCTGATCCATTTCGCCAACAAGAAATGGCCCAAATCAATAATGATAAACCCATAATCTAATCCCAATCATCCCAAATTAATAAGTCCAAAACCACGAACTCTCTAGATCTTTAATCCCAGCCTTTTATTCTTGATCTAGCGGCCAATATTTCATCTTTCTTTGACGCTTAGAAACGAATTAGGTCTTCCCTAACCTCACTAGCAGTAGGCTTTTCTTTCCCTTCCATATTTGCACCAAAAGCCCTCTCATATCAGCTATGAACAATGTGTGTTCCTCCATTTTCA
This sequence comes from Nicotiana sylvestris, assembly GCF_000393655.2. NCBI lineage: Eukaryota > Viridiplantae > Streptophyta > Magnoliopsida > Solanales > Solanaceae > Nicotiana > Nicotiana sylvestris. The sequence continues at coordinate 216,663,982 of NC_091064.1, forward strand.
ACAAAGTCTTCATTTTCTCTCTTGCATGTTAAATGAAAAGCCGAAAACTTTGGTATCGTAGTTGACCAAATCGTTGTGTCTCTAAACCAAGAGGACGATTTTGTTGATCTTCTTTCTGACACATTTTGGACGGATCTGGAACGAGCATGTCTAATTAGCTTCTAGCTAGCTTATTGCTGAACATGTATAATAATTTGTTATTAAAGACACATGTCTTAAATTCTAATTCTTGTCAATTTTAATCACCTAGATGTAAAGATTCTTATAGAAATTCACTGTCAAAACTTTTTTGAAGACTATACACTGAGAAATTTGTTTGGAATTTCTTTGGTTATATAAATCTGATATGAAAGACCCCCTTGTAAGCTTAACCTTTTGCTTGATAACAATGTAAGAACCAATCTAAGTTTATAAAATAATCTGTCAGTGTTTATTCTAGCTTTTCATATAATATTAGTGTAAGGCTATCTTTACTAATCTTTATCTTCCTATCTTTCTTTATTTGCATGTATACTTTGGAGCAATTTTGAGTCTCAATACGAGACTTGTTGCAGCCATGAAGTCACCACCGCTGCGTTTCCTCCATCATGATTTCTCTTTTGTAGACTTGATTATTCGTGTTGGATAGAGATAAGAAAATGCCAAAAGTTAATTTTGGCCTCCCTATAAAGGGGATGGATTATCACTGTTATTCTGCTTCCATTTCTATTAACTGCTTTCTTATTACATATGTTTTATTTACAATTATTCTTAATTAGTTCTTGCATGAACATTTAAGGGTAACAGATATAGTTAAAAATCAAACTAGTAATTCCACTAACACCTAACTATCTAGCAGTGCTTATGAAATCAGTTAAAATGAATAATAATTAAGTCAATATGGGTTGGTCTTAGATTTAGTCCAATTAGAATTTTCCTTACCAAGTATTTTTCTTATCATACTAGATCTGATTGTCCTTTAAATCAATATGATGCTTTGCCTATCTATTAGATTTGGCTTTCTAAACTTTCTTAGTTTCAAGCTTCAACTTTTGCGAAAATGACGTTTTCTTAAGCCTCTACGCATTTTGGAGTTAAAATCCTAAAAAGCAAAATTTTGAGTTTTCAAATGACATACAGTGTTTTGTTGAAATATTTTAGTATTGTAGTCTAATAGTCTTATAAAGCTTTAGTTAGATTACACTAAGTCCGGAAGGTAACTGCGTCTCATGCGAGTCTTGAGGGGTGCGAGGCACCTTCCCCTTAAATTAATTTGAACACTTACCTTAGAATCTCTCATATTTAGTAGACTTTAACGAAGTTTAACTTTACATTACTTAGTTAAAATAGGTGTCCTAATTCGCCTTTAAAATAATTAGGTGGCGACTCTTTAATTAGTAATTAATCACCAATACGTTGTACTTTATTTGACCTGTGTTAAAATTGGATATAACACTACCTTGCAGTATTAGAGAGATGAAAGAAATAGTTACAGATCCACATAAGGTCTATTTAGTACATTTTTGGTTTGAGTTACTTTTGGGATTGACAGTCTGTGTGACTTAACTGATTTAGATAGATCTAGTTCTGATGGCTTGATCGTCCGCTAATGGGTTTCGAAGAACTCACGGTGGTTTTGACCACGACTTCAGGTTGATGTCTTCTATGTTCATGTGAGGTTTGTTATGTGTCGCGATGTTCTCATAGATTAAGTTAAATATAAGATTTCTGGTTAGTGAAGTGTTTATCCTACTCGTGATTTAGAGTTGATGATGAGGTTCACGTATTTTCATATTGTAGCATGGTAGATGCAGTGAGGTCATGAGGTACTGGGATTGTATGGCTAAGACTGTAGTTTAGTTCAGAAGAAAGGTCGGGAGTTTTAGACATCAAGGGGAATTTCAGATATTTAAGAGGATGCTAGCACTATCTTGTATCGCTTGAGAAGAGTATGTATTGTGGAAGACACATTGTGTATTGATTTGAAGATGCTTGACTAGCATTTCAGTAATCGCCTGGTTGTTGACTAGACATTAATTTGTTTAAAGTCACTACATCAATGGCACTTGACCTTGTGTGTCTCTCAATCGCATTAATTTGGATATCCACATTAGATAAGAATATGCATTCATCATCACGAATCTACTTTTTTAAAATTCAAATACACTCCATTTTCTCTTTTCATAATTTATTTACTAGACAACCACTACTCAAGTATGCCCCATATCTCTAGACAAATAATGAGCTCCACCATTTTTTTACATCTCCCAAAATCCCTCTTGTCCTCTTTTTGAGAAAATTTTATCGTTGTCATGCTTCTTTTTTCACTTTATTTAAAACCTCGCCAATTTCTTTTTCACCTGCACTTCGTCCTCAAGATGATGCTTGTACTTCGCTTCCATTATTGAAAATGGTTTTGCACGTCACTTAGAAAGAACCATCTTCTACTTTTTCGATGATAGTGGTTTCTTGTATTGAGTTAAATAGAAGAAAAGTAATGTCACCTTGCATACTCGAATCTAAAGAGCTGGGAGTTTTCTATTTAGATTTTGGAAAAAAGTTATCTATATCTTGTAGCTTTTTGGGGCTTTGATATTCCGTCATATGCTTTATGTTTGAAATTTTTATCTTTAACGCTTTTCTAGTCCAACAATTATGCTGGTGTCTTCTTTTTTAACATATAAAATATAAATGAGAGTTTCCACAATGTTCTCACGAAAATCTAACCCTTTGTTCTTCACTCATTTTGCTCGTTTCAAACTCTTGCTTCTGTAATTACTTCCCCTATTCCAACCAACATTGCATTAGCAGCCAGGGAAAGGGTGGAGGGAAGAGAGAATTTGAAGATAGGAATGAAGGTGTTATCCGTTTACTTTAATTTTTTTCTTTTCATTTTCTTATTTTAGCCGCTTTTCTAACCAAAAATAAGGGGCCATATTTGTCCATCTAGAATTCAAAATTGAGCAACTTTATCCCTCTTTAGACTTTTGGTCTCATATTACCTATGTCACTATAAAAAGATCTCCTTTTTTCCTTGATCACTAATGAAAATCTAATTTATGCACAATCTTAAAATAAATTTAAAAGTAAAGGAGTAAATTTCAATATTTTTTTCTTGAAGAATTTGGCTACATGGAACTCACCAATTTATTAGTACTCCTTGAACGACAAGGAAAGGCACGAGACAATTTGTTAAAGGCAAAAGATATGAATAAACAAAAATGTGTAATGAGGGAAAAATTGAGAAACTCAAGATAGTATAAGACAACTTTGACCTTTTCCTTTGATCAAAATCACTCTCTATTCATGCTCATTTAAAATAATACATCAAAAACTCATGAAATTGAAGGATGAAAAATAGAAATCGTTTTAAGTAGGTATATTTGCTATTAAGCCTTAATTATAAGCATTACTCTCTTTGTCTCGGTTTGTGTGGCATTGTTCAGATTTTGAGGGCAAAATAAGTTTTTCCTTGATTTCATATATCTTTTAAATATTTTAAATTAATAATTATTATAACTTACAGTATTTTGAATAACCCACAAAAGCGAACCTAATCTGAAAAATTTACCCTTCCAGCGAGGCTGAAAATGCAATTAGCTGGCTACAAACAAACAGACAGTTCTCTGCTCTCTTGTCTTGTAGGAGTAGCAGTAGGCTGTAACAAGGTTGGCGGTGGTATGCTAAGTGAGGCACGTTTTCCATCTCTTGGCTCTCTTTTCTCTCGAATCCTCCGTTCTTCCCTCCACCACCACCGCCACCACCAACAACAACTAAGTTCAACATCAAACCTACCATTTTCTCTTTCACCTTATCTGATGTCGATTTCCACCAAAATCCCGCACCCTCTCCTCCATCACCCTAATTCTCCATCCCTTAATAAAGCCCTAAAACCCTCTTCTTCTTCTTTACATTCTACACCCAATAAATTAACCTTCTTTAGATCCATTACTATTGAAAAAATCTCCACAAAATCAATTTTTGCTACTCCCACAAGTGCTTCTTCACAACCCTCATCACCTCTCCAACCCATTGAAGAGCTCCCACCGAAACTCCAAGAAATCGTCAAACTCTTTCAAGCAGTCGAACAACCAAAGGCTAAATACGAGCAACTCTTATTTTACGGTAAAAATTTAAACTCACTTGACGCAAAATACAAGACCACTGAAAATAAAGTTCAGGGTTGTGTTTCACAGGTTTGGGTTAGGGCTTATTTTGATTCGGAGAAAAATGTGATCTTTGAGGCTGATTCTGATTCGGTACTCACTAAAGGGCTTGCTGCTTTGTTGGTTCTGGGTCTATCTGGTCGGCCCGTTGAAGAGATTATAAAAGTTTCACCTGATTTTGCTGTCCTTTTAGGGCTGCAACAAAGCTTAACTCCTTCTAGGAATAATGGGTTTTTGAATATGTTGAAGCTGATGCAGAAAAAGGCACTGCAGTTGTACGTTGAAGCTGAAAAGGCTGCTGATTTAGGCCATAGCGAATCCTTAAATGCCTCGATTGAGGCTTCTTCGTTGGGCAGTGTTAATGTTAATGGAAATGTTGAGTCTAGAGAGAGTACTGATGTTAGTGGGAATAATGTGAGTGGTGGTGGTGGTGATGATGGTGTTTTGAGGAGTAGAGGGATGAGAATTAAAGAGAGGCTGGAGAAGGAACTTAGGCCTGTCGAATTGGAAGTTGAAGATATATCTTATCAGCACGCAGGGCATGCTGGGGTTAGAGGCAGTGACGGAGAGACACATTTTAATTTAAGAGTGGTTTCTAAGGAATTTGAAGGGAAGAGTTTGGTTAAGAGGCATAGGATGATTTATGATTTGCTGCAAGATGAGTTGCAGAATGGATTACACGCGTTGTCAATCGTGGCGAAGATGCCCTCTGAACTCTGAAGTTGGTAGTAGATGAATTGAACGGCCGGCGTCTAGAGAGGTCTGGTCCTGTAAACTTTTCGTCCTTGTGGATTTTATTGAAATTTATACCTCATAGTAACTAATAGCATGACACCCTGAGAAGTACTGGATTCTTTCTTTTGTCATGAGCATCTGAATAAAGTAGTTATTGAAGTATTTAAAACTAAGTTTTTCTTTCCCTCCCAAGAATTAGATCAATACAGAGCTTCAATTGTCTTATCTACTGTTGTAATTTGGTTGCTTCAATCTTATCCAAATTTCTTTGTGACATACTTAGACTTAGGTTTGGACATGCTAACCAAAATTCAGGAATGGTAAACTCAATATTTTGAGCGCCAGAATTGTGCAAATTATTGTCCTGCTAGCAATCAAATGTTTATCCATTTATTCTGCAACGACATGGTAATTTTTTTCTAATTTCAGCTCAACTTAATGAAATACAATTACAATTATCTTTTGTTAGTAGTTTTACAATGTGAAGCCTTTCATGTTTATGATAACTTTAGAACAACAACAGTTATCAAAAAACTTAAGAACAACAGCAACAGCTATACCTCTGGGGATGATATATCTAAAGAAGTCTTATCTCTGGGGAACTATGATTACGGTCTCAATGAACCAAAGTGATCCACAAATTCTGCTGAAGTACTGCAGGAAGTGATAATTTGAGTTGCATTAATTTTGTTATCTGAAGGTTCTTGCACGTATTTATGTATGCTATAGAAAGATTTGTTATATGCCACTTTTGCTCTTGTTACTTTATTTAATTTTGACCAAGCACATCAACGACCCCTTATACTTGTCAAAGTTTTTAATTTAGATACCTTATCTAAGGGTATTACCTATTGAACACCCGATTTTAGCTGAAAATATACCTATTAAACACTCCATTAACAATAATTTTAAAGAACACGACACATGATGGTTAAACGTGCTGATGTGGCAAAATGTCAAACGAAAACAGGACACATGGCCGACTATTTTGACTTTTGGTCCTTCTTCGCTTCTTTCTTCTCTCTCTCTCGCACGCTCGTGTTTTACACCCAAACCTATCTACTAGGGTACATACTTGGGTGGAGTTCTAGCGCTTGAAGCCTTGAACAGGGGTGTATTGATGCTGGCACTTGCACGCAAAGAGAGTGATGAAAATAAAGGAAGATCTAGTGCCCCTTTGAGTTACAAATGACCGGAGGGTGGATTCATAATGTTCACTGTTGACTTTGTTGCCTTCTTCTGGATGTCACCATTCAAGTCCATGGTGACACTTCTAATTTATAGTTCTCTATACAATTCAACCTCCATCACAAGCAAGATTCCTGAGCCCTGTTATCTTTTCCTGACTTAAATTCCTCAGAAGTTCAAACCGCATTTGATTCTATTTGCAGTCCGTCTTCATACACGAATACTGCCATTTCTATCCTTGAAGGCAAAGATCAAGAACACAATTGGACCCTTCACAAGTAAGAAGTAGTGATAATGGTGAAAGAGACATCATTGTAACGAGGCTGAGAGTGGAGTTTCATCTCTTGTTTTAAGAAGCATAAGATATCCTTTCAACTTCTTTAGGGATGTATGCCCGAATATATAACCCCCCTCTCTCTCTCTCTCTCTTTATATATACATATATAGTGTTTCGAGGTATGATTTTCAAGGATGATTTAAGGTGCATCAGGGTGCTGGTTATGTAGAGGGAGAGATTTGTTGGGTCTGTCTGATGGGGTGTTAGTGCTGCTATGCTTGTGATTCTTGACTTCATGCTGGTCTTCTCAGCTACAATCTGGTGGTGAGCACCATGAGGTAAGTGTAGAATATTGTGCTTGAGTGTATGTGTCTGTTTGTGCTGATGGCCTTGGGAAGAAGCTTGGTATTTGATGGAGTTAAGTGTCATGCTCTAAAGATGAAGAAAAGGAGGAGAAAGGAAAAACAAAACGAAAAATTTGTCTTTTTTTTTTTCTTTCTATTGGCATGTGGTTTTGGACTTATGTCAGCTTAAAATAAACTCAGCTCACGCTCTCAAAGGGTGTGTAATACAGATATTGTGCCATGTCAGTGCATTATTAATAGGTAAATTTTCAACTATAATATCGGGTGTTCGATAGGTTAGACCCTTATAAGGTGTTTAAATGGAAATTTTTACCAAGCTCAGGGGCTGTCAATGTACTTGACCATTTAATTTTGGAAAAATGTAATATACAGAAATAATTACTAGTTTTTTTTTGGGATGGGGGGTTGGGGTGGGGGGAGCATGGGGATGGTGAAGAAGTTAGATATTGCTGCATTCTTGGGCTTTTGAGAAAGTTTCCTTCAGACTAGTATTTGTGGTTCTACTTGATTGTTTACAGATTTTAATTCCCCTTTTGTTAATTTCAATTTGGTTACTTCACCGGCTAAGGGTCAAGTTGATTGGTAATTTTATAAGAAAAATAATAAAAAGGACAAAGACCTGCTGATTCTTTTTTCTTTTTTTAAAATTTTTTGAAGCCCGGACACGTGTTAGTGCTTCTTCCGCTATATTTCCCTCAGTGTTATCAAAGGCGTGCTTAAGCCCTAATGCGAGGCTCAAAACATGTTGAGCGCTTCAGTGTTGTTATCAAGGTTCCAAGACATACTTTTCCTTGCCAATGAGTGTAATCTTGAAGAGGCGACACTAAGCAATTGATATTTTACTTTGTCGTAAATTTTTTTCAATTTCTTTGTCCTTATATTTGGTATTCATGCTTATTGATATTATCTTGGGCTACACATACATATTTATATTTTTTCTCCATTTGCGCCTTTTTTCATTAAAGCCCACCTTAGAGCTTTTTTGCGCTTTTCGCCTTTGATAACGTTGATTTCCCTCAATTTAAACTAATCCGGACTACATATTATCTATGAGGTTTGATATTTTTAAAAGCTTCTTAGCAAATCAATGACTTCTGTATCCCTTCATTATTTCGGAACAATTTGTTTTGTTAGCTGCATTTATTGTAGAAGAAAACCAACTCTGAAAATGATGTCTTGCCGACGTATGATTTGTTTTCATGTAAAATGCGTGGCAACCTGTGCCTTTTTACTAGAGAACAATGCTACAATGTATGAGAAGTGTTTAGCTAGCTAATTCATACGGATAGGTGTGGAACTCTGGGGATTAGCCTTGTATTTTTCAGTGGCTGAAGTTGACTTAACCAACCCTTATAAGGTGTTTAAATGAAAAACTTTACCAAGCTTAAGGGGCTGTATTGCTGCATTCTTCGGCTTTTGGAAAGTTGCCTTCAGACTAGAATTTGTTGTTCTACTTGATTGTTTACAGATTTCAATTCCCCTTTTGTTCTTTTTAATTTGGTTACTTCACCAGCTAAGAGTCAAATTGATTGGTAACGTTATAAGAAAAAATAATAAAAAGGACAAAGACCTGCTGATTCTTTTTTTGAAAAGTTTTTGGAGTCCGGACACACGTTAGTGCTTCTTTCGCTGGCTGGCTATATTTCCCTCAATTTAACTATTCCTGACTACGTATTATCTATGAGTTCTGATAGTTTTAAAAGCTTCTTAGCAACTTAATGAGTTCTGTATCCCTCCATTTTTCGGAACAATTTATTTTTATTAGCTGCATTTATTGTAGAAGAAAACTGATTCTGAAAAATATGTCTTGCCGACGTATGATTTATTTCCATGTCAAATGTGTGGCAACTTATGCCTTATTGCTAGAATACAATGCTGCAATGTATGAGTAGTGTTTAGCTAGCTAATTCATATGGATAAGTGTGGAACTCTGGGGATTAACCTTGTATTTTTCAGTGGCTGAAGTTGATTTCACCGACGTGGTCTTACTAAAGGGTCATGCCTTCTACGTTTTTGTTTTCTTCCTTTTTTGACATTTATTCATTCTTTTCTCCTGTTGATAATAATGGCTGAAGTTCCTTCCAAGGATGGGTGTATATCGATCATTAGCAATTCTGCTGGTGTAGTTGATTATAACAACAACAACAACAACACACCCAGTAAAAATCCCCCGGTGTAGTTGATTATGTGAGGCACATAATTTGTAGTTGATTATATGAGGCACATAATTTGTTTGTTTGCGACCTACACACTTTTTACATTTGTTGGTTGTGCAATATTTTGTGATGAGTCTTTGATTATCACGTAGTACTTGTGCAGGATTAAGATCTATCTTTACAATTCAAATCATCTAGTCCAATTTCTATTACTACGTTAGTTTGCACTTTATCCATCTTGTGTGCATCAATGTGGAGTATATACTAAAGGTCTCCTGGTATTGCTGCTATTTTCAAGTTTCAGGCTGATCAAACCACTTTATATGCAGATTTTTTGCCTGAGCTTTCCCAGTTGGGAGAGAAATTTATGCATATATTATGTGTTAGTTACCTTGAATGGAGCATATTTTCATATCATGCCTTTTATTCAAATAGCAACTTGGCATAAGACACTGGGTTCAGTAGACTCGACTGAGTATGAAATACTATGCTGTTATTTAAAGAAATTAAAACAAAGAAGAAACAAAGATTGCCAATTGTATCGCAACTTTTGGGACTGGAGTCTGGTGCTTCTTTGGATCCTTGGGATTGTGCATTACCATGACTTAAATACTGAAGATGAAAAACATATAGCTTAGTTGTAGGGAAATGGTGGTGTTGGGATTTTATGGTTCGAAAGAGAAGGGAAGCTTTTAAGAATTTATCAGGTGGAGCAGCACATTTTGCTCCATTACTGTTATGTGATCCATTACTGTGAAAGAATATTTTTGTACGTTTCCATCTTATTAGCAAGAACAAATAGAACTCAACTGGCATTGTTGTATACCAGTATTTATCGTATGGAAGAAGTCATCTTTCTGCCTTTTCACCTACAACTATATACGGGCGCTAAAAGCACCCGGCAATGGACTTGTCATCGGCACCATTTCCAAAAAAAAAAAAGGACTTGTCATCTCTAATTAGCATCTGCTATGCAATCAGTAAAGAGTTAATACTGTTTTAATTCTCATCTTGTAAGGTTCTCTTATCAACAGTTCTGTTCTTGCTTTCTTTTGAAGTTTGAGAGCTAGATTTGATGCAAATAAACTAAGCTAAACAACAATTACCTACTGTCTTTCTCCTCCGTTTTGACTTAAATATTGTACTAGTTCATTTTCTATTAGACGCTCTGAAAGTATAGCTCGATATTACAATACTAGTGTATCATTCTAACTCCTCCAACAGATGTATTTACCAATCCCCAACAACTTTAAACAACATGTTAGCTTTGTAAGCATTAAAATACTTAGCAAAGTATTGAAAGAGTTATGGGGCATTACATTCTCCACTGCTTAAAAACATTCATGTTGGCCCCAGTGGCCTTTATTCCTCCAAAATTATTCTTCATATATAGAAGCCGCTTGGAAGCAGGTCAGGGTCGTCATGCCTGCTTCCAAAGGGCTATTTTAGTCTTTTCGTTAATTTTGCTAACAGTTAACACGTGTAGGGTAACTTTGACGGGTGGTGCGATATAAGACCTCCCTCTGCCAGCGCTTAATCCCTCCTTCTGTTCATCCTCTTTTTTTCTCTGCTTCAATGATCGATTTCTTTCTATTTTATAGTGATTAAAAACGTGGTTCAAATAAGAAAATTGGTAGATTAACAAATTCTGTGACTGGCTTGGTTTCTACAGCTGAACTGGTTAGTTTGCACTTCCTATTGTTCTTTGTCTTTGTTTTATATTTTATTGTACCAGTTATTTATTCGGAAAAAGGTTTAAAATTGCTGCAATTTATGGGTGTTGCTGTGTATTCTTGTTTTTTTATGCTTTACCTAATTTTTTACTTGGCAAATCTATATGCTTAACCTAATTTTGAGCTGTAAAATTGGAGCTTAAACCTAATTTCTTTGGCTTGTTCCCATTGCTAAGCTTGAAATTCAACTAATCTTCTACTTAGAGAACGTACTCACCCAGAGCTTATTTCTAATTTGAGATGCGTATACACGTGATGGGAGCATGACAGAGTAGACTTCATAACATTGGAGTGAGCCTCTTCAGTTCTGTGGTTAAGAGTGGTAATTCCAATTGAAAAAGCCCTAAATTTGTTTTTCTCATTCCCACTCGCATTCTTTGATAATAGATTGGTTGATTTTAGCTGTTCCGAGATTGATGTTATCAGTTTAATGTTCGGTACTTATAGTTGCAGCCTTGCAGGTTAAGGTTATGTGAAGGTTTTAAATATTAGTTTCGAGTCATAAAAAATGAAGGCCAATACATTCAATACTTGACAAACAAATTGTTATTTCATCTTTCCCCAATTTGCAATTGCTTTTATGCTCTTCTAGATTCTGCATTTAGTTCGTTTTGGCTGTTTTAAGGTACTAAATGATTTTTCTTTATTTAGGTGTTGCATTTAATCTGGTTTATCGTTTATTCATGTATACTGTATCATTTTGTTAACTCACTTGCTAGAGAGTTGTTTTAGTTAGATAGGTTCTCTTTCATGTCAGGTTACATTGTGAGTTCTTTCTACTGTTGTTTCTGTTGCATTCAGTCTTGTTTCAAGTTTCTCAGATTATCCATTGGTCTTCCTCTGATTTTCTTATATATCTCTATTTTCGTCCTCTTAGTTAAACTAGCCCATTGTCACTGCCAGTTAGGACTCCATGTGTTTAGGGTAGCCTTGCTATTAAATCAGTATAGCACACATTTCTATATTTTACTTTAGATCATCTTCTGTTCATCTTAAGGTTTAAATGTTTAAAACGATACTTAAACAGCTCTTTGTGGTTCCATAATAATTACTCATGGAGGATTCTTCTAGCTTCAGGATATAAAATTCTTAAGCTAACTCTTATATTAGGTATTTTTCATACTATTCATCCTTGACTATTAATAGTTACTACTTTTCATGGTTATACATTTGTTAAATTACTTATTTCATTGGGAAACATTTTGCATGTGCAGAAGTTAAGGTGACCACTTTGGGGAAAAAACCCCTTATCTGCTCTTGAAGTTCTTTTCTCTACATCTATTACGTATTTAAGAATAGGTCAATGTCGTTCGGAAGGAAAATCACACCTTCATTGGCATTTTTAAGAGCCGAAATTCAAGGATTTGCGACACTCTATTCTTCTGTGCTTAGGACATACGATTCCCTCTAGGTATTCTGTTTATGTTGTTACTATATTATTTTAATTATTATTAGGGTAAACAACACAATTTCACAATATTTTCTTCTTAGTTTCTCCTCTGGTGAAGTAATGCTTGAATAGAGTTCTTTTGTTAAAGCCTAAAGAAATATCTCAGATAAAAGAACATGCTCAATGTAAACTGGTAGGATTACATGAAATCGTGATAGAGTGACACTTCATATATTAACTAACTTTTCATAAGGTGCCGAGAGATTTATCTAAGGTGAGTTGCTACAAAGATCCTTAAATCATAGGTTTAAGTAACTCTTCGTGATGCGTTGCAAAAGGATCCTCCTGGTCCATTCTTGTTCTTTATTTACCCCATATTCTACTCCACAATCAGTGGGTGCATGAGTGTTCCGCACGACATATAAATTACCAAGTGGATCCCATCTTCTCCTGATTTCTTGCACATGAAGCTCCATGTATGGTCGACAGGTTTTATTTTTCCTTTTATTTAAAATTTGTCGTTACTAATTCTAAATAAGGGTCTTACTTTGTACTCTAATTTGCCTTCTAGCAATTTGGAACGTTTTGTTTTGCTAATTGTACCCGCTGATACGTGGTCTTAGTATCTAAATATACTGTCTAACTTTGTATCTACTTGTAGGTCTCGATTATCCATTTTGTTATTAAATTAATAAAAATGGAGTATAATAAATTTACTGGGCTCTACGTTGACTTCCTTTTGCGCTTTCTTCATGTTGTTGTAATTTATATATTGACTTTGTACCTTGTTTGTTGTATGTCACTTTATTTTTGAATTATGCAGCTTCGTTAAAGTAAAGCTTTAGCCAAGCCATGAATAGATCAATGAGTTTCTGTTAAAAATTGATTACGTTCACCATTTTTTCACTATTTCAAAGAGTTTTCTTTCCTTTTTGTTCCAATATTTTTCATCTCCTGACTTTTGAATGCGTACAAGGAAAACTCAAGTTTCCAGGCTTCAATTACAGTAAAAGTTCTGCCTAGAATAAGTTAAAGCTATTACTTTTGCTACTTCATTTCTTATATGTCACATTCTGTGAATTATGGAACTTTATGAACATAAAGCGTTGACATAATTGTTAATAGGTCAAGGATTTTGTGGTTTGTTCCATCTATCTGTTATCTTTTTTCTCGATTCATTTATGGTGTAAACTGTCATATTTTTAGTGATGTATAAATATTGTAGTGATAGAACTATTTGGACATTTGTAGTGTGTCTATACTTCCAATTGAACTATAAATCTCTGTTAAACTTTTATAGATTGCTCGAACTGCAGATGTCGACCGATAAAAAACCTTTGGCATCATCTTGCTGCCCGTAGAAAAGGAAGCAATACTCGGTAGAAACAGTTTCTAAAATTAACGATAGGAGACGTGATCTGTACAAACAGTTGCCAGGTGATAAAAGAGAGTTGCTTTTAGCGCAACGACGATCAAAAAAGCTTGAACTAAAAAAGGGTCAAAGCGTGCTACTTAAATATGCCAAACAAGCTGCTGGGTTTGAATTATCGACACCAAAACTCTAACAATTGTTGAGCCACTATGTCTTATCCCGACAGATTAAAAGCAAAAAATGATTTAATCCAGAAAAAGACCCATTTACACACTCTTTGTAGACATAAATATATGCATGTATATATGTGTTATGTTTCGTGATTATACTTAAATACAATTTTCTCTTGCTAAACATATTTGGATTCGGATGTTAGCCGGTATATCTTCCATTGCCGGCCCAGTAGCTGGTTGTGACATAGGAAAAAATATTACCGATCACTTCTCCGTTTTTGAACATGGTAAGTGAATGAAAATATGTTGTTTCAGTTTGATTGTACTCTCTTTTAGTATATTAATAAGAATTGTTTGTATATTAGGCTCGACCTCTGGTGCATCCTATGACCAACACCATACTGAGACATCTGTCGTCACAAATAAAGGTTTGTCTCGCTTTAATCTTATCACAACATTTATTACTGCTCTCTTCTCAACACTAATAGGATATATTTATTTTGTTGTAGCAATGGTTCAGTTAAATTGATGTCACATGAAATGCCTAATGAACTCTTGAATCTATATTTAGGCAATACCGAAGAATCGGAACACTTCCGTACCTACCTTAGACTATACAACAATATGTTTGCATTTACTTCACTTGGAGTGAACTACGACAAAGCACTAGCAAAAAGAAACCAAGGAATTTATACATTTAAAGTACAAGGTCAAATGTATCACTTCATAAATGATTTGATTCCAACAAATCGTCAACCAAGAAATTTACAGTTGTATTTTTATGATGAGAACACAGAAATATTTAATCGAATGGCTTCCTCTGATATACTTCGATAGTCGGTTGTTGAGAAGCTAATGGATATACTGAAGATAAATCCTTATTGTATCTTCTTGAAATATCTGATACATATCCCAGAATTATCAAATTTTTATATTGCATTGAGATGCGGCTTTGGCTTAGATCAACGAATATATAACTTGCCAGCTGTGTCAGAGGTAGCAGCATTATGGTTAGAACAAGAAACAAACAATAATAGCTCCGCACCCCATATCCGCATTTATACTCACAGTAACAAAAGCCAGTTAGTAAATTACTACTATGGCTGCTATGATCCTTTGCAATATCCGCTTTTATTCCTTATGGTCAAAACGGATGGCATTGCGGTATTCCAAAAATCGTGTAACCTAACAATAAATTGAGAAAGCGAGCTTACTATGAGACTGAGCAGCTTCCGAGCGTTTCTAACATGTCTTCAATTGATGGACTACTTGATATGGAAGCTGATGTTTTGGAAAAGGGGAAACGGAAAAGGAATAATATTTCTTGTCGTGAATACTACTGTTACAAACTCCAAATGAGAGACAATGAAGAAAATGACGTTTTACATTCTGGCAGATTATTTCAACAATACTCAGTTGATGAATTCATAAAAATAGAAACTCAGAGGTTAGATTTTGCCTCATTTAACCAAGATTTATTTCGGATTGATGTACTACAAGGACTTTTGGATATCCTAAGACTTGGCGAAAGAGAAGCTTCTAAGACAGTAAAACAAAACTTTCTTCCGACAAGTTTTACGGGTGGTCCGAGAGATATGCGCCAGCGTTACATGGATGCTATTGCGTTAGTGCAACATTTTGGAAAACCTGATATATTTCTGACCATGACATGTAATCCCTCTTGGCCCGAAATTAAGCAACATTTGCTCCCAACAAATGAAACTCAAAATAGGCCTGATTTAATTAGCCGAGTGTTCAAAGCAAAGGTAGAAGAGATCAAGACAGAGATATTAAAAAGAAACATATTTGGAAAAGTTGCAGCTTATATGTACACTATAGAATTTCAAAAACGCGGTCTTCCACATGCTCATTTTCTTATTATACTTACTGATGACTACAAGTTATTAACGCCTGAGGCTTATGACAAATTTGTCTGTGCTGAGCTGCCCGATCCTGATACAAACTCTTACTTACATAAGCTTGTTATTAAACACATGATGCATGGGCCTTGTGGCCATTTAAATCCTACTAATTCATGTACGAAAAGAAATGAGTGTAAATTTAAGTACCCCAAGAGCTTCGTTGGTGAGACAACAAAAGGAAAGAACTCATATCCGATTTATAGAAGATGAAACACTGGTAAATCTGTAAAAGTTAGAAAATAATTTCTTGATAACTCATGAGTTGTTCCTTATAATCTTTATCTGTTGTGCAAGTATAATTGTCATATAAATGTAGAGGTTTGCTCTGATATTAAAGTGTTGAAATATATATACAAAATATATTTGTAAAGGGCATGATATGATTTCATTTGGCTTACACGAAGATAACACAAATATACAAATAGATGAGATAAAAGAGTATCAATCTGCTAGATGGGTGTCACCTCCGGAAGCTATGTGGCGTTTATTTGCATTTGCTATCAATGAAATGACTCCAAGTGTTTATCACCTCCAGCTACATCTTGATGGACTACAGTTTGTCTCTTTTAAAAAAATTGACACAATAGACAATATCCTGAAAAACCCTATGATTAAGAAAACAATGCTGTCAGAATTTTTTTTGATGAATGAAACAAACAAAGATGCTAAAGAACTTAAGTTGTTGTATAAAGATTTTCCGCAATACTTCTTATGGTCATCTACCTATAAAATGTGGACTCGACGACAACGAGGTCATATTATCGGCCGTGTTGTAACATGTCATCCAACAGAAGGAGAAAGATATTACCTTAGATTATTACTAATGAATGTGAGAGCTCCAAAATCATTTGAAGATCTTCTGAGAGTAAAAGAGATATGCTGCGACACATTTAGAGAATCTGCGGAAAAAAGAGGATAGTTGCACTGCGACAACAGCTTGGTTGAATGTATGTCAGAGGCTGTATGTTATCAAATGCCTTATAGTTTAAGATGTTTATTTGCTACAATATTAGTACATTGCAGCCCCGACAATCTAAGGGAACTGTGGGAACAATTTGAAGCTTCAATGTCCGAAGACTTTAAGAACCTAGCCAATGTAACGACAAAAGATATCCACCTTGTTGTCCTAAATCACATCAATGATATACTATATTCTATGGGCCATGATATTAATGAGTTCAACCTTGTTTCCGAAACTATCACATCTTCGAAAATGGCAAATGAAGCGAAGGAAGTATATTTCGAAAGAAGCATCATTGTGAGTAACGAAGATTTACTGATGCATAGAAAATTAAATAAAGAACAGAAAATGGCATACAACGTTATCCTTCAGAGAGTATTTGCCAACAAATCAGGAGTATTTTTTATTGATGGTCCTGGAGGAAGTGGTAAGACATTCTTATATTGTGCCTTATTAGCAATTGTGAGATCTAAAGGATTTGTAGCATTAGCAACAGCAACCTCCGGTGTTGCAGCTTCGATCCTTCCGGGAGGATGAACAGTTCATTCACGTTTTAAATTTCCGATTAATATCGATGAAAAGTTCTCTTGCAATATCAGTAAGCAAAGTTCACTAGCGTCTTTGATTCGCGATGCAAATTTAATTGTGTGGGATGAAGTATCGATGGTGAAAAAAAACGTGATTGAAGCATTAGACTCTTTTCTGAAAGATATAATGGATACAAATATACTTTTTGGTGGAAAAGTTGTTGTGTTTGATGGAGATTTTAGACAATCTCTTCCTGTGGTTCGAAGTGGAAAAAAAAAAGACTTCATTCGAGAAAGCATATTGAACTCCGAAATATGGAATGAGCTTGAAAAACTACGATTATCAGAGAATATGCGTGCGAAAACTGATCCATCTTTCTGTGAATATTTGATGCGAATTGGAAATGGAAAAGAAAAGACAAACATGGATGGTAAAATAAAAATTCCGAGGTCTTTCATTGTTCCTTATATTACTGAAAAAGAATCACTGGATTTTTTATTTAACATAATATATCCTGATTTGCATACGCGTCTTCACGACAACTTCCCATGTTAAAGGAAAAATAAAACCTGTCGACCATACATGGAGCTTCATGTGCAAGAAATCAGGAGAAGATGAGATCCACTTGGTAATTTATATGTCGTGCGGAACACTCATGCACCCACTGATTGTGGAGTAGAATATGGGGTAAATAAAGAACAAGAATAGACCAGGAGGATCCTTTTGCAACTCATCACGAAGAGAGACTTGAACCTATGATTTAAGGATCTTTGTAGCAACTCACCTTAGATAAATCTCTTGATAAATAATAGACTTATAGCTCAATTTCCTAATGACTCCAAGACATTTGTTGCATGGATGAAACTGTTGAATCCAATGATCAGAGCCAGTTTGAGGGTTTTCTACATTCATTAAACCCTACCGGTTTGCCTCCTTACAAATTAATCTTGAAGAAAAATTAAAATTGTCCTGTTATGTTGCTGCGAAACTTAAATCCTTGTGAAGGTTTATGCAATGGTACACGACTAGTATGCTGTGATTTTAAGAGCCGTGTGTTATAAGTGCTAAAATTGCAAGCGGTGATTTTAAAGATACACATGTATTTATTCGTAGAATACTGTTGTTATCTTCAGATAATGAGAAGTTACCTATCCCATTTAAAAGAACACAATTTCCAATACGCCTGTGTTTTGCAATGACAATAAATAAAGCGCAAGGACAAACATTAGATTATATTGGTATTTATTTACGCGAGCCAGTGTTTTCTCATGGTCAGCTATATGTTGCTTTATCAAGAGCAAAAGGTTCAAATCGTATAAAAATATTAATCCACCTACCATAGATAACGATTATGACCAATCTACATATAACATAGTATACGATGAAATCATTCAAAAAGTCCTTCTATAACTTCGCAGCTTTGTTGTTCATATTCCTTGTGTGACCATACATGCACTAAATAAGAGTTGGCTTATGTATTTGCAAATCCTTGCTAAATTTTTACTTTTCTCAAATGTTTACATTGTGAAATTTCCCGAGCAACAATCAGTGGAAATATTCGTCTTTCCAAATCTATATGTACAAAAGCTTATTACATATTTATCTGATTTTTGTTCAACTCTGTGAAGCTGTCCTGGCTGATTTTTACATAACGAAAAAAATTCATGTTTTTAACTCCTTCCGTGTTCAAATAATATTGTGACACAATCGGTGGAAATATTCGTCTTTCCAAATCTATATGTACAAAAGCTTATTACATATTTATCTGATTTTTGTTCAACTCTGTGAAGCTGTCCTGGCTGATTTTTACATAACGAAAAAAATTCATGTTTTTAACTCCTTCTGTGTTCAAATAATATTGTGACACAGTCGGTCCCAAGCCCAGACAAAGGAGGAGGGTCTATTGTCTATTGGTATAACAGTTGTATTTTTATTTTTCCAGTTGCACATACTCACAGTGAATTGGTAATGTTACTATGTATTTAAATTTATTCATTTATTATTAAAATATATATGCTGCTCTATCAAAATTATTTCCTCTTATAAAATTTTATATGCCACAATTCAATATGTTGGCAAAAGAGAATCTATTGTTCATCTAAAAAACGAAATGAGAATTAAGTTAAAAACTTATTCATCTTATATTTTGATGCTTTTATATTCCCTTACTGCTTAGTAACACACGTAATCTGTATTGCAGGTATGTCAAAGTGATCCTACAAAGTAAAATGCTTCCACATCTTGGTACTAAAAGGTATTGTGACCCTAACCAAGTTGCAATATAGTAATTTCATTTTCTACCTTAAACATTGTTACATTTCTTTATTTTGTATAGATATCTTGGCATATTTCAATGATGTCATCAGTTTTACTACCGGAAAATGGTTGGACAATTTGTTCAGATATAATATTCGTTATCTTGTTTTTGCATTGCTACGATGGATACAATTTCTAGAAAAAACCATAGATTTTTAAGACTTTACACAGTGATTATGTTTCATAACTTGTGTATTTGTTGTTTATTTTTCTTAATAATGAAGGGAATAGGTCCGTCTCATATTTATGATTATTTTATAGTTATATATGATATAGAAACTCCATAATAAGAAAAAAAATTGTTGCTCTGCAACTTTTGTGGGTAGTGATTTTACTTTTTAAAATCAGATATAAAATTGGCGTAGGGACAGCTGAGGGGCTGCGATATCTTCATGAGGGAGATCAAAGAATAACTATCCACAGAGATATTAAGGCTGCAAATATATTGCTTACTAAGGACTTTGAATCTCAGGTATTATTATGATTGTCATAGTTGTTATTGGTATAAAGTAACCTCTACTTACTGGAGATAGTATTTTAAGTTTCTCACTTACTGACCTTAGTATCATATGAATCCTAATGAATCTTGTGTAAAGGGTCTCAGCTGCTTGAGCCTTGAATATTTCCTTTTTGTCTTTCAGATTTGTGATTTTGGCCTTGCCAAATGGTTGCCAGAGTGATGGACTCACCTCACTGTACCAAAATTTGAAGGCACATTTGAGTTAGTATACTGTTGAGAGGAGATTCATATGGGGTGGACTGCCTCAAACTTGGTAAGTTTCAAAGTTGTTTTAAGTCATAATGGAGTAAACAGAGATAAATCCAATATTTTAATAACAAGTGCAATCACAGTTACTATTTTTAGCTTGAGTAATATGTACATACACCAAAAAAAACTTAAAACGAATGAACACTTAATCAAATCTATTTAGTAGCTCGTATTTAGCTGGTGATAAGTTATTGTTTAACACAGCTGATCCTAAGCCCGGACAAAGGAAAAGGGTTTACTGTCTATTAGCAGTAACAATTGTGTTTTTATTTTCTGATTCAAATGTATTCACTGTCAATTGGTTATGTTAGCAATATCTTTTTCAGCTTAGTTTGCTACACTTTTTGGCATTTAGTAAGAAAAAACTTTTGAATCTGTTACAATTGTACAGATTTTTATTGTTGCTGGTGTAAAGGAATCACAACATTTCAAAAGAGAGCAATTAGAGCATGGAATACAAACAAAGAGGGCTCGAGCGAGACAACAGAGACCACTGCTGTAAATTAATGCGAATAAAGACAACTGATCAGGTGAATTAAATTCTGTACCAGTAACTCTCTTGGTTTTGATTATTAGGAGTGGAAGTTACAGATTCCATGTATTTGTAGTACCTTCGCTTGCGCATGAATTTGAAACTTTGTTCTATATCACTCAATGGTTCTTTGCCTAAGCATAATCAGCAACTCAAACAGTAAGTTGAGGCAAATAAGCTCATCCACATTCCAAATATTGCTCTTTCAGGTGATAAGCCTACACAGCCATTGTCACAGGAAAAAGCTTGTCAAGAAAGGTATAGACACTTTCACCTCAGAGTAGCGTACCACTGTAAAATGAATGATTTAGAAAGCTGACTGAAGTACAATAAATTTTAGTTATCTTTGACTAGTAGTGCCATTACTTTCATAGATAATTTGCCTGACTCGAATAGCAAGAAGTAAGTGAGTAATGTAGCCAATTGTGTATATTAATAGCAAGCTGCTAATTGGATCCTGTTTTATAAGATTATTAAGAAGCAAATTATTCACTTTGTCCTCTTTCACTATTTGATTTAGAATTGAAATTAGGAATATGTTCCATCTCATTCGGTTTTTTCTTTGTCGCTGCTAGGTTTTGAAGCACCACCTTAATCTGTCCTAAAAATGAAAATTCCTGGAATTACTCGTCTCTGCAATACCGTAAAGCACGTTATGCTGAAGACAAACGACAACATTGCTTGTGAGCCTGAGATTTTTTGTTCTTCTACATAGAGTCTGTTGGAATGAGTAATGATACCAACAGTTCTGTTACTTTTCCACCGTCGATAGTTTAAAGGTATTTCTCTTATTGATTTGGAATTTGACCCTATGTAGGCTACTAAGCAATATTTATTCACTGTTAGGCTCATGCTATTCAA
Source organism: Nicotiana sylvestris (assembly GCF_000393655.2). Lineage (NCBI taxonomy): Eukaryota > Viridiplantae > Streptophyta > Magnoliopsida > Solanales > Solanaceae > Nicotiana > Nicotiana sylvestris. The sequence goes on from NC_091064.1 coordinate 216,685,405, forward strand.
TGTATTCTTGCTTTTTTGGTACTACTTTGAACATTTTACGAGCTTGAAACACTGTCTTTCATGCCGGTAGCTAATGTATTCATTTTACCCCGATTCAGAAAATTACTTTATCTTCTTCAGTTTCTTGCGAATTCTCATGTCTAAATTCAGGAGAGAAACCACAGAGCAAAAATATGCTTAATATTTGTTACAATCAACAAACAACTTTAGACTACAAATTGTTGGGCCCATGCGGAGCATGGGCAACGTTATCTAGTTTATATAGAAAAGGCTTGTTTGGTCGACCAACGGCATAAATGACATTTGCTCTGCCATTAATTATTTAAGTATAAAACCGCTTTATTTCCTTCACAATATATCTGACACAAATTCTTGAACTCTCCCTATCTTTCTGAAGTACTACTCTCTTAGTATATCCGTTCTTCTTCTCTAATTTCAGGTAAGTCCTCAATTTTGATTTAATCTTCTTCTACTTTTCAAAAATTTGTTGGTATTACGATGAAAATAATTGTTGCTGTTATTATTCATTTTAACTTTCTCTTCTATATCCTCGTTCATCCCATATTCTAAAGAAAAGTGAACTAGTGAAGGTCTTATTTTGGGCAAAATAGTTTCTAGGTCTTGTGCAATTTCTCGAATTTTAGACTGCTTTGCGAATTTCTGGTTACTATTCGGTAAAGAATAACTGGTATTGTGCAAGACTGCATTTTAGGGAAACACATGCTCCTAAATTTCATGTCACTATCTTCAAATATCCGCTGCTATTAAGGTATCTCTTTTAGGCCTTGTTCTCTGGTAATACGTTTATTGCTCAACTTCAGAGTTCTCCTTCGCTTCTTACAAGTATCATCTCTCTATTTTGGAGTGTTTCTCAACTCTCTTATGTACTTTTTTCTGTTCTTCAGGCCTCTTAGTTAATTTAATGGTAAATATTTTTAGGATTCTCACCTTAAGCTATTCTTAAATTAGAAATCAAAATCTATAGTCTCTAGATTTCTCATATATTTTCATTTAAACCCTATAAAAATTTGTCTTTATTGGACACATGTGACATGCTAAATCTTATCCAAAAGAATGAAAGTGGACGATGAGCAGTTAATGGAAGTGGTATAGGTGAGCATCACAATGTTTGTAATCTGTGCAAAGATATAAATATTCGTTGGCATGTGTTCTTCTATCTTTTAGTATTATATGAATGCGCATGTGGCTGTGACTGTTTTAAACTATTCTTTGTATTTAAAGGAGTTACATTTCCCATGCACTTGGTGTATCATTATGCTACCATCAAACCAAGTGATGTCCGGAATCTTAGTGGTAGGTATCTTTTCATTAATTTGCAAAATCTTGATTATTGGTGTTGTGGCTTACTAGAACGATCAACAGTTGTATTGGCAATCCCCATCACACCAATGTTGCTTTCCTTGCCTTTTTTTTTTCTAATGTATTTATCTAGGACTACCTCTATTGCTTGTTTGCTTTCTTTCTTTCTTTCTTTCTTTCTTGTTCTCTGTTTTTTGTACATTGGACCCATATTATAGGTTGCTAAATATGTTAAGTTTGCTAATGAAATCTTTCATGACTTCTTCTAATGTCTTGTGGTGTAATGCTATCCAGAGGTGTGACATATACCTTGCTACAAGTCTAACCTCATTGGGTTATTAAACATCATATAATGACTTTTAGTTGATTTCCGAAGACACACATGCGACAAATTCTGGAACTGATTCTCTATGTTGAATATGAACATGTTAATATAGGAGTTTGTTCATCAATATTGTAGTGACATGGTTGAAAACACTGACCATATAGACATTTTAATCGGACAGCATTTAACAAATGTTTACATTTAGCCAACTGTTAGTTTTGTTTACCGCAGTGTTTAATTAACATATCACCCCGAAATGAAATGGACTAAGCTCCCGGATCATGAGAAAAAAAGAAAAGTGCTTATTGTTAGCTCTAGGTTTAATCTTTTTTATTTAGTGTCCGTTATCTTTGAGACATGAGATGATGTGATCGTTATAAATGAGTTGCGAGTGTATGCTGAATTTCATTAAAGTGCTCTTTAGCTTTAATATTTTTTTTGGTCTCCTTTATCTTTTGACCCATGAAAGGCTTTGGTCATTTTAAATGAGTAGTTAGCTGGAATATTTTTTGTTGCAGGCATCAAAGATGTCGCTATATTTATTCCTGTAGAATCATGCTGAGAAAAGAGTTGCTAAGGTAAATTTTGAAGCTTAGTTAAATAAAATTGGAAATCTTTGTTTACTTTTTTAAGTTTCAAGAAGAAATACGTATTATCTTTTCTGTTATATTAGGAAATAGCTTAGGATCCCAAATGGATAGCTGCACATATTCATGCTATCTGTTTTAACTATTTTCTTGGTCTATTTTAACTATCAATCTTCAAACAACACATAAAGAGAGACTGGGCATGCGAAGAAATACAAGAACTGTGTAATGTGTTTGTGCAATATTAAGATGCTAGCTCAGTAAGATGATTCGATATTTGTTGTTTTTGTACTAATATAATTATGTTATTTTAGTCACCATGTGCCATTCTACAAGCAAGACATCATGTAGTGTCTTTGTTTCAGGTCTTTAATCATATTTGGAGGGTAATTTATTCCGTTTACCGCATGTGAAAGTAAATATTGCTTTAATTATGGCTTCATGCTGATGCAATGTATAGTACTTCACAGTCCCGACCCTATAATAGTTTTTTTCATAGATTCATTTGTAGATTGCTCTTTTATTAAATTTTACTCTAACAGAAAAGTTAGCATTCTTTCCGATTTCTAAAATATTTATTATTGGTAGATTTTAACTTTCTCTCAATGCCTACAAAACCCTCGCCATTTCAAAATGAAATAACTAAATTTTGGATATGATGCTACAAATTAAGCAAATAAACTAAGATATTCTGTAATGTTTTTTTATGTTTGTGTGTACACAACAACATTTAATATTTAGATACAAATACCAAATTTGCATATGAAGAAAAGAGTAGTACATCCTGAATCTTTGTATTTGAGTGTGAAACAACTTCTGTCATAAAACTTGAGGTTACGAAACCATGATTTGATAGGAATTCAGTTTATATTTCCCAATTTATAAGAATTCTTAATACCTGAAAGAAGAAAAAAAATTTATGCTTGATTTCAAGAGTTTGTGTCCTCGCTCATCTGAGGTAAAATGCAGATAGCAGCAATCTAGGGAAAGCACTCTCAATAATATTTGTGGCACTTTGCTGGACTGACTTACAAGTCTAAGGAGCATTTCTCCTTGACTATTGTTTTAAGCCTGTCTATTATTTTAAGCTCTTAGATGCGAGGCATTTTTCCTTGGTTTTACAATATTTTCCAAGTGTCTTTAAATGAATTCCATTGATAACTTTCTATCCCCACAGGTGTCGAAGAACATAACAGTCATAGTTATCTTCCTTAAAACTCTTTCTATCGTCTTCTTTTCCCCCTTTGTATCTTTTTCTCTTCTAGGAAAAGCATTAAAAACACAATTTTCAGTATGACATTGTCAGAAAAATCCGTTTAGGGGATGATTACTCATTAAAAAATAGGAGAAAGTGCCTTTTCCTTATTTTTTCTTGAAGGAGCTTATCGTTGTCTATTATGTTTTTCTACCATTCCTTGTTATTTTGGTGCCTTTACAGAAATGCTTTTATTTCTGGATCAGTTATGCATTGTGTGGTTTTCTTTTTAGCTCAACCGGAGATTCGCTTCATACTTCATGAACACAAATACGATGTTGCTTGCGTTGTTGTTTAATTTATAAATGAACTTATGACTTCTTAAAAGAAATTTAGTTGCCTAAATTGGTTAACAAAGCAAGTACAAGAAATTTTTGATAGATGCGGACTTGACAAATGTAGGCAAAATTTGCAGAAGACTGTATTCCTAAAATCTTCGGTCCTTCCTTTCAATCAAACGAAGGAAAAATTCTCTTTTAACTACTATTTTCAATTTTATGCAAGCTGTATTTGCATCTCATCCTTCTTGAAGTGCAGGGTTGAAAGCGGTTACATATTTTTTGCATTCATTCTGAATTTTGACAAGTGCTTCTATATACTTGGCATAACCTAGAGGTTTCTACATCTAATGTAATGCTACCAAAGCTTCTTTCTTATTCTTGCTTTTTAACTCCTTTCTTTTATCTGCACTTTTTTGTCATCTGATTGGTCATATCATGTTTCTCTTGTTTTAATCGTCCCTCATGCTTCTGGTCCTTTTTTTTTCCATAGAAAAGTATTCTGTATTTATTTATTTATTCAACCTTTTATCCTTTTCTACTAAGAATTCTCTCTTTCAGTTCTACAGTAGTGACAAATCTTCTAAATTTTTTTTCTTTCAAACATAAAATGTAAAAGCATTCTTACATGGAATTGTTGCTGAGATGGATTTTTTAATCTAGAATTACTTATTGATCTTATTACGAGAAATGATTACAGATTTAGATGGAACCATTGCTCGATGCAAGATTAATTAGGGTAGGAGCTTGCTTTCAAGAGAAACTGCAGTATATGGAGAATAGAAAGAACTTTCTCTCTTACACAAATTCTTGAAGCAGTCCGCCCATGTACGTAGTGATGTAACAAACTTGATTCTGTTAAATGGAATAGAAGTACCTATGGTTTTTTCTCAGTTGTTGAAGTCCGTTCTTTTCAAAAAGTACTGGCGCATATGGAACAAGAACTTGGAGGTGTATTTGGAAGAGCAAAACAGCACCAAAATTAATTTTCTTGGAGTGGACTACATGTCATATGACCTAACTCGAGCAAACTTCCCACATGCTGGTGAAATCATATGCTTAAGATGTTAGGTGTGCGTAGAGGAAGCTGAAGTCCATTTGTTCTTCCATGTGCCATTGTTTCTTAGCTTTATTGCATGTTCTTGGATTATAGAAGTAATCATAGTTGGATTGGCAAGAAAGTAAAGAACATCTCAAAAATGTGTGGAATACAATTTCGACCTACATTTTTTAAGTAGTTTTATGTGAAATAAAACCCTGTATTTACCTACCAAAAGAAAATCGTAAAACTCCCTAAGAATGTATTGAACAAGTGACTATATTTTTTCAGGGAAGTTGACCCATCACATATTTCCTACACTTTGTTGTTGTAAACTCCCAATTTTTGTTGGTTCTGATCACCGTAAGAAATTAGAAATTATCTCCCATTTGCAATATGAATATTTCGTTAATTCTTTCTACGCTATTGTAGTTTTTCAGTTTGGTATCTTTTGTTGGGCAAAAGAAGGCAAATGACCATCCCACTTTGAAAAAGAAATATGCATAGCTAAACAAAAAGAACATAAAATCCCAACAGTTCTAAAATCTTATTCAAGATTTGCAACGTTGGGCCCGCGAGTGCGGGCCTGCCTCATCTAGCACTTTGATAAAGGGATAATTACCGCCCAATGTTCATCAGGTAATCTTGTTTACCAGATTTGGCAAAATTTCTCCTTTATTACCTGCGTGGCCCTTTTGACACAATTTCACAAAAACAAAACTATTTATCCTTGTTTACCTATTTATTTTTCTACCCATAAACTAATTACATTTCCTACCCATAGTAGTTTTTGTGGGAAATTTTTTCTTTATTCTCCAATTCTTTTTTATTTCTATGCTTCTTTTTTTCCCTTTTTTTCTTTCTTTTCTCCTTTTCTTTTTTCTCATTTTCTTCCTATTTTTTTTTTATTTTTTCTCTTTTATTCATTTATTTTTGCCCAAATCGTATTATTGTTATTTTTACCATAAGTTATTTCACACTCAAATTTGACTCCTTTATTTTTTTTATTTTTTTTCTTTATTTCTTGTTCCTTTTCTAATTCCACGTGATTGCCATGCAAACCTTGATCTCCTTCCCTACAAATATCAGTACATACTCTACCATTAGCAATAACACCAACTAGTGATGGAGCAAGAAAACATAATCTATGGCCACTAAATCTCCATATATACTAGTTAGAATAGAAATGATAATAAAATATTGGAAAATGCAATAAAAATATAAGTAGCAAAAAAGACTTCTAGTACCATATGATACCAATATAGTATACATGTATACCAATAGAGTATATGATTGCTCTAGAATATTGATACAACTATCTGTGACTATACTACTGTACCAAAACATTAAAAGATACAATAAAAGTATGAAAAAATTACATGCTCGCATTGCAAGCTAAATATTCGCAAAGCAACTTGCTCATTCCATATACTAACAAGGTATATATTTATATGGGTCGTTCCAACAATTGTCTACAATTATAAAAACTATTACATAATACACATAATCTATATCCATCAGTACAAAAAAATTCCAGCACTGCAAATCACGTTCATATAAATAATTTCAGAATAGAATTCATTTAAAAAATGCAGCCAAAACAACCAAAAAAATGTTCAAACTACCATATGATACCAATATGGCATATAACTATACTAACATGGTATACAATTTTATTGGTTAATTCCTAGCAACTATGTGACGACCCGGCCGGTCGTCTTAAGAATTAACGCCCCGATCCCCTATTAACTGCTTTCCCCAAGTTTAGTTCTGCTAATTTGATTCGCCGGGATGTTCGGCTGTGAGTTACGGAGAGTTTTGGGACACTTAGTCCCTGAATGAGAGCTTAAGTGTTGGAAAATTGACCGTAGTCGGAATAGTGTGAAGATGGCCTCAGAATGGAAATCTGATGTTCCGTTAGCTCCGTTGGGTGATTTTGGAGTTGAGAGCGTGTTCGGATAATGTTTTGGAGGTCCATAGCTCATTTAGGCTTGAAATGCCGAAGGTTGAATTTTTGAAGTTTCCGGTTCAATAGTGAGATTTTGATTCGAGGGTTGGAATGGAATTTTGGAAGTTGCAGTAGTTCCGTCATGTCATTTGGGATGTGTGTGCAAAGTTTCAGGTCATTCGGATGTGTTTTGGTTAGGTTTTTGATCGAAAGCGTATTTGAAAAAATTGGAGTTCTTAGGCTTAAATCCTTGATTAGTTCGAGTTCCCAATGTTGTTTTAGGTGAGGATTGGTACAAGTTTGAATAAGGTATTAGGTGATGTTGGTGCTTTTGGTTGAGGTCCTGGGGGCCTCAGGATGATTTCAGATGGTTGACGGGAATGATGCAGAAGTGTTGCAGCAGCTGTAGCATTGCTGCTTCTGGTATTTTCGCATCTGCGGCTTGGGGACCGCAGATGTGGCTCCGCAGATGAGGCCAAGGAGACTGCAGAAGCGGATTTTGGTTTGTTTAGTAGGTTCCGCAGGTGCGATGGATATTCCGCAGAAGCGGAATCACATCTGTGAGTGGAAGACCGCAAGTGCGAAAAATTGGCCATTTAATGAAAGTTGCAGATGTGACACTTGTTCCGCAGAAGTGGGACCGCAGATGCGGTCCCAGGGCTGCAAATGCGGAAATCGCTGGGCAGAATATATAAATAATTGCCTTTGCGAAATTTGGTTATTCTTCCACCATTCTCATCCGGGTTTGGAGCTTTTGAGAGGGATTTTTGAGGAAAACAAAGGGAAATCGATTGGAGGTAATGTCCCTGACTTCATAACTCGTTTTTATGTGATTAAAGACCTAATTAATAATGAGATTTGGGAAAAAGGGGTAATTAGGGTTTGAGTTTATGAGACCTTTGATTGAGGATTTGAGGGGTCATTTGGACTCCGATTTCAGTGTTCTTGTTATGTATAGACTCGTGAGAGTACGAGGTTTTTGAAAATATAAATTTCATCCGATTTCGAGATGTTGGCCTGAGGGGCATTTTGGTCATTTTACATAATTTCGCGTATTAGCTTAGAATTTAATTGTAGAATCAGTTATTTGAAGTGTTATTTACATTACACAATTGAATTGAATAGATTTGGGCCATTCATGGTATTGGGTTGATTTTGAGCCAGTTCGAGGTAAGTGGCTTGTCTAACCTTGTGTGAGGGACCTTCCCCTTAGGATTGGTATATTTGGTAATTGAAATGCCTTGTACGTAAGGTGACGAGTGCATACTTGTGCTAATTGTTGGAAATCCGATTTTCTTAAGTAATTACTAGTATGTTTCCTTTTCTGTTTCTATTTCTCGCATTATTAAGCCTATTATTAGCTTAGGAAAGCATGTCTAAGTGACTTAATTTGCTTTATTTGATTCAACCTGCCTTACTTGAATTTTGTGCAGCATGCTAGGCTAGAATCACTTATTGCCTTAATATGAAATTTTGCCATTTCTGGATAACTTCCTGCTGTTGCTTTGTATTTATTTTGGGACTACGAATGTGGAATTCCGGTAGCTCCCCCTTGTTTGTTTACTTTGGGACTACGGGTTAGATTCCCGGTAGATCCCCCTGCACAGTTATATGGAACTACGGAAATGCACCCAGTAGATTTCCCTAGTACTGGGTATTTACATTTGGTACTACGGATCGGGATTCCGGTAGATCCCCTTCGCATTATGAGTTGGACTATGGGACGGTGTCCCGGAAGATCCATTGGATATTTATATTTGGGACCACAGGACGGTATCCTGGAAGGCGCTCCGGTTGTTATCTCTGTGTTGAGCTGTATTTCTTTCAGTGACTTGTTTTGTCTTTGATCTAGTTGTTGTTGTTCTGTCAATTCTATGTTATTTCTTATTGTTGCACTTATTTATACTATTTTATTCCATACTGTTAACCCTCATATTTTATTTCACCCCAGTAGGGCCCTGACCTTCCTCGTCACTACCCAAACAAGGTTAGACTTGGAACTTACTAAGTACCGCTGTGATGTACTCATGCCCCTTATGCGCATGTTTTTCATGTGCAGATCCAGGTACCACTTATCAGGCCTACTATCGTTGAGGAAGACGAGTGCTTAGAGACTCCGAGGTACATTTGCCGCATCCGCAGACCAAGGAGTCCCTTTCTATTCCCGCCTTTAGTATTTAGCCCTTCTGCACTTTTCTGTTCTTTATTAGAAATTTCGGAGTTAGAGATATGTAGTATTTCTTTCGTAGCTTGTGATTCATGGGTTTCCGGGTTTTGGATTTATGTTTGGTGTTGAGAGTTAAAACATGGAATATGTCGAGCGGCACATTTACACATTGTTATTGCTTTATTCTGTTTTTAAATTATTTTACTTCCGCAAGTTTGGTTATCTTCCGCAAATTTAGGCTTACCTAGTCGTAGAGACTAGGTGCCGTCACGATGGTTCACAGAGGGTGAACCGGGGTTGTGACAACTGTATGACTATACTACTATTACATAACACATATGTATAAAGAGAAAAATAAAAAAATAGTGTACCACATATTAATATAATAAAGTATTTCAAGATATTGTACTATATTACTATTATTAAAAGAAAATTAAATATTGTACTAATAAATGCAGCTAATACAACCAAAAAATGATTCAACTAGCATATGATACCAATATAGTATATAGTTATACTAATAGGGTATATAGTTGGAATGAATTGTATACCAAAATGGTATATTTGTATACTATTTGAGTATATAATACAAATTCGTCTTCTTCTCTTGTTCAACTATATTTCAACTCAAACTTCTAAAATCTACTACAAAATCTCCACCAAATTGACTAAAACTTTAGCTACAACCTCCAATCAACTTTCCAAACAAACCCACATAGGATCGGATCAAAATAATTAAAAATTCAAACAAACCAAGTTATGAGTTTCAAGCTTCAAGGTCCTTCAATGGTGGATTTGAATTTTTGTACAATAAATCTCCAAAAACCAGTTGGGTGAAGAGAAAAAAGAAGGTATTAGTGAGAAACAAGTGTGAATTGCCATTAATGATGAACCCCAGAATACTACAATAAGAGAAGATTAGTAGTTTTTGGTCACATATGTGTGCTTTTTACAGAGATGATATGGGATTTGGATTTTTGATTGCTGAAATTGGGATTGCCGTTTTTGCTTCAAATGAAAAAAGAGCAGAGTGGAGTAAGAGTTGGAGAAGCAGTTGAGCTGGGGGACAAGCTCCACGTGATTCCAATTATTACTCCCTCATATTATTGGAAAATAACCGGATAAATAGTTTGGGCAGCATGGATAGGAGTAGTAAATAGTTTGGACCTTGGCATTAAAGGGTAAATAGTTTGGAATTAATGGGTATAAAGTGAGATTTTCTCATTTTTTTTCTTGATACCGATTCTCTCCTTTTCTTTGCTTTTGTTTCTTTTCACTCATTGGTCATTTCTTCGTGATATACTCCATGTTAGCAATCCCTCTATTATTTTTATTTTTATTTTTATTTTTGGTAAGAGAATGACAAAACGTATTCCTTATTTTGATCTAAAACAATCCTTTAAAGTAGAGTTAACACCTAAACCCCTCAATTACTATATTTTTATTAGTTTTTTACTTAAACAATTCGATGTCCCCAAAGTTCTCGAACTATATTGCCCTTCTTATTACAACCTCCTTGTTGCATTCTTAGAAGTGCGTCTAGTACATGCTCCTAATACAAACGTGCCATGTGACACTACACGTGGCTATTTAACACAGCCTTAAACCCTCCTAAACTATAATGTTTTTGTCAGTTATCTACTTAAACTATCTGGTACCTAAAATCCCCCCGAACTATATTTTTCTATATATTAGAACCCCATATTAAATTCTTAGAGGTGCGTCTAACTATATTAACTTATCGTTTGTACTAGAGATTTTTTGTAGTTTATTCATGATGTATTACTCTCGGATAACTGATTAATTCTAGGAGTTTTAGCAAAAAATAATATTTAATGTAATGAGTTAATTCTAGGTTTGGTTGTGATTATGCTTTATGCTAGACTCCAGTTGAATAAGTCCTTATTTATATTTATTTTGCAACATAATAAACAAAAAATGAAGGTATATAGTGTTGTATTTATTAAAAATCATCTTATATTACATAAACAAAATTATACAAAATGAAATTTCGCAAATAAGAAACCAAACGGCTAGTGACTATATTCTTTAATTCAAGATTACACAAACAAGGTTCAAGGGATTTAACTTTATTATCTACAAGGTGTTAGATTTAATAAGAAAATTTCAAATGAGCGTTCTTTCAACAATATGCATATGATATGAAAGAACACTAAAACAAGAAAGAGAATAAATCATTTTAGAGGAAAAAAAAGAGGAGAATTTTTTTCAAAGGGAGCCATATGGAAAACTGAAGAAAAAAGGAAAAAAGAACAAGATGAAAAAGAGGGTGAAAAATAAAAAATAAAGGTGAAAAATAAGGAAGAATGGTGAAAAATGAGGAAGAAAGGTGGATATAAAGAAATAAGGAAAATATTTATAAAAAAATATAAGTTGAAAGAGGTTTAGGCTAATTAGCCATTACATATTGTTAGGTGGGGCATTTTGGTGGCTTTTTTCAGTTGGCACACGCTCCCAAGTGAGTTATTACACGCATTATTCCAGGTAAGCAACGAGCTCGTTTACATATGAAGAGCAATATAGTTCAGAGGTATTTTCAGGACACCGAATAGTTTAAGTGGGAAACTGACAAAAAACATGATAGTTTAAGGGGGTTTAGGGTATTAACTCTTTAAAATATGCATTTGAGTAGCTTTAATGCATTTGAGTATCTATCTATCTATCTATCTATCTATCTATCTATCTATCTATCTATCTATCTATCTATCTATCTATCTATCTATCTATCTATCTATCTATCTATCTATCTATCTATCTATACTGTATTAAAAATAGAACGTCCCTTTGCAAAATTTCATCTTTTTTACCCTTTACTAGTCATTTAGTTATTTCTCTAATATTAGGAATAGACATTTAATTATATTTCTAATATTTAAGACTACAAAAATCTACTAGATTTGTTTATTAAATTCATCCCATTTAAACTCTACCATATTTTTAAATGATAAATATTAGCGAATCAGACATTTAACTATTTTTTTTAATATTTAAGATTTCAAAATCTACTAAAGTTTGTGTATTAAATTCTTCCCCATTTGACAACAAGAAATTCTTTTTATATAAACTCTACCATATTTGTAAAAGATAAATATTAGGAGATCGAAAAGGTTTTAAACCAATCCAACAACATACAACAACAACAACAACAACAACAATACCAACAAATCTAGTATAATCCCAAAAGTAGATTTTGGAAGGATAGATTGTATGCAGACCTTACCTCTACCTGATGGATGTAAAGAGGTTGTTTCCGAAAAATGTTCGGCTCAAGAAAAGATGAAAAAAAGGATGAGTAAGAAGAAGAAGAAGAAGAAAACAAAGAAGAAAAGAAAAAAAAGTAGGGGGAGAAGAAGAAGAAAATGAAGGAATATCACCAAATAGTAGCAAAGGAATATAAGATAACTGAAGTGAATGAAAAAACATGAAGTAAAAGAGATCTAAAAGTAGGAAAATACAAGAGTGATACTAATACTACTGGTAAGAAGTGGGAATTTTTTTGACTATCTACTAACCTTTTACTCTAATTCTCGACCTCTACACCCTCCTATCAAGGGTCATGTCCTCGGCAAGATGGAGCAGCGTCGTGTCCTGCCTAATTATCTCTCCCTAGTAATTTTTAGGCCTACCTTTACCTCTTCTCATCCCCTCCATGGACAACTTCTCACACCTCCTAACAGGAATATCTTTTCTTCTCCTCTTTATGTGCCCGAACCATATCAGCTTCAACTCCCGCATCTTGTCATCTCGGAGGCCACTCTCACATTGTCCCGAATAATTTTATTACTAATCTTGTCGCTCCTGGTATGCCCACACACCCATCTCAACATCCTCATTTTGCTACTTTCAACTTCTGAATATGAGATTTTTTGACTGCCCAACACTCAGTCCCATACAACATAGTCGGTCTAATCACTACTCTATAGAACTTCCCTTTAAATTGTGGTGTCACATTCTTATGACATAAGAGACCGGATACGAGCCTCTATTTTATCCACACCTCACCAATACGATGTGTGACAACCTCATCAATCTCCTCATTATCTTAGATAATAGACCCGAGATACTTGAAACTACATCTCTTGGGGATGACTTGAGTATCAAACTTCACATCCATTTTTGCTTCACGAGTTTCGTCACTGAATTATCACTCCAAGTATTCTGTTTTGGTCCTACCAATTCAAACATTTAGACTCCAGGGTCTATCTCCAAACCACCAGCCTTGCTTTAACCCCGCATCGTCAATCAACACTATGTCATCAGCAAATAGCATGCACCATGGCACCTCCCGTTGAATGTGTCGTGTCAGCACATACATCGCTAAGGCAAATAAAAATGAGCTAAGAGTTGATCCCTAGTGCAACCCTATTATAACTGAAAAGTGTTTGAGTCACCTCTCACAACCCTCACCCGAGGCTTACCACCATCGTACATGTCCTTAATCACCGTAGTGTACGCTACTAGAACATTGCTTACCTCCAAAAGACTTTAAAGAACCTCAATTGGGACTTTATCGTATGTTTTTTTAGGTCAATGAACATCATATGCAAGTCCTTTTCCTTTTCCTATATTGTTCAATCAATCTCCGCACAAGATAAATGGCTTCCGTAGTCGATTGCCCCGACGTTGAATCCAAAATGATTCTCAAAAATAGACACACTCCTCCTTACCTGACTTCCACCATTCTCTTCCAAACTTTTATAGTGTGACTCAGAAGTTTGATGCCCCTATAGTTTCTATAATTCAGGATATCACCCTTATTCTTGTACAACAAAATCATCGTACTCCACCTCCAATCATCAAGCATCTTCTTCATTCTAAAAATTATATTAAACAACTAGTAAGCCACTCCAAACCTATCCAGCCCGTGTTCTTCCAAAATTCCCTTGGTATTTTATCTGGCCCAATCCCTCTACCTTTGCTCATTTTACACATCGCCCCCTCGACCTCCTCTGCGTTAATATGCCTACAATACTCAAAATTACACCGACTCTCAACGCAGTCCAACTCACCAAGCACAATGCTTATGCCCCCTCCTCATTCAATAGTTTATGAAAGTATGTTTGCCATGTTGATCTAATATGTGTCTCTTTTATCAATACTTTTCCTTCCTCATCTTTGATGTAATTCACTTGGTCCAAGTCACAAGCCTTCCTCTCCTTCACCTTGGCTAACTTGTATAGCTTCTTGTCCCCGTCTTTGCCCTCAAGTTCCTCATACACACCCAGTAGATCTGCTGAGAACACATCTAGAAAGTCTCTCACTGCTGAAACTGACTTAACGGTAGGAGTATCAACACCAACATCCCTCATAGAGGCTAAATATGCCAAGAACCCCTTCTCGACCATTCGTCGCGCCTTCAAATAAGATACCACCTTACTGGGAAAATAAACAAATGAACCTCTCTATTCTAATCTCGGCAATCCCAACATCACCAACGTCATGGTCTTGGCGTGACAATCCAGAATGGCGTGTGACAACTAGTCCATTCCCAAAATAATATTAAAGTCCACCATGTTGAGTAAAGAAAGATTTTTTCTAGTCTCGTAACCCTCGATAGAAACCACACATGAGCGATAGACGTAATCTACCACGATAGAATCTCCCTTAGGCATAGACACATAAATAGGAGCACTCAATGAATCACGAGACATATCCAAATATGGGGAAAAATAGGATGACACACATGAATAAGTGGAACCCGAACCAAATAAAACTGAGGAATCTCTATGGTAAATTGGAACAATACCTGTGATGACCGCATCAAATGACTCTACGTCAGTTCTAGCTGGAAATACATAGAAATAGGGCTGAGCCCCACTGGTCTGACATCCACCTCTCAGACAACCTTTCCCTGGCTGGCCTCCACCTCTAATGACCTGACCACCACGTCGGGCTTCCTAATCCCACCTCTTGCTAGCTAAGTGAGCGGTGGAGCAACTGGTGCCAGAACCACGACACGACAACCCTACTAAGGAAGTACCTCCTGATATGACCTGCCCCTCCACACTCAAAGCACTCTCTCGACTGATGTGGTTGCTGAATCTAGGACTGAACCTAACGACCCGGATAACCATTGTGATAGATTTGAATCGTTGGTGCACTAATGAGACCTGGAGGTTCATTGTAGGCTAACTGCTCAGGACGAGACCAATAAGAACCACGACTGCCCGAAGTACCGTGTTATGCCTGAAGTGCTTACTAAACCGACCTGATAGGATGGCCTCTACCAAAAGAACCCTGACTTCCAGATCAGGTATCACTAAAACCACTAAAATGTCGAGGCCTCTTCTCAGAAGCCGCCTCTCTGCCCTGACTACGAACCCTCTCGATCCGTCTAGCAATCTCTTCAATGCAGTTGAAAGAAATATCATCCTTAGTCTATTTATCCATTTGTAGCATGATACCATAAGTAAGGCCATCAATAAATATCCCCACCCTCTCCCTCTCAATAGGGATCATGACAGCTGCATGACAAGATAAATCAACAAATCTGGTCTCGTACTGGGTAACAGTCATGCTACCCTACTAGAGGCGCTCAAATAGCTACGGTAGTCCTCTCTCAGAGTAAAAGGGATGAATTTATCCAAAAATAATGGTGAGAACTGATCCCAAGTGAGTGGAGGTGAACTTGCTAGTCTGCCTCAAACATACTCCTGCCACTACCACTTGGAAAAATCATGCATCTGAAACACTGCAAAGTCGACTCCATTGGACTCCACAATAACCATGTTATTATAAACACTTCATGGCAATGGTCTATGAAATCTTGTGGGTCCTTAGAAGGTGTGCAACCAAGCGAATAGGAAATAACTTAGTGAACTTGTCCAACCTCTTCATCCCTTCGGACGACTTAGTGGGGCTCTCCATGGGATGAGTAACAATGACAGGCTGAACTACTCCCACTACTGAGACTGCCAGAGTTTGATATCCATGAGCCATTTGCTCTGGGGTATGAATGGTGGAAGTCTCGGCTCCTCCCCTAGCCTAAGAGACAGCTGGTGCCATAAGAAGTACTTTGACCTGGGCCACACTCTCCATAAGGACGACCAGACGGACTAGAGCGTCCTGAAGTATGGGAGTGGTTATAAACCCTACGGGACTTGAGCTGGTCCAACTGGTGTAGTCTGAATAGGGATGTCCTCCTCCTGTTCGATCCGAGGCTCTATAATAGGTGTTACTGCACACGCTCTAGGCTGAGCTCTGCCTCTGCCTCGACTCTTAACTCGGCCCCGACCCCTACCCCTAGTGGTAGCTGCAGCTTGGGGCCCGCTGTGGATGATGTGCGTGTCCTCACCATCTTTGAGAGAACAAGAATAGAATAATTTAAACTCAATGATAGAATAAAATCGCACGATAGAGAAGGAAAAAAAATGAAATTTTCCTAAAGCCCTATAGCTTCAAGAAGATAAGTGCAAACGTCTCCATACCGATCCTCCAGACCATACTAAACTTGTGAGACCTAGGCAACCTAGTGCTCTAATACCAACTTGTCACAACCTAAAATCTCAACCACGAGTCCATGATGGCGCCTAAACGTCCACTTACTAGGAAAGCCAACATTAGTACACAACAAATCATTTTTAAACCAATTTGAAGGCAATTTAACAAGAAACAAAGCTGTAGAAATTCAAAAGAGATATAATAACTTCAAACGCTGACTAATCAAATCCCGAAATCTGGTATCACAAGTACATGAGCATACTAGAAGTGCTACAACCAATGTCTAAATGAAAAAACAATTGTTTAAAACAAAATAAATAATAAAACTAGATAAAGAAGGGGGCTTCAGGGACTGCGATCACCATGTAGCTCTACCTCAAGTCTCCATGAAAAGCTTATCCGAGTAAGCCTCCTCTAATTGTCGCTGGGGCCAATACCAGAATCTGCTCAAAAAGTGCAGAAGAGTAGTATGAGTACAACTAACCCCATATACTCCGTAAGTATCGAGCCTAACCTCGACGAAGTAGTGACGCGGCTATAACAAGGCACTCACTATAAACATGTACGAATATAAATGAAATAATATCAGAAATAGAGAAAATAAGAATTTAACATAAAACTGGAACTGAAAACGCATAACAGAGGCCTAGAATAACACTTATGCTCAACTTCTAAATTCAACACGGATACAGTAACAACAGTTAAACACAATAAAATATGTCTTCTCCGTTGCGGCATACAATCCGATCCAAAATAGTAATATCAATATCCGTTGCAGTGTGCAACCCGATCTCACACAATAATACCAATAATCATTGGAGTGAGCAACCAGACCCCAAAAAATAATAGTATAAATGGACAACCTCAACCAACTACGACGTATCTCAAATAAAATGCAATAAGATAATTAAAGACATAAAGCGGATAAAAGAAGCTATCTAATAACATACAAGGCCTTAAAACAAGTAAAAGCAATTAATAAATAAAGACACGGATACATGAAAATAATTAGCAACTTAAGGCACGTAACGGAAAAAAACGCATGAATTTGACAAGTAAGGGCAAGTAACAATTAGAGCATTTAACAAGTAATAACATGGATTAAATAAAAGCATAAAATGATTGAAGACAATAAATAAATATCCCAACCCCCATGCTTAACCCGTGACTATGCATATACACTCGTCACCTTGCATATACGCCATCCCCACACATAAATCAAGTAACAAATAAACCAATTAGGTTCTAATTCCCTCAAGTCAAGGTTAACTACGACACTTACCTCTTCCCACAACCAAATCAATGATCAACCACGACTTTTCCTTTAGAATTAGCCTCCAAACCAATCAAATATAGCCAAATATAGTTCAAATAATTCAAAATAAGCTTTAGAAATTACCTACAAGTGAAATATTCAATCTTTAATGAAATCGAAAAAAGCCAACAACAGTCAACCACGAGCGCGCTTGGTCAAAATTCGAGATTCAGACAAAAGACTGATTACCCATTCACCCCCGAGCCCGGTTATACGATTTATTTTAAAATCTGACCTCAATTTGAGGTCTAAATCTCAATTTTATAAAATTCCTAATTTCTACCCAAAACCCCTAATTTCTACCATGAAATTCATAGATTAATTTTAAAAATCAATGGGTGATTATCGAAATACATCCAATATAGTTAAAAATCACTAACCAATGAAGTTGGGATAAAAATCTCCTCAAAATCCTCTCTAGTTCGAGCTCTAGCTTTAAAAATGGTGTTGAATGAATAAATCTCAATTTTTCGCTATTAAAATAATTGGGTGTAAGGTGTTCTTCGCATTTGCGAAGCACTTGACGCGTTTGCGAAGTCTGGACCAATTTCCTTCGCGTTCACGAAGTCTACATCGCGTTCGCAAAGGCTTATTCCCCAGCCTGCCTTCACGTTCGTGTACCCAGGTCTGCATTCACAATGACGATCCCTGCCACCCCTCCAGGTCATCCCCAAAGTTTTAAGTTCGCGAGTGGCCGACCGTGTTTGCGAAGGGTAATGCCCCGTATACTTCACGTTCGGGACCTGCCTCTCACGTTTATGAAGAGTAACCATCCCTAGCCCAAAGTTTCCCCTTCGCGATCGCGAAGCTCTGGAAGCAAAACCAGCAGTTCCAACATTGTTCAAAAATGGTCCGAAAGAAATCCGAAACTCACCCGAACCCGTCGGCTCCAAACTGAACATGCACACAAATGTAATAACATCATATAAACTTGCTCTCTACCTCAAATCATCAAAATATTATCAAATAATGAGAATCTATCATCAAAACTCAAGATTTCAACTTGAAAACTCATTTTTACAATCTTTCACATAATGCGCCGAAATGCGCTCGGGTCATCTCGGACCCTAACCAAACGTGTGTACAAGTTCAAAAATATCATACAAACCTACCGGAATCTTCAAAATATCGATCCAAGGTCGTTTACTAAGAACCTTGACCGTGGCCAACTCAAGTTATTTTTAAAGCCAAAAATCACATTTTCTTTAAAATTAACGTAGAAACTTTTTAAAAAATGATACGGACCACGTACACAAGTCATATAACATCTAATGAAGCTATGATAGGTCTTGAAATACAGAAATAAGGGCTAGTATTCAAAACAACCTATCGGATCATCACATGATCTTAAAACCCAGGGGGCCATTAGGGTTGCTTGGAGGCTACTCTACCCGAAACTTTAACTTGGAGGCTACTCCATCCGAAAACCTACCTCACATTTATAAAAGGAGTCACATATTCCCTTTGAAAGCATCTCACAATTATAAACTCATGGAATACTGATCACGACCAAATGCAAGCCTCTAAAGTGGTATGACACAGTCATTTGCAATAATATTAAAAGCCAACAAAGAGTCGGGATTGAGTCCTCGGTGAGCTAAGATGGGAGCTAGGAGTATATATTCATAATGAGTAAGTGAAGTATCTAGATTGCACTTTCACAAATAGGTTTTATTTCTACTTCTAAACTTAAGCTAATGATTGCAAATTTAAAAAATTAAAACAAGAGTTAATTTTTTTTGAGTGTTTTCCAAATATATAAAAGGCATAGGCTGTGACCATGATCTAGGTATTTGCCTAATATGATAAAGACCTTTATGCTCTTTTTATTGACTAGGTGTATTATAGCTCACAACACTACGTTGCCCACTCAATACCTCTCGACCAGAGAGTGGTTTTGCCCAATTTGGCTTTCTCAAGACCAAATGGGTATCTACCAAAACGATTGATAAGAGCTCAAGTCGGGTTGTTACTATCTCTAGGTTGAACCCTTTAATTGGCTTAATCAATCTCTCAATTGACCCAATTCCTTGTTAGCTAAGTTAACCTTGACTAAGTCCTTCTTTCTCAAGAAGAGAATAAGTCAATTTGGCGTGAATCAATGTTTGCAACCATTAATTATACAATTGAAGCAAGAACTAAGCTAATAATAAATACCCATTCATAAACAAGCATAAAATTAATCACCCATAAGGTTTACAAACTAGGGTTGGGTCACAACCCTAGTAAAAATCTAGCTACTCATAGTGGGTGTAGAAGAAAACAAAGAATAAAAGATAATAAAACTCATATTGGTAGATTAAAATAGAGAAATATAATATTAAATCACTAAAATAAGCTAAAGTTTCCTAAAGAAGCAAAGAAAAACGGCTATAGTACTTCAGAGATTCAAAACTTGACCTAATTTTGTTAAACTCTTCTATTTATACGTGGCTGACAATTTTGGACAAAAATGTCCCTCGTGAGGTTCTGCGGCCGCACAATTCCATGTGCGATCCGCAAGTTTCTTCATCTTGTTAGGAACTAGGGGTCTATGGCCGCACAATTCTGAACTATGGCCACGAGGCACTATTTTTGCGGTCCACAGATTTAGCACTGCGGCCGCAAGGCACTCTTTTGCGGTCTGCAATAGATGATTACGGTCGCAAGATAATCTTCTGCGCCACACGAATCTTGTACGGACCGTAATTTGAGGAATCTTTGGACTTGCCTTTTTGTCATTTCTTTGATCTTGGATCCTAGCCCAGCTTTTGCGGCCGCACAATTCATTTGCGGTCCGCAATTTGCTCAAAAGTGTGCTGAATTTTCCTTCTTTGATTATGACCGCAGATGGGATTCTACGGCCCGCACATTGTAAGATTCTTTGCCTTTTATTGTCTTGTGTTTAGACTACTCCTTTTTTGAGTCGAATTTAATTTCGGGAGTCCAACTTCCAACATTCCTGAAATTTTGCACATTTCATTAGTTTTGGGAAAATAATTCAATGTTTTTAGATGAAAACAAAAGCTAAAAGGTGCTAATAAGTAGTCAAAATTCCCACTTATCAACTCCCCAAAACTTAAGACTTTGCTTATCCTCAAGCAAATAAAATAGTTCCCACATCCAAAAGTTAAGGGACATTATAGCTAGCCACTGATGAGCCATTCACAGCTCAGTTGGGACTAACAATTACCCACACCACTCATGCATTATTGACAAGTCAACAAGTTAAACATTTATGCACATAAGTGTGATATTCGAGCATCAAGGGTTGACTTTACTCATCAAGGACTCTCGCTCTATCTTGTAGGTCATGGTGGACTCCAAACTCTTTCTCCTCTATTTTTCATTTGCCAAGCTCACTTACGAATTTAGCACTCAGTTTGAAGATTTATGAAAGGTTCACTCATCTCTCTCAAGGGAATGTCACAAGTACGACTTCAAGTACCATAGGCTTGCCCCTCATGTAGATCACCACTAATGTAGCTCACTCGGCTTAAAATCACGTAGGACTTCTTTCGAGATGTAATGAAGGCTTTTGGATTAAGGATTTTTACAATATGAATAAGTGGTTACACCGTCCTTGAGGACTCTATTTTTCAATTCTTGGTTCACACTTTGCCGATTCTTTGAGGCACTTTCTTTTCCTTGGGGGACTAGAGAGACTTAACTTAACTCTTTCTTGATCATTACGTTCATATTTCTCCATGTTTGAGATCATTGCCTTTCTTTGAATCCCTTTAACTCTTCCATTTATTCACCTTTTTTTTCTTTTTGTTCTTTTCTTTTCTTTGCCTTCCTTCTCATCATTTCTTTTCTCTTTTTGTGTCTTGATACCTTTTTTCAATTTCCTCATCTCTCCCCCAAAATTATATTTTTAGCCATTTGTTTCGCATGAGTGTTAAGAAAAGCTCATGTGCCAAGAGAGGGTCACGATAGAACGGGTAAACTCTTGTAACATGGTTTTCAAATGAGAAAGGCTAAAGGCTCGAATGGGTTGACTAGGGAAGATATCATTGGTCGGTAATAGAAAACTCAAACGAGCCAAGAAAAACCCACAATCACTTCTCAAGCCAAGAAAAACTTACGATTTTGCCTTAAAACATATCGGGGACAAGTTCTAGACCTTCCGCACGTGTACTTGGACTAGTAACAAATCATCTCACCCTTTATGCAACTACATTGTTAAAGAGGATAGAGTCGAGGGCCCATAGCAACCACATTCAAGATTGAAGATCACTATGGTACAATTAGACCTCTCGATGATATCAATACCTTGTCTCTAACCATAAGCATGTAGTTAAGTGTGTTGGTGCCAAATGAAACATGTTTGACTCTTCTTATTTGACTTAATCAGGTCTTTTTATTCATTACTACTACTATTATTACCAAAACACAGAACAGACTCATTCCCTTAAGAAGGTTGTCACGCCATCCATCGTTGGACGAGTCACCTGATTCACACAACAACTACCTTTGGAAAAAACTGTGGCATTAAGAAAATAAAAGGTTTATTATCTACTAAAATATAAAAAGAAACTACTAAATCAAACACTAACTAATGAGGAAATAAACATAAAGAAGATACAAAACAAAAACCACTGAAAGTAGAACGAATGTACATAATGAGATAGGAAAGATAAGATATATACATAATGAGAGAAGAGATAGAATGTATACATAATGAGAAAGAAAAAGAGAATAGTATCAAGTTAATTACAAGCCAAATGCCTCAAAGTCAGCAAATACGATCAAATAAACTCCACCCCCAACATAAAAATAAGCATTGTCCTCAATGCTTACAAAATAATAGTGGAGGAAGGTAAAGAGTGAAGAAGACACCCTATGGATCCTTGGACATCTCCGTGTCCCCAGAAGTGTCACCACCCTCAAGCTCCAATTGGATCTCATCATCTTCAATTCTGGGAGTGGACGGGTTGGTGAACATCTGGTGTACTACCTAGGTAGTGTCGGCATCCAAGTATGGCTCCTCAGACTGGCCAGCTGGTGACAATGGAGCTTATGATGTTGTTGGTGCTGCAAGAGCTGGATCAATCAACATCTCAAATGGGAGATCTCCGACTATTGCAATCTCGGTCACCTGTCTCCGGAGCTTGTCAACTGACTTCTTGGAAGCCTGGGACTTTCTCATTTTCTTTACTTCCTTTCCCAGTTCCTCAATCACTGATCCATATTGTACCAAAGTATTCATGATGGTAGTCTGGTTCTCTAGGAGCTTATTCAATGTATCTTCCACTGTTGGAGAAACCTAAGGTGCCTGAATGGATGACTATGCTGCAACAGTACTAGATAGATCAGACAGCTTTACAGTGGCTATCTCCATCCAGTTGTTGAGGCTCGGTAGTGTTTGGGAGATTCGCAGCGCAGAAGGTGGAGCAGTAGGCATGGGTACCGGCTTCAAAGCCGAGGTGGAACCTATGGCAGGAAATGTAGTAGGAACTGAAGATGGTGGTGGAGGCATCGTTGCAGCACTGGAGGAAGGCTCGACCGAAGTGGATGGACCATCAACTGCCTCCGCAACTACCATAGCTGGCTCGTTAGACTGGCCCACAATGGTAGGAGGCTGAACCTTCTTCTTTGGGTTCGTTGCATCCATCAGAGAGTACCATGAGAAAGGCCTCTTTGGCTGCACCTTCATGTCATAATCCCTTGGCTCTACCCTCGTATCTATGGGATACTCTGTAATAGTGTAGGGAT
Source organism: Nicotiana sylvestris (assembly GCF_000393655.2). NCBI lineage: Eukaryota > Viridiplantae > Streptophyta > Magnoliopsida > Solanales > Solanaceae > Nicotiana > Nicotiana sylvestris. The sequence goes on from NC_091064.1 coordinate 216,708,797, forward strand.
ACGGGTAAGACGAGTCATCTTGCCTAACAATCAAAGAGATGTTGGTCGATATCACGACACCCACATTGATTGGGTACCCGACCATGATAGAAGCAACTAGAACTGCCCACAGAATCAGAAGATAGGTCTCATTTTGGCACGGGTCTAATCTGATGCAGACAAAGATTTGCCACCCCTTCACCTCAAAGTTCAGAGTGTTTCTCTGAATATGAACCCCTGCTGTGATCCATGGTAGTGGTGGCCAAGGAGGTACTAAAATCTCTGCTAACCAAGTATGAGTTGCCTCCCCAAATGCATACTTCTCTAAGTACTCTGTGGGCTCGACTTCATCAAATCCCAAGAATGTGTTCAATGTATGCTGGTCAAACCACACTTTGAGGTTTCTTACTTTTGTCACCTTTGTCTCCTTTTTATGTGTGCCACATTAGTGTAGAATTCCTGGACAATTTACTCCTTAGCATCCACCACACTTTGGGTAAACCACATCCACCCTTTGCATTCCTTGAACTGTGTCAGCACTGCTGGGTTATACTTCTCCAGATCCTTCAACTAAAACTGTCGCTCAAGAGTGAGCGACCTCACTGGCCACCACTCGCGGAAGCTGGAGAAGGCTACTAAACTGACAAACCGGTCCTCCCATACCTCTTTCTTTCTCGACCTTTCAAGGCCGTCAACTGTAGCATCTCCCCATCTGCCATCATCGGGATGTCATCAACTGTAGTATCTGGGGCCATAGGGATAGGTGTAGTAGATGGATCAAAAGCCTGACTAGTACTTTTGAACCCTCAGAAGTGCTCTAAGATGTGTAAGACTCGTCCCGGAGTTGATACCTTCCTGGTGGATTTGATTGGACAGCCAGCTACTCTTGAATCGAGTTGCCCTCCGGTGCTTCCCTAGACGGGACATAAGAACTGGACTCAGAGGGCTCTACGCCTCTCCCTCTGCCGGCTGTAGTCTTCTTTGTGATTATCTTTTGTAGGGCGAGGGGTAAAGCACTCTTTCCTCGACCCTTGGAAGGTTCACCCCTACCCTTTGAAGTATCACCTCTGCCTCGAGATCAAACCATTTTCTATACCAAGCAAAGGTAGTTGATAGTTTCAATTCAAGTTCAAACAAACAAGAACACACCAGAGAAGATAGTGAAGAATACAGTTGAAACATGCTTGCATAGTAGGGATTTGTGATCCGCATAATTTTCCTTGCGGCCACAGATTGAGCCTTGGGGACTGCACAATTTTCCCTTATGGCAGCAGATGTGGATTGCGGTCCGTACATTTTTCCTTACGGCAACAACTTTAAAATCCAAACGTGCCAACTCTCTGATACTAGAGAATTGGCTGATGTGCGGCCGCAACCTATTTTCTAAGGTTCGCACAATTTGTCTTGTGTCCGCACATGTGAGTCATCAAATTGACAACTTTCTGATAATAGGTAAAAGGCTGTTTTGCAGCCGCAATAGGATTTTTGCGGTCCGCACAATTTTCGTGCAGTCGCAGAAACCTTGCTTACTAAGTACCCTAGATTTAGCTTCTGCGGACCGCATAATTTCTTATATCGCCGAAGATTTCAAAATGATTACGAACAGTTCGACATTTTTTATCTAGGGTTTGCAATTTTTGCACAAATTTGACATGGAAACATCGCACAAGCATGAAAATTTAGTTACACAGTCTCTAATTAGCAAGTACTAGTTGACCCACTACAGATTTACCCCACAAGTATGTACAATTAGATTCAACAGACAAATGGCCTAAAATTTTAACTAAAAATCTAAAAAGAAAAAGAATTAAAAGAAGCTAACAAGATTATGAAGCATACCAAGTGAGTGAGTCAAGAAATGAGTGATCAATAGTTTCTAGACGTGTGGGCAGATGATTTAGCAAGGGATTTCAACCAGTTGTGTGCTCAGAGAGGGAAAGGGTAATAATAGTATCCCTAAGCCCTCTATTTATACTTGTCAATTTTTCTAAGGGAAAGAGAAGAGAGTGCCGCCAAAGAATTCCAATTGAACTCCGTACTTTGTTACTCGGGGGCTTAATTACCCTTTTGTTTTGTGGTTCACAGAATTGTGTGTGCAGCCGCAGATCTCTGTTACTGGCCGAAATTTTTTTGTTGCGGCTACAGATCGGCAACTTTTCTGACAGGCCAACTTGAGAGAGCTATCTCTTTCTCCCTTCAATTTGTGCAGTCCATAATTTAATGTTATGGCCGCAGGGCATCTTTTTATTGTAGCATTATAATTGTGCGGTCCGCACAATGCAATTGCGGGCCGCAGTTCCTTCCACACATGACCAGATTTCTAGGCACAATTCCTATAAAGCACACTCACCCTTGCAGTACACTTCAAATCAAGTTAGCGCAAAAATAACTACTAACAACAAAAGAAACAAAATAAAAGAAAAAGAAACATAGGTTGCCTCCCAAGAAGTGCCTAATTTAATATCGTGGCATGACGCAGAATACCATCAATTGAAATGAATCATTGCCACGACGTGGCCATTTCCAACTTTTCCCAATTAGTGCTTCACCCGGTGACCATTGACTCGGAATACCTCATTGTTTTTGTTCTTCAAGTCCAATGCACCAAAGGGTGTTACACCCACAATTTCAAATGGGACACTCCATTTAGACTTTAACTTCCCGGGAAACATCCTCAACCGTAAGTTGAATAACAATAAATGATCTCCCTCTTTGAACTCTTTGTTCCAAATGTACTTGTCATGAAGATATTTCATCTTCTTTTTGTATAAGGATGAACTTGTGTATGCATGCTACTGGAACTCATCCAATTCATTCAAATGTGCCACCCTCAAGTTAGCCGCTACATCCCAATCAAGATTCAACTTTTTTAGAGCCCACATGGCTTTGTGCTCAAGTTCCACCAGAAGATGACAAGCTTTTCCGAACACCACTCAGCATGGGGACATTTCGATAGGTGTTTTGTAAGCTGTCTGATAAGCCCATAGAGCATCGTCAAGTTTCTTGGACCAATCCATACGGTTAGCATTCACTGTTTTGGACAAAATACTCCTTATCTCCCGGTTGGATACTTCAACTTGCCCACTTGCTTATGGATGATAAGGATTCGTGACTTTATGAGTGACACCATACTTGGTAAGTAAGGTGTTGAAAGCCTTGTTGCAAATATGTAACCCCTCACCGCTTATAATAGCCCGTGGAGTACCAAACCTTGTGAAAATATTCTTCTTCAAGAACGCCACCACTCTTCTCGCCTCATTGTTGGGAAGAGCAACAGTCTCAACCCATTTTGACACATAATCAACCGCAACCAAGATGTAGGTGTTTCCACAAGAACTCATGAATGGACCCATGAAGTCAATACCCCACACATCAAAAATATCAATCTCCAAAATGATGGTGAGGGGCATTTCATTTTTCTTTGAGATTACACCGGCCCTTTGACATTCATCACATGTTTCACTACATCACTTGCATCCTTGTAAAGAGTGGGCCAATAGAAACCGCAACTTAGCACTTTGGCCGCCGTTATTTCTCTACCATGGTGACCACCATATGGAGAAGAATGACAAGCCTCAAGAATTTCACATTTCTCCTCTTATGGTACACATCTTCTAATCACCCCATCCGTACAAATCTGGAAAAGGTACGGTTTATCCCAATAATCATCTTGACAATCTCGTTTGAGCTTCTTCCTTTGGTTTGTAGAGAACTCATTCAGGATGATACCACACACAAGGAAATTTGCTAGATCCGCGAACCATGGCACCTCTTTCTTTGAAATAGCCAAAAGTTGTTCATCGGGGAAAGAGCCATTGAGTTCAAGGCCATCATGCGGCCTCCCTCCTCCTCCAAATGAGACAAGTGGTCCGCCACTTAATTTTCACTCACTTTTCGATCTTGGATGTCAATATCAAACTCTTGCAACAAAAGCACCCATCTCATCAACCGAGCATTTGGAATCTTTCTTGCTCATAAGATAATAAAGTGTCGCATGATGCGTGTGGACAATCACTTTTGCACCCATCAAGTACGGGCAAAATTTCTCAATTGAAAACACAATGGCAAGGAGATTTTTCTCCATAATGGTATAATTGACTTGAGCACTATTCATGGTCTTACTAGCATATTAGACCGGATAAAAAATCCTGTTGATGTGTTGCCCCAAAACAGCCCCCACCGCTACGTCACTTGCATAGCACAAGAGCTCAAAAGGAACACTCCAATTTAGAACGGTGATAATGGGAGTAGTTGCCAACTTGAACATTAACAATTCAAAGGCTCTCATGCAATCATCATTGAAGTGAAACTTATCATCTTTCTCTAAAAGCTTGCACAAGGGGTTCACCACTTTAGAGAAATCCTTGATGAAACGCTGGTAAAATCTCGCGTGGCCTAAGAAACTCCGCACACCTTTCACCGAAGTTGGAGGTGGAAGTTTAGAAATTACCTCAATCTTTTCCTTGTCAACTTCAATGCCATTCTTTGAGATCTTCTGACCAAGGACAATGCCTTCCTAGATCATGAAATGACATTTCTCCCAATTGAGCACCAAATTTGTTTCTTCACATCTTGTCAATACTTTATCCAAATTTGCAAGACAATCATCAAAAGAATTCCCAACCACTGAGAAGTCATCCATGAAGATTTCAAGGTATTCCTCCACCATGTCTGTGAAGATATCCATTATAAACCTTCGAAAAGTCGATGGTGCATTGCACAAACCTAACGACATCCGCTTGAAGGCGAAAGTACTATAGGGACATGAAAAGGTTGTTTTCTCTTGATCCTCCAGAGCAATAGGGATTTGGTTGTAGCCTAAATACTCATCAAGAAAGCAATAGAAAGCACGACCAGCCAACGTATCAAACATTTGGTTTAAAAAAGGAAGTGGGAGATGATCCTTCCTTATGACTTTGTTGAGCTTGCAATAGTCCGTACACACTCTCCATCCGGTAACTGTTCTTGTAGGAATCAACTCATCTTTGTTATTAGTGACCACCGTCATACCCCCTTCTTTGGGACACATTGAACCGAAGAAGTCCAAGAACTATTAAAAATGGGGTAGACAGCCCCGGCACTAACCACTTGATGATCTCCTTTTTGACAACCTCTTACATGGATTCATTGAGTCTCCTTTGATGTTCAATAGATGGTTTGGCGCCTTCCTCCAAGTTGATTTATGTATGCATCATGCGGGCTTATCCCCCCGAATATCTGCTTATCCACCCAATAGCCTTCTTCCTCTTTTGTAACACTGCCAATGTAGAATCTACCTGTACATTAGTCAAACAAGAGGAAAGAATAACCGGTAAAGTAGATGACGGGCCAAGAAATTTATACCGAAGATGTGGAGGCAATAACTTCAACTCCAAGGTAGGAGGCTCTTCAATTGAAGGCTTTGTAGGAGGAGTTGTCTTATTTTCAAGGTCCAAATATAGTTTTCGGGGTGCATAATTGTACAACCCCATTCCTTGCAAAGAGTTCACACATTCCATGAAGCCATCCATCTCGTCATTATGAAAGTTGAGCAAGACGGCCTCCAACATATCACCAACATTGATTGTGGCACTTGTATCCTCAACAATCACATCAGTTACCAAGTCCACAAAATAGCACACCTCATTGCTATTGGGTTGCCTCATGGACTTACACACATGGAAAACCACTTTTTCATCACCAACCTAGAAAACAAGTTCTCTGTTCTCAACATCATAAAGAGCCTTCCTGTAGCAAGGAAAGGTCTTCAAAGAATAATCGACACCTCGTAGTTGACTTCACAATCGAGAATGAAAAAATATGTCGTAAGAATAAATTTATCAACACGAACCAAAACATCTTCAATCACTCCCAAAGGTCTCTTCATAGTGCGATCGACCATTTGAAATCTCATAGAGGTGGATCTTGGTTGACCAATTCTCAAAGTCTTGAAAACTGAATATGGCATCAAATTGGTACTTTCCCCAGGATCACAAAGAGCTTTGGCAAACTCGGCATTTCCAATTGTACAAGGAATCCTGAAAGCATCGGGATCCTCCAACGTGCGATCCATTGAGTGTACAATTGCACTCACTTGATGAGTGACTTTGATAGTTTCAAAATTCATCGACCGCTTCTTTGTCATAAGATCCTTCATGAACTTTGCATAACCGACCATTTTCTCCAAGGCTTCAATGAATGGCGCATTGATTGAGAGGCTCTTCATCATTTGGATAAACTTCTTGAATTGATTCTTACCATTTTTCTCGGCAAGTCTTTGAGGGTATGGAGGTGGAGGATTAGACAATGGTGTCTTAGCCTTTTACACTACCGGCTCCAATATGTCAATAATGTGATCCTTAAACGGGTTCATATCCTCTTGTGTCTCTTCCACACTTTCATCAATATCAATCCGAACCTCATCATTAGATTGCTCCACATTGTTCATGATCTCTTCTTCTTGTACCACTTGCTCATCCTCCACAAGTTGCCTTTAACTTGAGGTCGGTGTATTCCCACCTCTTCCACTTCTTGTAGTAACAGTCATGGTATGCCCCGTATTGTTCCAACCCTTTGGGTTCACCACCGTGTCACTTGGTAGTGCCCCCTTTGGACGAGAATTTAGAGCTTGAGAGATTTTCCCCATATGGACTTCTAAGTTGCGGATTGATGTGTTGTATGAGTCAAGATGGGCATCTGAGTCGACATTCTTTTCCATTATTTGCTTGAACATATTCTCAATACACCCCATTTCATTGTTGGAAAAACTTGGGCCATGGGAAGGATAAGGAGGCGGGTTGCTCGGTTCTTGATATATTGGGGCCTTTGAAAACCTGACCCCCGATTGCCTTGATTATTGTTCTATCTGCCTTGATTGTTACCCCCTATTTACCTTGATTGTTTCCACCACTCCAATTACCTTGGCTGTTAGAATTCCAATTGCCTTGATTGTTTTGAGGTCGCTATTGTTGTTGACTTGGGCCTTAGAAATTGTTTCGTTGCCCTTGAAAGTGGTTCACATATTGCATTTCCTCTTCTTGTTCATTGTAAGAATCGTCTTGATCAAACCCACTATCTTCTTGCACATAATTCCACTCTATGTTGTACTTGCAGACCCTTGGTCTTTCTTTTGTTCACCATCATATTCATTCCATCCATGTCATTGACTTGCTTAGGATTTTGCACTTGTTGAAGTTGAGCCTTTGCTAATTGATTCATGGTGGTAGTCAATTCGGCAATGGCTTGCCCATGGTCATGCAACTCTTTGTGAAGGTGGATCACATTGGGATCACCTTGTGGAACATTAGCCCGAGATTTCCATGCCGAAGATGTCTCCGCTATTTCATCCAAAATATCACAAGCCTCTGCATAAGGCGTGGTCATGAACTTTCCACTGACAAGTTGATTCAGCATGCATTGGTTGGTCGTATTAATTCTACGGTAGAAAGTTTATTGAATCATATTCTCCGTCATGTCATTGTAGTATAATGGTGAGTATTCCCACCTGCCACGCGGGTGACCCAAGTGTTTATATGCATTTTTACTCAGAGCCCCGGTGAAGAAACCTCGTTGCTCTAGCAAAGTGAGCATCATATTGGTGATTTGAAAGTTTTCCGCCCTAATACAGGGTGAGACTATAGCACTTGCATACCCTTTATTGGGCAACACTCGGTGTAGAGCCGCTTGTGGAGGAGGTGGGGATGGAGCGGGGACATTGTCATGAGGCGCTCGACCTCTTCTATTGGCTTGAGGTTCAAGAGGAATCTCATCTACTTGCTCATCCTCGGCGTCCACATCCCCCAAAGCAATATTTCTGAGCTCATTGTTTTCTATGGTTGGACCTACGATTTCTCAAGCAGGTTAGTAACACAGAAGGAAAAGAAGATATTCTAAAAATACACCCAAATATATAGCTAACACCATTTTTAATTCCCCGTCAATAGCACCAAAAATTGATCACGTCCAAATGCACGCCTTTAAAGAGGTATGGCATGGTCGTTTGCAATAATAAAACCTAACAAAGAGTCGGGATCGATTCCTCAGGGAGCTAAGATGGGAGCTAGGAGTATATATTCGGAATGAGTAAGTGAAGTATCTAGATTGCACTTCTACAAATAGGGTTTTGTTTCTACTTCTAAAATTAAGCTAATGATTGCAAATTTAAAGATATAAAACTATAGTTAATTGTTTTTGAGTGTTTTCCAAATATATAAAAGGCATAGGGCTTTGACCATGACCTAGGTGTTTGCCTAATGGAATAAAGACTTTTATGCTTATTTTATTGACTGGGATGTATTATAGCTCACAACACTACGTTGCCCACTCAATACCTCTCGGTAAGAGAGTGGTTTTGACTAATTTGGCTTTCTCATAGGTATCTACAAAAACGGTTGATAAGAGCTCAAGTCGGGTTGTTACTATCTCTAGATTGAACCCTTTAATTGGGTTAATCACTCTCTCAATTGAACCAATTACTTATTAGATAAGTAAACCTAGACTAGGTCTCTCTTTCTCAAGAATAGACAAAGCAATTAGGCATGAATTAATATTTGCAACTATTAATTCTACAATTGAAGCATGAACTAAGCTAAATAATAAACACCCATTCATAAACAAACATAAAATTAATCACCCATAAGGTTTACAAACTAGGGTTGGGTCACAGCCCTAGTAAAAATCTAGCTACTCATAGTGGGTGTAGAAGAAAACAAAGAATAAAAGATAATAAAACTCATATTAGAAGATTAAAATAGAGAAATCTAATATTAAACAACCAAAATAAGCTAAAGTTTCCCAAAGAAGTAAAGAAAAATGGCTATAGTACTACAGAGATTCAATACTTGACCTAATTTCATGAAACTCTTCTATTTATACATGGCTGGCAAGTTCGAACAAAAATGTCCCGCGTGAAGTTCTGCGGCCGCACAATTCCATGTACGGTCCGCATGTTTCTTCATCTTATCAGGAACTGGGGGTCTGCAACTGCACAATTCTGAACTGCGGCCATGAGGCACTATTTCTGTGGCCTACAGATTTAGCACTGCGGCCACAAGGCACTCTTTTGCTTCGCAAGATAATCTTCTGTGGTCGCACAAATCTTGTGCTGACCGCAATTTGAGGAAGCTTTGGACTTGGCTTTTTGTTATATTTTTTATCTTGGATCCTAGCCCAGCTTTTGCGGCCACATAATTCATGGTCCTCAATTGCTCAAAAGTCTGCTGAGTTTTCCTTCTTTGATTACGGCCATAGATGGAATTCTGCGGACCGCACATTGTAAGCTTCTATGCCTTTTATTGCCTTGTGTTTAGACTACTCCTTTTTGAGTCAGATTTCATCTCGGGAGTCTAACTTCCAACATTCCTGCAATTTTGCACATTTAATTAGTTTTAGGAACATAATTCAATACTTTTAGACTAAAATAAAAGCTAAAAGGCGCTAATAAGTAGTAAAAAATCTCTACTTATCAAATACTCACAAAAAGATAAAGATGCGACAGGATACTTCTTGACAATCAAATAGTTCAAGAAGATCCACAACATCCTTGCATGGAGATCAACTACATCTTACCTTCGAGAAATTTGCTGCTCCAATCCTCGAGTCGCAGAGATAATCAGGCGAGAAGAATCACGAGAACAAACAGAATTGTACCCACATTGCTTATCAATAAAATTATGTTTTTTTCATATTTATATTATGATTGCAGTTTATTTTTTGTATCTCAAAAATTTATTGCAAATTTGGCATGCCTAGTGGAACATGTTCTACCCTTCATCTCTTCCTTTGCAAATTGAAGACTACAAGCTTCAAAATCATGTGTCGCGCCCCATTTTCTCGTCAAAGCGGGCTTCGACATGTGACAACTCTTTTTAAATGGGTATTAAAAGAGAAGAGTCACTACCTAACAATTTTTACGGTGCGTTAGGACACCTATTTTCAAATAACCTTATTTTAACTAGTCAACGTCATCAAAGATCGGGTAAGGGCATAAATTACCTCAAAGATAAGGTGTTAGACACTCTTTGAGGTCCACAAATGTGGTTCCCGACCAAATTTTAAACTAAGTGGGATTATATGCGTTAAACTATTCAAATTGACTAATGAATTGTCACCTAAGTGAGATAGTTAGCAAGCATCGAGTTTTACTAATGCTGCAATGTGATGACCTTAGAATCCTCCTTTTTCCTCACCTCGATTTTCATGTGCGGTCTGGGCGTATATCCGGAATGCTTTTATGTGAAAATGTGATGAAAATGTTAATTTGGCCTTTAAAATTGAATTTAAGTTGACTTCGGTCAATTTTGGGTAAACAGACCCGGACCTATGATTTGACGATCCCGGAGGGTCCATAGGAAAAAAGCTTATGTACCTAGCTCGCTGGAAGCTAAGAGTCTTATAGCCCAAAAACGGGAATAGAGGTTTTAGTAGTTCCTTATGGGACTTAGGGGTATGCTCGGAATCGAATTCCGAGGTCCCAAGCCCGAGAAATGAATTTTTGAAAGAAATTATTTTGCTGAAAATATGAGTTTTTGGAAATTTGATTATATTTGAACTTTATGGTATCGGGCTCGTATTTTAGTTATGGAGCCCGGTACAGGTTCAATATGATGTTTGAGTTGTGCCTGTAAAATTTGTTAAGAAACGGAGGTCGTTTGATGTGATTCGGACCCGTATTTGTGAAGTTTGAAACTTTGAAAGTTTTGAGATTTTTCTTAGATTTCTATGCTAAATTTGGTGTTTAAGATGTTATTTTGGCGATTTGATCGCACGAGTAAGTCTGTAGGATGTTTTTGAGGTAGTGTACATGTTTGGTTTGGAGCCCCGAGGGGTTGGTTGAGTTTTGGATAGGCGTCAGAGTGTTTTTGGACTTAGAAAATCTGGTGTTTTTGTTGTTTGCTGGTGTCTAGGTTTTTGTGCTATGCGATCGCATAGGTAGGTTCGTGATCACATAGTGTAGTCTCAGGGGGCCCTATTTTGTGTACTCTGCGAATGCACTCCCTTATGTGCAAATGCATATAATTAAAACAGGCTCGGGGGAGGGGAGGGCCAGTACTCTATACGATCGCACCCCCCCCCCAAGCAAATGCACTGCCCAGTTTCCCTTAACCTATGCGAATGCATGCTTTTGAGTGCGAACACATAGGTCAGTTACCCAGCTAATATAAATACTCTTTTAAAAACCGGCAGACCTTCTTCTTCACCATATTTTCGAGGTTTACAGCCCTAAGAATGATTTTCATCAACAATTATCATCCCCAAGTCATAGGTAATCAATTCTAAACTTTGTTCTTTCAATTCCTTACTATTTTTCATCACTTTTAAAGAAAAAGCTAAGAATTTTTATGGTAGACGTTAGGAATTTGGGTAGAGTTAGCGCTTTTTGAATAATTGGAATTTAGACCTCGTTTTGGGGTCGGATATCGAAACTAATTGCATATTCGGGCTCGTGGGTAAATGGGTGATCGGGTTTTGGTCCGAACCTCAAGTTTCGACCAAGCGGGCTCGGGGTCAATTTTTGACTTTTTGGGGGAAAATGATAGAAAACCTATAATTAAGTATTGGGTATGAATTCTTTAGCATTTATTAATTTTGTTAAATCAATTTGGACTAGATACGAGTTATTTGGAGGCGAAATCTAAAGGAAAGCGGTGTTTGAGGCTTGAGTTGGCCGTGGAAGTTTGAGGTAAGTGTTTGAAGAACCATAGCTTGATGGATTAGGAGTTGTGTCCTATTTGCTATGTGTTATTTGTTGAGTACGACGTATAAGCATGGTGACGAGTATCTATACGTTGGTGTTAAGCATGCCCGTGAGTCTTATATTATGATTACTTTGACTCCGTTTGTATTGTTCATGCCTTATGTGATGATTCTATTTGAGCAAAGCTTGTGGAGGTAATATTGGTAATTTAATATTGAAGAGTGTTGGCTCAAGTTGTAAAACGAATTGTGGAAGTAAAATTGGTAATTGAACCTTATAGAGCATTGACTCAAGTTGTGTAGTGAGTTGTGAAGTAAATGTGAAAAAGAGAAGAGGGTTATTATATTGTCTCCCTTGCCGGGATGTTGTTGCTTTTAATGCTATCTCCCTTGTCGGGATGTTGATGTTTTGATATTGTTCCATTGCCGAGATTTGATTGTTGTACTATTGTTCCCTTGCCGGAATTTTATTATGATTTCATTTATTTCCTTGCCTTATTTCTTGTGATTGTTGTTTGGGTGAGGAAGAGTGTTAAAGCACGAAGGGTGATGCCGTGCATTGTTTTGGTGAGAGAGTGTTAAAGCACATAGGGTAATGCCATGTATGATTTTGTGAGGAAGAGTGTAAAAATTTGAAGGGCGATGCCGTGCCGCACGATGTACAATTCCGTGCCGATTATATTAATTTTATGGTGAGGACGAGAGTAAAAGTATGAAGGGTAATGCCGTGCAGATTATATTGATTCTTATGGTGAGGAAGAGAGTAAAATCACGAAGGGTGATGTCGTGAACTTGTTTGATTTTTGATTCTTGTTGATAATTGAGTTATGGTGTTCCTTGTATTTACCTGTTGTCCTTCTTTAATCATTTGATGGTTCCTCGCAGAATGTTTCCCCATCCCATTCTTAACTGTACATTCCTGCTTTTATTTTCCGCGGTATATGATTTAAATGCACATGTTTATTTGGTAGTCTGGTCCTAGCCTCGTCACTACTTCGCCGAAGTTAGGCTAGGCACTTACCAGCACATGGGGTCGGTTGTAAAAATACTACACTCTGCACTGTGTGCAAATCCCGTTGCAACAACTTTTGGACCTTAGCTTTGGGGTTGCTGCCTTCCATCCGGAGATCCGATGTAGTCCTGCCGGCATCCACAGGCCTTGGCGTCTCATTCTATCCTTTTGTTATGTTTTTTATGTAATTCAGAGACAATGCTGTAGTAACTCTTTCAGACCTTTATTTGTAGTATTCCAAGACAGTCTGTGGAATTGTGCCACCTGTCTTGGGTTGTTTATGTATGGATTGGTATTGACATCTTTATTAAAATATTACATTTCAGTCTTCCGCTTTTAAATTTTCGTTGTTTATGTAATATTGGCTCTTAATTGTTAAAGGATTAAAAATGGAAAAAAGGTAAATATTTTAAATGGTTAGCTTGCCTAGCTTTCACTAGTAGGTGCCATCATGACTCCCGAAGGTGGAAAATCCGTGTCGTGACAAGTTGGTATCAGAGCTCTAGGTTACATAAGTCTCACAATTCATGGACAAGTTTAGTAGAGTCTGAGGGATCGGTACAGAGACGTCTGTATTTATCCCCAGAGGCTACAGAGTTAGGAAAGACTTCACATCTATTCTTTTCTATCGTGCGGTTTGGTTTCTCAATGCTAATTGAATTTCTACTCTGTTCTTTCGCAGATGGCGAGAACACGCACTTCCTCATCCACTGATCAATAGCTCGAGCGCCCAGCACAGCTCCCACAAGGGGCAGAGGGCGAGGCCGTGCTAGAGGCCGAGGTAGGGGCAGAGCTCAGCCCAGAGCAGCAGCACTAGCGGCGGAGCCTCAAGTTGAGTTCGATGATGAGGTTCCGGCCCAGGCAGTTCCGGTGGGCCCAGATCTGGTCCCAGAGGGGTTCATTGCTATCCCAGTACTCCAAGATGCTCTAGTACGTCTAGTGGGCCTTATGGAGAGTGTCACCCAGGCAGGCTTGCTTCATGTAGCACCAGCCATCTCTCAGGCTGGAGGAGGAGCCTAGACTCCTGCTACTCAAACTTCGAAGAAGATGTCTCCCCAATTTCAGACTCCAGCAGCTTAACCAGTTGGAGCAGTTCAGCCAGGTGTAGTAGCTCAGATCGATGATGGAGCAACTATGTCTGCTGATGCCTTGTGGAGATTGGACAGGTTTACCAAGCTCTTCACTACCATTTTCAGCGGTGCATCTTTTGAGGATCCCCAAGATTATTTAGACAGCTGTCATGAGGTTCTCAGGAACATGGGGATAGTGGAGACCAATGGGGTCGACTTTGCTACTTTTTGCTTGTCTGGATCCGCCAAGACTTGGTAGAGATAATTGTTTGGCTAGACCGTCCGGGTCACCAACTTTGACTTGGGAGCAGTTTTCTCAGCTATTTCTGGAGAAGTTTCTCCCTATCACTCATAGAGAGATCTATCGGAGGCAGTTTGAGCGTCTCCAACAGGGTTCTATGACTGTTACTCAGTACAAGACTAGGTTTATTGATTTGGCCCGTCATGCTCTTATTATACTTCCCACTGAGAAAGAGAGAGAGAGAGAGAGAGAGAGTGAGGAGGTTCATTGATGGATTCATTCAGCCTATTTAACTTCAGATGGCTAAGGAGACAGGGAGTGAGATTTCTTTTCAGGAGGCGGCCAATGTGGCCAAGAGAGTTGAGATGGTTCTATCGCAAGGAGGTGGTTAGGGGTGTGACAAGAGGCCTCGTCATTCAGGCAGATTCAGTGGCTCATCGTCTGGAGGCAGGGATTCGTATGGTAGAGGCCATCCTCCTAGGCCTTTTCAGTCAGCACTTTAGGTTTCTTACGACGCTTCAGGTGGCCGTTGTTCTCGTATGTAGTATTCTAATCAGCAGTTCTATAGTGCACCACCAGCTCCTATCAATGCACCGCCGCTCCAGAGTTTTCGGGGTGGTCATTCAGGTCGTCAAGGTCAGTAGTCTTAGCAGCCGAGGGCTTGTTATACTTGTGGTGATATGGGTCACATTGCTAGATTTTGCCCTCGAGCATTGAGCAGCTCTCAGCACCAGGGTTCCCGTGTTATGGTTCAGGCACCGAGTGTTCCACAGCCTACTCAGCCAGCTAGAGGTAGAGGTAGAGGTGCTAAAGGTGGAGGTAGATATATTAGAGGTGGAGGTTAGGCCGCTAGAGGTGGAGGCCAACCAGCAGCAGGTCGTCCCAAAGATGTAGTTTAGGGTGGTGGGGCCCAACCCCGATGTTATGCTCTTCCAGCCAGGCCTGAGGCTGAGGCTTCCGATGCAGTTATCACAGGCACTGTTCTGGTTTGTAGTAGAGATGCTTCAGTTCTATTTGATCCAGGATCTACATACTCCTATGTGTCATCTTATTTTGCACCGTATCTGGTCATGCCTAGTGATTCCTTGAATGCTCCTCTATATGTGTCTACGCTGGTGGGTGATTTTATTATGGTATATCGTGTCCATCGTTCATGTATAGTTGTGATCGGGGGTCTTGAGACTTGTGTAGATTTGTTACTTTTGGATATGGTTGATTTTGATGTCATATTGGGGATGGACTGGTTATCACCATACCACGCTATTTTGGACTCTCATGCCAAGACTGTGACCTTAGCCTTGCCGGGCTTGCTTCGTTTAGAGTGGAGAGGGACTCTTGGTCATTCTACCCATAGTGTTATCTAATATATGAAGGCTCAATGTATGGTCGAGAAGGGGTGTTTGGCTTATTTGGAATATGTTCGTGATTCTAGTGCCGAGATTCCTTTTATTGATTCTGTGCCTGTTGTTCGTGAGTTTCCTGAGGTATTTTCTTCAGACCTACCGGGTATGCCACTTGATAGGGATATTGACTTCTGTATTGATTTGGCTCCGGGCACTCATCCCATTTCTATCCCGCCCTATCGTATGGCCCCGCTTGAGTTGAAGGAGTTGAAGGAGTGTCACACCTCCTTTTTCTACCTACACCCCCGGAAAGGGCGTAAAAGAGTTTTTCCATTTAAAGGACAATCGGAACGGGATTTAATTATTAATTATTCAGAGTCGCCACTTGAGAGATTAATGGTGTCCCAAGTCACCGATTGAATCCCGAACCGAGGAAAAATATGACTCTGTTAATAGTCCGCGAACCAGAAATTCAGGTAAGGAATTCTGTTAACCCGGGAGAAGGTGTTAGGCATTCTTGGGTTCCTTGGTTCTAGCACGGTCGCTTAACTGTTGTATTTGATTTCATCTGATTTTAATACATGCTAGCTTATGTGCCTTTTATTCGTAAACCGCTTTTTATCATTATTTATTTTTAAAAGAATTGCGATGTCGTGAAAACGCGTTTCGAACTACGTCGCAATCAATGCACCCGTGGTTGTCAACACATTTCGACTTCGTCTAGATTCGGATTTGGGTCGCATCAATACGCACCCGAGTTTAAAAAGGTAATTTTATTAAGAGTGCATTTAAAGCGACTACGCGTTTGCACTTTGCGAGGACCATGGAATTTCAACTAAATGGCACACCTCGATTTCTAAAGGATTAAAATTAATTAAATGAGGGTCATGGGGTTAGGGATTTTATTTGGCATGGCACGCCTAGAATTATTCTAAAAGGTTTTACTCAACTGAAGCAAACTACAAATATTCAAGATTATTTATTTTCCTAATATTTGAGAATGATTAGGCCAAATTGGTTATGGAGAAGATATGGGTTGAATAAAACTTTATTGTGGAAATGGGTCTAACAAAATAATTCATGTGTATCAAGTTCTGGAAGAACACTTATAATAACAGGGAGCAAGGATAACAATGTAAGTTTGTCATATTTCTTTATGCTCTTTAGACAAATACACAACATTTGATGTATGCCATTTCCCTTTCCCGTATGTGCTGGTTTACCAAGATTTTACTTTACTATTGAAGATTAAAACCAATTAATCCCAAGCAAACAGCTAATTGGAGAGGACGACTAAAACACGAAACATTAACTAAAGGACTGAAGCTAAGTTTACGTAATTGTTAAACAAAAGAAAGAAAATAAAAAAAATATAGAATATGACAAAAATGACTTCAAATATCACCAAAATTATATAGGAGCAGAGAAAGGAACGGACCTTTATGTATGAAAACTTCTTTAATACAAATGCGGAAGTTCAACAAGAACTCATCGGGAACAAAGGACTCATCGACAACCTCACAAACTCGACTAAAAGAATGACGAACAAGCAGTCAACGGGAACATGAACGAACCTTAAACTACCCGGAAGGCTTCGCACCTCAAGTAACCAGAACGACGACTTCAGGCGAGGAAATCAGGCTCACCGACGACCTCTGTTTTGACATAAGAAGAGAAGCTTTTCACAGTCAAGCTGGCAGCCCTTTTGGAGCTATTTCAGGACTGATTTTTGAGATGTTTTGCTGCTGGTTTTTGAAGCGTTAATGGGGTTTTCGAGGGAAAGTTACTGCGAGGAAGATGAAGAGGATGGCTGGGTTGTTGTTTGGGGTGTAACGGCGCGTTTGTGTTTTGGGTGATGTGTGAGGTAAAGGAGATGATAGAGTATGGCTGGTTAAGACTTGCGTGAAGGTGAGTTCGAAGAAGCAGAAGCTTTAATGAGAGTCGTTGGTTTCAGGGGGGTGGTGGGGTGCGAAGAAGATGATCCGGGTGGGGGTGGGTCGTTTTGTGTTGCGCAGCTGCTTTCCAGCTTCTTCCTCTCTGTTTTTTCTTATTCTTTTTTCTTCTTTTTTATAGTGTATAGTCTAGGTTGTAGGGTTTTAGGTTAAGGGGTATGAGCCTAGGAATTATGGGCTTGACAATTGTGGGCTAGGTCCAAAATTAGGCCTAACGATGGGTTGCTCGAGCCCAAGCTCTATTCTTTTGCCGCGAATGAGATTAAAAATACGCGCCCATTTATTAATTAGTCCTACTATTAAAATAATTTATTAAAACAAATCTATTTTTTGTATTTTCAAACATTATATTAAAAATAAAAATACGATACTATTTTTATATTTTTCTTTTGGATTAAAAATGACTACAAATATTAATGAACTTATTATTATATTATTATATATATATTTATTATTATTATTATTATTTGTTGTAATTTTTGTTTTCTTGTACTAAAATAAAGTAAAAGAGTCAAAATTACTTAAAATATCTATATTATGCCTAAATTAAATATTTTACGCTAATATATAAAAGATCTTGGGGAGGGTCAAAAATCACATGTCTATAGCTGCCCCTCTTTGACTGGAAACGTACAGAGTTTTCAGACAAAGACTGACTAGACAGGTTTTTGACCCGACCTTTATTTGGAGAGACTAAAGCTAAGAGAGAAGGGAGTGTGACCGAGCCCCGGTATCTGAGCTGCCTACATATCCTTGGCTATAAAGGAATCAGGCCACGTGTAGTTCAGAGATGAGTGAGATGACAAGGTATGCCGAAGCGGAGATCCGGTCGAGGTGCCGTTCCGTCGAGGTTCTGGTCTGCGGTCCCTGTTATTACATCAAAATCAAAAGATGAAAAAGACTAGCTAAGCCTATCGACCACGAGCTACAAGATTCCTATCTATAAGTCTTCTGAAGCTTGATCTTGAGTCTTAAATGGTTCTTCATGCAGACTTTAGATTTGAACCTTGACACTTGTTAGCTGCAGGTGCTAGCTCATTCTTCTACAGCTTTTGGGTCAGGACCGCTCATGTAGTGCTTGTGACCTCGGCCATGTCTTGAGCATCTCACATCCTTCATCAACTTCTGAATTGAATTCCCTTTTTTCAGGTGGGCACCTGATTGCTAAACTTGAAATTGAATGTATTCCTCTGTTATCCAGGCGGGCTCCTGATTTCCGAAACTTGAATTGTATGTCACTATTCTCCAGGTAGACTCCTGACTTCTGAAATTTGAAATGTATTCCTCTATTATCCAGGCGAGTTCCTGATTTCCGAAACTTGAACTGTATATCTCTCTGTTCTTCAGGTGGACTCCTGGTTGCTGAAACTTGAATTGTATGTCTCTGTTCTCCAGGCGGACTCCTGACTTCCGAAACTTTAAATTGAATGTATCACCTCTGTTATTCAGGTGGGCTCCTGACTACTGAACTTGAACTGAATGTATTCCTCTGTTATCCAGGCGGGCTCCTGATTTCATAAAAATAAACGAACCAAGAAAACTTTCTGCCCCAGTTTGGAAACTGGGTACATGTTACTTGATATTAATAAGAATTTTATTAAAACTTGACTTGCAATACCTCTGTTCTTCAGGCGGGCTCCTGACTTCAAAAAGGCAAAAAAAAAATCGATTGAAAACTAAAATTTGAATTATATCACCTCTGTTCTTCAGGCGGGCTCCTGATTGCTGAATTGGAAATCGAATGTATTCCTCTATTATCCAGGTGGGTTCCTGACTTCACAAAAAATAGACAAAACAAAGAAAACTTTCTGCCCCAGTTGGAAACTGGGTGTTTGTTACCACATACTAATAAGAACTAAAACTTGAATTGTGATAAGACTGAAATGCAACTTTTAAAAATTTAAAGACTTCAATGTATCTTAAAATTTAAACTTTATCTTAGGTGAAAAATTCATCAAACTAAGATTTTCATCTTAGGTGAAAGATTCGACGGACTAAGATTTTCATCTTTATCTTAGGTGAAAAATTCATCAGACTAAGATTTTCATCTTAGGAGAAAGATTCAATAGACTAAGATTTTCATCTTTATCTTAGGAGAAAAATTCATCAGACTAAGATTTTCATCTTAGGAGAAAGATTCAACAGACTAAGATTTTTATCTTTATTTTAGGTGAAAAATTCATCAGACTAAGATTTTCATCTTAGGAGGAAGATTCAACGGACTAAGATTTTCATCTTTATCTTAGGTGAAAAATTCATCAGACTAAGATTTTCATCTTAGGAGAAAGATTCAACAGACTAAGTTTTTTATCTTTATCTTAGGTGAAAAATTCATCAGACTAAGATTTCCATCTTAGGAGAAAGATTCAATAGACTAAGATTTTTATCTTTATCTTAGGTGAAAAATTTATCAGACTAAGATTTTCATCTTAGGAGGAAGATTCAACAGACTAAGATTTTTATCTTTATCTTAGGTGAAAAATTCATCAGACTAAGATTTTCATCTTAGGAGAAAGATTCAACAGACTAAGATTTTTATCTTTATCTTAGGTGAAAAATTCATCAGACTAAGATTTCCATCTTAGGAGAAAGATTCAACAAACTAAGATTTTCATCTTTATCTTAGGTGAAAAATTCATCAGACTAAGATTTTCATCTTAGGAGAAAGATTCAACAGACTAAGATTTTTATCTTTATCTTAGGTGAAAAATTCATCAGACTAAGATTTCCATCTTAGGAGAAAGATTCAACAGACTAAGATTTTCATCTTTATCTTAGGTGAAAAATTCATCAGACTAAGATTTTCATCTTAGGAGAAAGATTCAACAGACTAAGATTTTTATCTTTATCTTAGGTGAAAAATTCATCAGACTAAGATTTTCATCTTAGGAGAAAGATTCAACAGACTAAGATTTTTATCTTTATCTTAGGTGAAAAATTCATCAGACTAAGATTTTCATCTTAGGAGAAAGATTCAACAGACTAAGATTTTTATCTTTATCTTAGGTGAAAAATTCATCAGACTAAGATTTTCATCTTTTCTTTTCTTTTTTTTTCGACTTCTGCCTTCCCCTTCTTTAAATTATGTCTTTCTTTCTTTCTCCTCAAATTCTGCCTTCATCTTTTCCCAAATTATGCATTCCTTTCGTTTTTCCAACTTTTGCTTTATCTTAGGTGAAAGATTCATCGGACTAAGATTTTATCTTAGGTGAAAAATTCAACAGACTAAGATTTCTTTATCTTAGGTGAAAGATTCAACAGACTAAGATTTCTTTATCTTAGGTGAAAAATTCATCAGACTAAGATTTCTTTTAACCATTTTCCTTCAAAATTTATTTTATCTACCCACTAACTTGAATTATCTTCTTTCAGAACTGCTTCCCTAAAAACTGGTGTTGTCCTCCTTCAAAAAACCATTTCCCTAAAAACTAGTGTTTCATTCCTCCAAAAATTATTTTTCTTAGAACTGGTGTTTCTTTCCTGAAAACTACTTCCCTCTCCTTTTCTCTTTTTTAAAAACGCTTGTATTGACCCTTATGTTCTTCAAATGGGTGCCCGAAAAAAGTTTCAACACGACAGAAAATTTTTTGCCCCAGTTCGGTAATCCTCCTGTAGCATATCTTTCTGTTATCAATATCATTTCCATGCCCCTGTTTCAAATCAGAGAAAATTCTGTCAGTTTAAAAGTGCGGTGGTTGATTGTGGTACTCCCGCTGGGATGGCTTTCTGTTTCTCCTTTCCATGCTTTGCGTGGTCCGACCATCTTTGAAACTTGGCTGATAACTTCCGCCCTTCTTGACGACTATCTCTCAATTATTACTTCTAGTATTCTTAACTGACCCCATATGTTTTCTGTAACAACTGATTCTTCTTGAAGGTCTTGCATATTTACTGATTAACCACTTTCCCCGTCATCTGTGTCACTGAAATACCCTTTTTTCTCCGTTCAATCCTAATACCCTCTATCTGTTGCATTATTCCTGCACCGACATCTACCAAACTTTGCGTTTCATAAGGATCCCAAAGTATGTTGATTATCACCAGCTCAGTGCGCTTGTCATTTTTCCTGACTTGTGACCCCATTTTGTGCAATTGGAAAGCTGGTGGCCAATTTTGAAGTCATTCCTCACTTGCTACGACCAAAAGACTCAGAAAGGGGAAATAAAAAAAACAAAAGGAACAGGGTAAAGGACAATAGAAAGAGATGATTCCTAACAAGAAAACTACACAGTAGAAACTTATCGGATGTGGATACCGACTCTAATGACCTTGACATGCACCTGCGACCTATTCTGTTAAGCAAATCTGATGTTCATCTCTTGTTCCTTTTTGCCGTGAAACTGGGCTTCATTGCTCCACTTATCTAATTTGATTCGCATTCCTTATTCTGCTTGTAGTGCCCCAAAGGGTTTTCACCATCAAACCTCTCTCATTTCGTTCTTTCTCTCAACTTACTGTCGCCTCAAGGTGCCCGTGAAGGTTTTCACCAATAAGACTCTCTCATTTTTTATTTCTCTCAGCTTTCATCACCTTGCGATACCCATGAGGATTTTTATCAATAATATTCTCTCATTTTCACTTTCCTTGTTTGGACCGGAGTGTTGCCCCTGACATGAATTACCTTACCTGCTTGACTTGGCATTTCTCAAAGACTGATCAGAAGGTCTTTCTTTGGACCGTAATGTAGGCTTTTGGATGGGTTAGAAAGAAAGGGTATAAGAGGCTCAAAACAATTTCAAAATGGGTTAAAATTACAACTTTCGGAATCCAACTTCACACAACAACCACAATTTCTGCCCCAGTTTCTTGCTTGGGGACTTTTGGATTTTTGTTTTGGTATGACTGAACCTCAGAGAGGCTGCCTACGTACCCTTTCGGGATCAAGTCAAACGTAGTTCATGTCATAGAAACTACGTTGTTGCGATTTTCTTTCTCTCTCTTTTTTCTTTCTTTTTCCTTTCTTTTCTTCATTTTCTTTTTCTTTCTTCTCTTTCTTTTCTTTTCTTTTCTTTTCTTTTCTTCCCCTTTTCTTTTTTTTCTTTTCTTTTCTTCCTTTCTTTCTTTCTTTCTCCTTTTCCTTTTTTTCCTTTTCCTTTTTTTTCTTTTTTTCCCTTCTTTTTCCATTTGCGTATCTCCGGCACTTGCATTTTTTAATTGTGTCGTTGATTCCGAAAGAGGGGTATGAAAGAAAACAAATAAGGCTCAACGAGGTTGACAAAAGGGTAACGTGTTTAGATAGCAGAACAAAACGCCTTCGTCATTTCAAACTTCAAAATATGCCAAATACAAACAAGTACAATCAGAATAAAGAGACCATATACATCATCTCTTGACCGTATCGGAATTGGCGGTCATTTCCACACATTTTCCTTCTACATCTGTCAGGTATAATGTGCCATTCGACAACACTCTTACTCTATTTATCGCGACCGACCCCCTGTCAATTTGGCCAACTTGCTTTTACGGGGTTTTTTTATGTTTTACTTGCCCCAGTTTCACATGGTTCGGGCAAACAATCTCAAAATGTCCCAATCTATTCTCATTTCCTCAAGTGTCCTTATCATTTTCAAAATGGTCTCATTGCTTCGCAACTTTTGAAAATCAGACTGAGAATTATGCGTGCATGTCATGTCACCAGAACCGACAAAAGGCAAAACAAAAAGACAGAAAAGAACTAAACAAAGAAAATGATTGGGAGTAACAACAGATCGGAATTTGCATTAGACAAACGATGAAACAGTTCGAATAACAAGACAAAACAGAACAAACTGGATTGCAACCCTAGAATGAACTGAAACAAACCTAGATAACCCTAGACAAACCATTACGACTAAACAAATTAGACAAAAATGAAAGGATAGGAGGGTTTGAACACAAGACAATATCCGGATTACAACCCTGCAAATAATCCGGACAACAGAAATGATAGCCAAATGGACCACCAAAGCTCCTCCCCAGCTGACTTAGGAATGGAGCGTCTTTCCAATTACAAGCACGACATCTTAGCCACTATGCTTCGCATCCATATTGCCATGACCACTATCTGCTTCAGTATTTTCAACTTCAGTCAACAAGTTCCCAAGAGTATTCTCATACCCCATGTCACCAGGCATCATCCTCACCAAGTGTGCCTCCTCATGTAAGGGATGCAACGTGATATTCTGGGTGCCACTGTCTTGAATTAAATTTTCCTGGATCATCCTTTCTATTTCTCTTTTCAAATCCCGACAATTTTCCACATTGTGCCCCAGAGCATTGGAGTGGTATTCACACCTTTTAGATGAGTCAAAGCTTTCTCGCACGTCGGTCCACCTGATTTGGAGGAATGGGTGCAATCATGTCACGTTGTTTTAACTTCTCAAATAAGCTTGCATAGGACTCTCCTATTGGTATAAAACTATCTTTCAACTTTTGTTCCCTTCTATACCCCTGGCTTGGATGTGGGTTACAAGGTAATTGAAAATTTTGCGGCGGCTGGTGGAGATTTTGTGATACTCGTGCTCGCTTTCTTGGGTGATTTGCTGGCTGGGTAACATACTAGGAAGGATCAACAGAGTATGGGGGGTTTGGAGGTGGATAGTAATGCTTAAAGGGGTCATGGGAAACTTGATGAGGCTGCACATACCTTCGAGATGTTCTCCTAGGACCTCTTCTCGACCCTGATATCACCATGATTTCTTCACCCCTCTCATTCGTGTTACCAAATTCAATTTGGACAGCTTGAGCTGCAGCTTTAAGAGCTGTTTGACTTATAATTCTGCTTGTCTTCAGACCGTTCTCTACCATTTCTCCCATTTTGATTGCTTCCGGGAAGGATTTACCCACTGCGGATGTCATGTATTGAAAATAATCCGGCTCTTGAGCCTGTAGAAAGACAGTGATTAACTCGTGGTCATCCATGGGTGGCTTAGCTCTAGTTGCCTGCTCTCTCCATTTGATGGCATATTCCCTGAAACTTTCAGCTGGTTTCTTTTTTAGGTTAGACAGGGAAATGCGGTCTGGGGCGATGTCGATGTTGTATTGAAATTGTTTGACAAAGGCCCGTGCAATGTCATCCCAGACGTACCAGCAAGATGTGTCTTGATCCAAAAACCATTCAGATGCTACACCCGTGAGGCTTTCCCCAAAATAAGCTATAAGCAATTCTTCATTTCTTCCCACACCTCTCAATTGGTTGCAATACCTTTTCAGGTGGGCTATGGGGTCTCCATGTCCATTGTACTTTTCAAATTTTGGAACCTTGAAACCAGGCGGCAAGTGGACATCGAGGAACATACATAGATCTCTGAAGGCAACGCTCTTTTGACCTGCCATTGCTTGTGTGTTTTTCAACCGTTGTTCTAATCTTTTCACTCTTTAGGTTATTTCTTCCTGTACTCTCTTTCGGACAGGCTTCTCGATGTTTACAGGAAGATCAAACGAGTACGAGTGGTACTCGGGATAGTGGTATTGTTCTTTATGTGTAGCAAATTGTGACTCGTGACAAGACTGTCCTTGGCCATTGGCCCAGGCTTGACGCATTTTGGTCATTTGTTGTGTCAGTGTTCTATTTTCCTCAACCACAGTAGACCCTTATTGAACCCTCTGACCCTGAGTCTCTTGAGCACTCGTAACAGCTTCGATGTCAGTTATCATTTTTCCTCAGATCTTGTGTTTCCAGCTTACCACAACCGACCACCTCAACTTTCTTCGCAATTCAAAACAAAACATGTTAGAATGGATTGGGTCGGTCCTCATTATTCACAACATCTTTTCCCATTTTTTTTCTTCTTTTCCATTTTTCATTTTTCATTCATTTCATTTTTTTTGGTTGCGGTCAAATCCTATGTGGATTGCCTACGTATCGTGACCCCGCACGAATCAGACCAGGCGTAGTTCGTGCAAATAAAAGGTAAACGACAATAAAATATTTTTTGAAATTTTCCATTTTCATAATAACGACAAAACTGACCAACTTAACGAT
Source organism: Nicotiana sylvestris (assembly GCF_000393655.2). NCBI lineage: Eukaryota > Viridiplantae > Streptophyta > Magnoliopsida > Solanales > Solanaceae > Nicotiana > Nicotiana sylvestris. The sequence continues at coordinate 216,734,030 of NC_091064.1, forward strand.
GCAATACAGACTCGAAAATCAAACGACCCATATACTCTAATCAAAAGAACTACAAACCCAAAAACAAAATGACAGATTCCTTCCCCTATATGCCAATTTTGACCCAAAATCTGAACGGTATTCACTTGACCACTGACTCTTTTTCTTGTTTTTTCCAAATTAAATTAAACGACCCGGTATTGCAAACACGACCTTCCAGCGCCTCGGAGACGAAGATTTTAAGGCTGTGAGAGTCAGAATCAAAATATGACCAAAGGTGGCTGTTTGCGCAAAGTCAGCCTTCCAGCGCCCCGTTTGGGAAAAACGGCATCACCTGGTTTATTTATGACAAAAATTAAAATTTTGATATTTTTTGGGCTATTTTTGTAAAGGGGAGGTTGGACCCGATGAGGGTTACCTACGTATCTCACGCCCTGTGAGAATCAAACCATGCGTAGTTCGGGCAAATTAACCAAACTATTTTAAAACATGACTCTTATCCATTTTTATTTTTGGCATTTCATAAGCGAATAAAAACTATTTTTAGAAACGAGACTCTCTTTTTTTCTTTTTCTTTTCAACAAATAATGAAACAACCTATTTTTCCAAACTAAAAATAACAGCTTTTTTTCTCTTTTTTTTTTCACAGATAATAAAACAACCTATTTTTCAAACTAAAAATAAAAGACTTTTTTTTTCTTTCCTTTTTCAACAAATAATGAAACAACTTATGTTTTTCAAACTAAAACAAACTTTTCTTATCCTTTTCTTTTCAACAACCAACTTTCAAAAAATAAAAGACCCTTTTTTTCCTATTTTTCTTTGCTTTTTTTTTAGTAAAGCAAAATAAAACATTTCCCTTTTTTTTTTGAAATTTCGGCAGAGTTTCGCCAGTAATTGATTTTTATTTCTAAAATAATCAATTAACTCCCTAACTGATATTTTTTTTTCTTTTCTCTTTTCTCTTTTTTTCCTCAATTTTCCAACATTCCCGAGAGTCAGAAACCGGTCAACATGCAGGTTCGAAACAAATATATGTACATAGCAAGTAGGACGCATCAGGATGGTCTTTTCATTTTAGGTTGCTAGTCCTAGACGGACCCAACCCCTGTGTTGAGTCCCCTAAGTCAAATGCAATGTGATGCAAATAAGCGTTCCTACTAGGGATCCGGCATGAAGTCATGTTATTCTATGTTCAAAACATGGGTCAGTGTTCTAGACTGTGTACCCGAGCGGACAACTCGAGTCGAGGAGGGGGCAACTTACCGGGAACCAAAAGGCCATCCGGCTTCGTAACTTGTCCGGCCTCTTTCTTATTTCAAGGTATGACACTAACAGAATAGGGAGTCTCAACCAGTAAGCATATCCCCGGAGGTGAAGAGAGAAAGGTGTCGGCACAGTTTATATACAGTTCAGATAATATCAAAGCGGTAACATTTAGCACATTCAGCATAAAGTATGTATGAAAATCAGATATAATTAAATACAACAATTTTTCTAAGCTTGAATTCTGAACCCTGAACCAGAGATTCTAGGTTCGTTCCCCAGCAGAGTCGCCAGAGCTGTCACACCTCCTTTTTCTACCTACACCCCCGGAAAGGGCATAAAAGAGTTTTTAAATTTAAAGGACAATCAGAACGGGATTTAATTATTAATTATTTAGAGTCGCCACTTGAGAGATTAATGGTGTCCCAAGTCACCGATTGAATTCCGAACCGAGGAAAAATATGACTCTGTTAACAGTCCGCGAACCAGAAATTCGGGTAAGGAATTCTGTTAACCCGGGAGAAGGTGTTAGGCATTCCCGGGTTCCGTGGTTCTAGCACGGTCACTTAACTGTTGTATTTGATTTCATCTGATTTTAATACATGCTAGCTTATGTGCCTTTTATTCGTAAACCGCTTTTTATCATTATTTATTTTTAAAAGAATTGCGATATCGTGAAAACGCATTTCGAACTACGTCGCAATCAATGCACCCGTGGTTGTCAACACATTTCAACTTTGTCGAGATTCAGATTTGGGTCGCATCAATGCGCACCCGAGTTTAAGAAGGTAATTTTATTAAGAGCGCATTTAAAGCGACTACGCGTTTGCACTTTGCGAGGATCATGGAATTTCAACTAAATGGCATACCTCGATTTCTAAAGGATTAAAATTAATTAAATGAGGGTCATGGGTTTAGGGGTTTTATTTGGCATGGCACACCTAGAATTATTCTAAAAGGTTTTACTCAACTGAAGAAAACTACAAATATTCAAGATTATTTATTTTCCTAATATTTGAGAATGATTAGGCCAAATTGGTTATGGAGAAGATATGGGTTGAATAAAACTTTATTGTGGAAATGGGTCTAAAAAAATAATTCATGTGTATCAAGTTCTGGAAGAACACTTATAATAACAGGGAGCAAGGACAACAATGTAAGTTTGTCATATTTCTTTATGCTCTTTAGACAAATACGCAGCATTTGATGTATGCCATTTCCCTTTCCCGTATGTGCTGGTTTACCAAGATTTTACTTTACTATTGAAGATTAAAACCAATTAATCCCAAGCAAACAGCTAATTGGAGAGGACGACTAAAACACGAAACATTAACTAAAGGACTGAAGCTAAGTTTACGTAATTGTTAAACAAAAGAAAGAAAATAAAAAAAATATAGAATATGACAAAAATGACTTCAAATATCACCAAAATTATATAGGAGCAGAGAAAGGAACGGACCTTTATGTATGAAAACTTCTTTAATACAAATGCGGAAGTTCAACAAGAACTCATCGGGAACAAAGGACTCATCGACAACCTCACAAACTCGACTAAAAGAACGACGAACAAGCAGTCAACGGGAACATGAACGAACCTTAAACTACCCGGAAGGCTTCGCACCTCAAGTGACCAGAACGACGACTTCAGGCGAGGAAATCAGGCTCACCGGCGACCTCTGTTTTGACATAAGAAGAGAAGCTTTTCGCAGTCAAGCTGGCAGCCCTTTTGAAGCTATTTCAGGACTGATTTTTGAGATGTTTTGCTGCTGGTTTTTGAAGCGTTAATGGGGTTTTTGAGGGAAAGTTGCTGCGAGGAAGATGAAGAGGATGGCTGGGTTGTTGTTTGGGGTGTAACAACGCGTTTGTGTTCCGGGTGATGTGTGAGGTAAGGGAGATGATAGAGTATGGCTGGTTAAGACTTGCGTGAAGGTGAGTTCGAAGAAGCAGAAGCTTCAATGAGAGTCGTTGGTTTCAGGGGGGTGGTGGGGTGCGAAGAAGATGATCCGGGTAGGGGTGGGTCGTTTTGTGTTGCGCAGCTGCTTTCCAGCTTCTTCCTCTCCGTTTTTTCTTATTCTTTTTTCTTCTTTTTTATAGTGTAGAGTCTAGGTTGTAGGGTTTTAGGTTAAGGGGTATGAGCCTAGGAATTATGGGCTTGACAATTGTGGGCTAGGTCCAAAATTAGGCCTAACGATGGGTTGCTCGAGCCCAAGCTCCATTCTTTTGCCGCGAATGAGATTAAAAATATGCGCCCATTTATTAATTAGTCCTACTATTAAAATAATTTATTAAAACAAATCTATTTTTTGTATTTTCAAACATTATATTAAAAATAAAAATACGATACTATTTTTATATTTTTCTTTTGGATTAAAAATGACTACAAATATTAATGAACTTATTATTATATTATTATATATATATTTTTTGTTGTAATTTTTGTTTATATATATATATATATATATATATATATATATATATTTGTTGTAATTTTTGTTTTCTTGTACTAAAATAAAGTAAAAGAGTCAAAATTACTTAAAATATCTATATTATGCCTAAATTAAATATTTTACGCTAATATATAAAAGATCTTGGGGAGGGTCAAAAATCACATGTCTACAAGGAGCAGTTGCAAGACTTTCTTGAAAAAGGCTTTATTAGACCTAGTGTCTCGCCTTGGGGTGCGCCGATGTTGTTTGTTAAGAAGAAGGACGGATCGATGAGGATGTGTATAGATTACCGCAGTTGAACAAGGTTACAATCAAGAATAAGTATCCATTACCGAGGATTGATGATTTGTTTGATCAACTTCAGGGTGCCAAGGTATTTTCAAATATTGACTTGAGATCTGGGTACCATCAGTTGAGTATTAGGGCATCCGATGTCCCTAAGACAGCTTTCTACACACGGTACGAGCATTATGAGTTCTTGGTGATGTCATTTGGGTTAACAAACGCCCCAGAAGCTTTTATCGATTTGATGAACAGAGTGTTCAGGCCTTACTTGGATTCATTCGTGATAGTCTTCATTGATGACATTTTGATCTATTCCCGTAGTCGGGAGGAGCATGAGCAGCATCTGAGAGTGGTTCTTTAGACTTTGAGAGATAGTCAGTTGTATGCTAAGTTTCCGAAGTGTTAGTTCTGGTTGAGTTCAATTGCTTTCTTGGGTCATGTTGTTTCAGCAAAGGGTATTCAGGTAGATCCGAAGAAGATGGAGGCAGTCAAGAATTGGCCTAGACCAGCATCAGCTACTGAGATCCGGAGCTCCTTGGGTTTGTCAGGCTATTATCATCGCTTTGTTGAGGGGTTATCATCTATTACAACACCAATGACCAGGTTGACCCAGAAGGGTGCCCAGTTCAGGTGGTCAAACGAGTGTGAGGCAAGCTTTCAGAAGCTCAAGATAACTTTGACTACGACGCCGGTGTTGGTTTTGCCCACATGTTCAGGGCCATATACAGTTTATTGTGATGCATCTCATATTGGACTTGGTGCGGTGTTAATGCAGGATGGCAAGGTTTCTTATGCTTCGCGTCCGTTGAAGATTCATGAGAAGAACTATCCGGTCCATGATTTGGAGTTAGCAGCCATTGTTCACGCATTGAAGATTTGGAGACATTATCTGTATGCGTGGCATGTGAAGTGTTCACGGATCATAAGAGTCTTCAGTATTTGTTCAAGCAGAAGGAGCTAAATTTGAGGAAGAGAAGGTGGTTGGAGCTATTGAAAGACTATGATGCCACCATCTTATATCATCCAGGGAAGGCCAATGTGGTGGTCGATGCTTTGAGTAGGAAGTCAGCCAGTATGGGCAGTCTTGCGTATATTCCGGTCGGTGAGAGACCACTTGCTTTGGATGTTCAGGCGTTGGCCAATCAGTTCATGAGGTTGGATGTTTGTGAGCCCAACCGTGTATTAGCTTGCACAGTCGCTCGTTCTTATTTATTAGAGCGTATCCGCGATCAGCAGTATGATGATCCTCATTTGTGTGTCCTTAGAGATATGGTGCAGCATAGTGGTTCCAAGCAGATTACATTAGGAGATGATGGAGTTTTGAGACTATAAGGTCGAGTTTGTATGCCTAATATGGATAGACTCCAAGAGTTGATTTTAGAGGAGGCCCATAGTTCCCGGTACTCTATTCATCCGGGCGCCGCTAAGATGTATCAGGATTTGCGGCAACATTATTGGTGGAGAAGTATGAAGAAGGATATTGTTGCATATGTGGCTCGGTGTTTGAATTGTCAGCAGGTAAAGTACGAGCATCAGAGGCCTGGTGGTTTGTTTTAGAGGATTGAGCTTCCCGAGTGGAAGTGGGAGCGTATCACTATAGACTTTGTTGTGGGACTCCACAGACTCAGAGAAAGTTCGATATGGTGTGGGTTATTGTTGATAGGCTGACCAAGTCAGCGCATTTCATTCCTGTGGCAGTCTCATATTCTTCTGAGAGGTTAGCTTAGATCTGTATCCGGGAGATTGTTTGTCTTCATGGTGAGCCCGTATCTATCCTTTCTGATCAAGGTACGCAGTTTACCTTGCATTTTTGGAGAGCAGTTCAGCGTGAGTTGGGCACACGGGTCGAGTTGAGCATATCATTCCATCCTCAGACGGACGGGCAGTCCGAGAGGACTATTCAGATTTTGGAGGATATACTCCAAGTTTATGTCATTGACTTTGGAGGCTCGTGGGATCAGTTTTTACCTTTAGCGGAGTTTGCCTACAACAATAACTACAGTCGAGTATCCAGATGGCTCCTTATGAGGCTTTGTATGGTAGGCAGTATCGGTCGCCGGTTGGATGGTTTGAGCCGGGAGAGGCTCGGTTGTTGGGTACGGATCTAGTGCAGGATGCCTTAGACAAGGTTAGGATCATTCAGGATAGGCTCCGTATAGCTCAGTCCAGGCAAAAGAGTTATGCCGACTGTAAGGTTCGTGATGTGGCATTCATGGTTGGCGAGTGAGTGTTGTTTTAGGTGTCAACTATGAAGGGCGTGATGAGATTTGGAAAGAAGGAAAAGCTTAGCCCTAGGTTCATTGGCCCGTTTGAGATTCTTGATTGAGTGGGAGAGGTGGCTTACATACTTGCATTGCCGCCGAGTTTATCAGCCTTGCATCCAATTTTTCATGTGTCCATGCTTCGGAAGTATCACGACGATCCATCCCACGTGTTAGATTTCAGCACTGTCCAGTTGGACAAGGACTTGTCATATGAGGAGGAGCCGGTAGCTATTCTAGATCGACAGGTTCGTTAGTTGAGATCGAAGAGTTTCCCTTCTGTTCGTGTTCAGTGGAGAGGTCAGCCTGCTGAGGCATCGACCTGGGAGTCTGAGTCCGATATGCAGACCCGTTATCCCCATCTTTTCTCCAACTCAGATACTTCCTTCTTATGTCCGTTCGAGGACGAACGGTTGTTTTAAAGGTGGATGATGTGATCATCACTAGATTTACGAGTAAATTCTGTGTTCCGAGGCCTTAGAAGCCTCCTTTTTCCTCACCTCGATTTCACAGTCCCGACGTATATCCGAAACGCTTTTATGTGGAAATGTAATGAAAATGTTAATTTGGCCTTTAAAATTGAATTTAAGTTGACTTCGATCAATATTTTGGGTAAACGGACTCGGACCTGTAATATGGAGATCCCGAAGGGTCCATAGGAAAGTATGGGACTTGGGCGTATGCCCGGAATCGAATTCCGATGTCCCAAGCCCGAGAAATGAATTTTTGAAAGAAATTCTTTTACTGAAAATATAAGAGTTTTTGGAAATTTGATTATATTTGAATTTTATGGTATCGGGCCCGTATTTTTGTTCCGGAGCACGGTACAGGTTCAATATGATGTTTGAGTTGTGCCTGTAAAATTTGTTAAGAAACGGATGTCGTTTGATGTTATTCGGACCCGTATTTGTGAAGCTTGAAACTTTGAAAGTTTTGAGATTTTTCGTAGATTTCTATACTAAATTCATTGTTTAAGATGTTATTTTGGCGATTTGATCGCACGAGTAAGTCCGTAGGATATTTTTTAGGTAGTGTACATATTTGGTTTGGAGCCCCGAGGGCTCGGATGAGTTTCGGATAGGCGTTAGAGTGTTTTGGACTTAGAAAATCTAGTGTTTTTGTTGTTTGCTAGTGTTCAGGTTTTTGTGCTATGCGATCGCATAGGTAGGTTCACGATCACATAGTGTAGTCTCTGGGGGGCCTATTTTATGTACTGTGCGAACGCACTCCCTTCTGTGCGAACGCGTATAATTAAAATAGGTCTGGGGAGGGGAGGGCTAGTACACTATGCGATCGCACCCCCCCCCCACGCGAACGCACTACCCGTTTCTCGAACACATAGTTTTGTTGCCCAGCTAATATAAATACTCTTTTAAAAATGGGCAGACCTTCTTCTTCACCATATTTTCGAGGTTTACAGCCCTAAGAACGATTTTCTTCAACAATTATCATCCCCAAGTCATAGGTAATCAATTCTAAACTTTGTTCTTTCAATTCCTTACTATTTTTCATCAATTTTAAAGCAAAAACTAAGAATTTTTATGGTAGAAATTAGGAATTTGGGTAGAGTTAGAGCTTTTTGAATAATTGAAATTTAGACCTCGTTTTGGGATCGGATTTCGAAACTAATTGCATATTCGGGCTTGTGGGCGAATGAGTGATCGAGTTTTGGTCCGAACCTCGAGTTTCAACCAAGCGGGCTCGGGGTCAATTTTTGACTTTTTGGGGGAAAATGATAGAAAACCTATAATTAAGCATTGGGTGTGAATTCTTTAGTATTTATTAATGTTGTTAAATCAATTTGGACTAGATACGAGTTATTTGGAGGCGAAATCTAAAGGAAAGCGGTGTTTGAGGCTTGAGTTGACCGCGGAAGTTTGAGGTAAGTGTTTGGTCTAACCTTAGCTTGATGGATTAGGAGTTGTGTCCTATTTGCTATGTGTTATTTGTTGAGTACGACGTATAAGCATGGTGACGAGTATCTATACGTTGGTTTCAAGCATGTCGTAAGTCTTATATTATGATATTATGACTCCGTTTGTATTGTTCATGCCTTATGTGATGATTCTATTTGAGCAAAGCTTGTGGAAGTAATATTGGTAATTGAATATTGAAGAGTGTTGGCTCAAGTTGTAAAACGAATTGTGGAAGTAAAATTGGTAATTGAACCTTATAGAGCATTGGCTCAAGTTGTGTAGTGAGTTGTGAAGTAAATGTGAAAAAGAGAAGAGGATTATTATATTGTCTCCCTTGCCGGGATGTTGTTGCTTTTAATGCTATCCCCTTGCCGGGATGTTGATGTTTTTGCTATTGTTCCCTTGTCGGGATTTGATTGTTGTACTATTGTTTCCTTGCAGGGATTTTATTGTGATTTCATTTATTTCCTTGCCTTATTTCTTGTGATTGTTGCTTGCATGAGGAAGAGTGTTAAAACACGAAGGGTGATGTTGTGCATTGTTTTGGTGAGAGAGTGTTAAAGCACGAAGGGTGATGCCGTGTATGATTTTGTGAGGAAGAGTGTAAAAGCACAAAGGGTGATGTCGTGCCGCACGATGTACAATTCCGTGCCAATTATATTGATTTTATGGTGAGGACGAGAGTTAAAGCATGAAGGGTGATGCCGTACAAATTATATTGATTCTTATGGTGAGAACGAGAGTAAAAGCACGAAGGGTGATGCCGTGCACTTGTTTGATTTCTGATTCTTGTTGATAATTAAGTTATGTTGTTCCTTGTAACCTGCTGTCCTTCTTTAATCATTTGATGGTTCCCCGCAACATTTTCCCCATCCCATTCTTAACTATACATTCCTGCTTTTATTTTGCGGTATATGATTTAACTGCACAGGTTTATTTGGTAGTCTGGTCCTAGCCTCGTCACTACTTCACCGAGGTTAGGCTAGGCACTTACCAACACATGGGTCGGTTGTGCTGATACTACACTCTGGGGTTGCTTTGGACCAGGTGCAACAACTTTTGGACCTTAGCTTTGGGGTTGCTGCCTTCAGTCCATCTGGAGATCCGAGGTAGTCTTGTCGGCATCCGCAAGCTTTGTCGTCTCCTTCAATCCTTTTGTTCTGTTTCTTTTATGTATTTCAGAGACAGTGTTGTAATAACTCTTTCGAACCTTTATTTGTAGTATTCCTAGACAGTCTGTGAAATTGTGACACCAGTTTTGGGTGGTTATGTATGGATTGGTATTGACATCTTTATTAAAATATTACATTTCAGTCTTCCGCTTTTAAATTTCCGCTGTTTATGTAATGTTGGCTCTTAATTGTTAAAGGATTAAAAATGAAGAGAAAGGTAAATAATTTAAATGGTTGGCTTGCTTAGCTTTCACTAGTAGGCGCCATCATGACTCCCGAGGACGAAAAATTCGGGTCGTGACATGCAACGAAACTAAACAACAAAAGAATGAAAAATATAATAAATAAACAACTAAGAAAAGAAAGCTTAGCTATTAAAGGATTTGAATACATGTTTATGCGAGTAAAGAAAAATAAAGGTGTGCAACAGAAAGAGGTTTTCATTTCACTGAGGGGCGTTTGGTAGGATGCATTAGATAAGCTAATGCATGCATTGACTTTGTGTATTAATAATATATTGTTTGGTAGATATTTTGAACCTATGCATTAATTATGCAGACATTAGTTATACATCCTATTTGGTATTATCCTATGCATAACTAATGCATAGAAAACAATGGTATTAGCAATGCAATGGATTTTAATGCATGCATTAGCTTAGTTAAAGACATATCCTTCAAAATTTATGCTTGATTAAAATATGCTAGTTAGTATATTAATGCAAGTTCAAAATAATCCAAATAGTGAGAAATAAAATTATATCCCTAGTAAATAAATAAATACTTAGCATATTTTTTTTTATAAATAAATATTTAATTTTATTTTACAGTATAAGTAGACAAATAAAATAATTTTCTTAAACTTTTTCATATAAAAATATTTCTCAACATATTTTTCTTATAAAAAGTTAGAGTGTGGACTAGTTTTGAGGGCATTTTTGTAAACAAATAATTCTTTTAGAAATTGTGCAATACTTTAATACATCAAACCAAACAATGGATAAGAAATATGTCAGCATAACTAATACCAACATAACTAATGCAAGCATAACTAATACCAGCATTACTAATACACCCTATTCAGCATTATTCTTATGCACCCTACCAAACGACCCTAGGGAATCTGGATGCATTATCCTTATAATAGGCTTGCAAGTTACAAAATTATCAATATACTTGAATAAAGCAACGCTTAGATACCCCAGGGCATATAAATGCAATAAATAAGTAAAACATGTGAGATTAATTAAATAGGGACCTAAATATTTACGGGCGGATCCAGAATTTTAAGTATATGGGTTTCTGTTGCAATTTCAAATTAATATACAATAATAACTGATTTCACAAATAGATATTTACAGATATTTATTTAATAAAATTTTTAACAAAAATGCAGTCTAGGCAAAAGTTACTGTATTCCCGGGAACCCATATATTACACTTTAGATCTGCTCCTGCCCGTGCAAAGCCTTCTAAAGACTTTTATAGTCAAAGTGCAATGACTATTCGGACAATTTGTGTATCAACTCCGCTACCCCCTCATTACTATCTTTAAGTTCTTACCTAAAGCGCACTAGTTGATTCTAAATTATGTCTTAATAGGTGTATCCGTCCCATTCTTATAGTCCAGAAGGCCTTGGATACTAATTCTAAAGGGATGGTTCGAGACTTAAAGAAAAGCTCAGGTTTCTATTTTCTATTTTTATTAGCGTCATATAAAAAGAGCATATTGGGACTTAAACAAGTAAAACATAAGGCAAGTAAGGGCTCATGTTGACCTCATGTACAGTCACAAATCAAATTGAAATACACAATGAACGCGCGTACAACAAACTTAGAGATTGATTTATCATGGAAATAAATTATAGCTTATTACCTCCTAATAACATGCTCTCTAGTATTCAGTTTAAATCAATTGCTATTCCGTCATGTAAAGAAACACGTCAAAGACGTAAAAATTGGATAACTCTTATCTAAAAGCATTATTGACTTCCTTTACCAATAGTTCTTGAAGGCAGGATCTCAAGAGTTCAAAGCAAATTATTAATTACTCAAACTAAATTAAAGACAAACATTATGGGATAACCAGTTATCCGAGTGTTTTATCCTATGAGCTGGATATCTAAATGAATTAAAATCTTAATGACATGGTCTCTATATGACATATATTGAGTTATATTCCAACAGAGAAGAACAAAACCCTACAAAAATATCAATTAAAGCTCTTTTAGGCAGGATACATAACAACAACAACAACAACAATCCAGTGTAATCCCATAAGTGGGGTTTGGGGAGGGTAATATGTACGCAGACCTTACCTCTACCTCGAGGGGCAGAGAGGCTGTTTCCAGGAGACCCTCGGCTCAAAAAGGTAACAAGAGGCAACAAGAGACACTATATTAGTACTATCAATAGTCTCATAATAAAACACCATAAAATACCATAAAATCCATAACATAACATAAATAGCATAAAAACAAAGTAACAGAGTAACAACAATATAAGAGATATAGGAAATACGAGAATATGTAGGGTATTAATACACAGAAGATAAAGCCCATCATTAGTAGTTGATCAATAGCATCCTAAGACTAATTACTAACTAGCTAGTCTCACTCTAGTGCGCTGTAAAAAAGACATCACAATTTCCCCTAACCTACAACCTTAATGCTCGATCTCCACAATTCCCTGTTTAGGGCCATGTCCTCAGTAACCCTAAGTCGCGCCATATCCTGCCTGATCACCTCTCCCCAATACTTCTTAGGTCTCCCTCTACCTCTCCTCGTACCCACCACCGCCAGTCGTTCACACCTTCTCACCGGTGCATCAGTGTTCCTCCTCTGAATGTGCCCGAACCATCTGAGTCTTGCTTCCCGCATCTTGTCCTCCATGGGGGCCACACCCACCTTCTCTCGAATATCTTCATTTCTAATCTTATCCTTCCTTGTATGCCCACACATCCACCTCAACATCCTCATCTCTGCAACTTTCATCCTTTGGATGTGTGAGATCTTCACCGGCCAACACTCGGTTCCATACAACATAGCAGGCCTAACCACTGCCCTATAAAATTTACCTTTCAGTAACAGAGGCACTTTCTTGTCACACAGGACTCCCGTAGCTAACCTCCATTTCATCCACCCTACCCCTATACGGTGTGTGACATCCTCGTCGATCTCCCCGGACCCCTGAATAAACGACCCCAGGTACTTGAAACTACCCCTCTTAGGGATGACTTGAGAATCAATCCTCACTTCCACTCCCGCTTCCGTCGGCTCTGCCCCAAATTTGCACTCAAGGTATTCCGTCTTTGTCCTGCTCAATCTGAAACCTTTGGACTCAAGGGTATGTCTCCAAACCTCTAACCTCTCGCTGACGCCGCGTCGTGTCTCGTCGATTAGGACTATGACATCAGCAAATAGCATGCACCATGGCACCTCCCCCTGAATATGATGCGTCATAGCATCCATCACCAGGGCAAATAGGAAAGGGCTGAACGCAGACCCTTGGTGCAACCCCGTAATAACCGGAAAATAATCTGAATCGCCTCCTGCTGTCCTAACCCGAGTCTTAGCTCCATCATACATGTCCTTAATCGCCCTAATGTAGGCAACCGGGACCCCTTTAGCCTCTAAGCATCTCCATAAGACCTCCCTAGGAACCCTGTCGTACGCTTTCTCTAGATCGATAAACACCATGTGGAGATCCTTCTTCTTATCCCTGTATTGTTCCACCATCCTCCTAATAAGGTGGATAGCTTCTGTGGTAGATCGCCCCGGCATGAACCCGAACTGGTTGTCTGAAATAGACACCGTCCTTCGCACTCTCATTTCTACCACTCTCTCCCAGACTTTCATGGTATGACTTAGTAATTTAATACCCCTATAGTTGTTACAGATCTGGATATCGCCTTTGTTCTTATACAACGGGACCATTGTACTCCACCTCCACTCTTCGGGCATCCTATTAGTCTTGGATATAACATTAAGCAACTTAGTAAGTCATTCCAAGCCTGCTCTACCCACACACCTCCAAAGCTCAACCGGAATTTCATCTGGTCCGGTAGCTCTGCCCCTTCTCATCTTACGCATTGCCTCCATGACCTCATCGACCTCAATGTCCCGACAATCACTTAGTTCATGGGGGCTGTCTGCGTTCCTCAATTCACCTAGTACAATATCCTGATCCCTTTCCTCATTTAGAAGTTTATGAAAGTAGGTCTGCCATCTCCTCGTTATCTGGTCATCCCCCAACAAAACTTTGCCGTCCTCATCTTTTATGCACCTCACTTGGTCCAAATCCCGAGCCGTCCTCTCTCTCGCCTTAGCGAGTCGGAGTAACTTCTTCTCCCCGCCTTTGTTCCGTAGTTCCTCATACAAACGAGCAAAAGCTGCCGTCTTTGCCTCCTAATCAAAAGACTGACATCACACGAGAGAGATTCGGACAATCATGGATTATTGCACCGATGTGAGTTTTGATTAGTAATTCCTAAGGGCATGTTTTCTAGTATAAAATTAACTCAAACAGGGGTAAAATTGCAGCATACATGGAGATAAAAGAGATGCACCTTGGCATTTAAATTAGTATGCACTTCAATAGAATGTCGTACCTTGCCAAGTGCGAACAAAAATGCACAAAGAGAGGGAAAGGGACAGAAATATTAAAAAGAAAAACTAGTCTATTTTACCAAACAACTAACACACAGAGGAATCGTAATGCATCGTTTATGAAGCTAACCAGTAATGGAGTGCAGAATCAATAAAATAAAAAAACCAGAATTCCAAGCAATGATTCACGGACAGATCTTCGACAACAGTAAGTAGGCCGAACAAACTCCATAATACGGATTGCAATAAGAAGACTCGAATGACAGCAACAAGAAACCAATACCCGAATCTCGACGCTCCGAGATGACAAGAACTTCTAAGGATTCCGAGCAATACTCGTATCGGGTGAAATAAAAGAAACCAAACTTTGTGTTGGCTTACAGAAAGCAAAGCAATAGCCGAATAGCAGTGAATATAGTATATCTTGGTAACAAAAGTTATAACAGTGGTCAAGAGCAATGAGCAAAGCCATTCCTAGTAATATGTTATAGCCAAAAAGGAATAGCGGAGGTGAAAGCATTTAAGAAGTGTAACTCGTGTGTCTTTTACAACAAAAGAATTAGAGAGTCTAAGTTGAATTCCTCCTCTCCTATTAGTCTTTTGAAGACACGCTATTTATAGGGGGCAAAATCTTTGTTTGAATTTCAAAAAGAGGAATCAAAGGATTTTGATTTAGAAAGAATCAAATCTGTTCAGAGAATAGATGAATCTGTATGATGGAATGTGCAAAATAATTAACAATAAATGAGCTTGATATTCTTCAAAAGACTTCCTTGAATCTCTGCAATTTTCTTTCGAATTCACTCTTGAGCTACCAAAAAGGAAAGAGGATTAGAAAAGAAGGCTATGATTTGGAGGAGATTGTACTTAACGGCTATATATTGGAAAAGGAAGGAACTGAAATAAGAACAAATTGGAAAAGGAAAAGAAGAAGAACATATAAAGAATATGAATAAATAAGAAAGTAAATTAACCAAAAAATGAGAAAGGAAATTGTCACGACTCTAAACCCGGAAACGGTCATGATGACACCTCTCTGAAGACAAGGCCAGCCAATTAAACTCAATCCACTTTTTAAACAGTTAAACACCATAAAAGCAGTCTAAAACATGATATAGCAATACTAAGTAGCGGAAAATGTCAAAAAGAGTACGGAAGTACAACCCAACATAGCCCTAACCGGAGTGTCACAAGTCACGAGCATCTATAGCCATAATACAAGTCTGCTAAAGTCATAAACTACTACAAGTGTTTGAAAAGGAACAGAAATGATAGAGAAGTAGAGACACAGGGCTGCGGACGTCAACAGCTACCTCGTAATCTCCAAAAGGCTCGCCTAGAACTGGAGGAAATCAGCACTCCGGAGCGGAACCAGCTACGCCTGAATCTGCACCAGGGTGCAAGGAGTAAATTGAGTACTCCAACTCAGTGAGTAACAGATGTAAATAACGACTGAAAGTAAGAAAACACGTAAGGCACAAGGCATTCTATAATGAAACAGTAAAACCATTTAAAAGCAGTAAAATAATGAAAAGTCAAGTAAAATCCTCTTTCAACAAGTTAACAAGTAATTGACAAATAATTAAGGTAAAGTAAACAAATAGAAGTTCGCCCCTCGGACACAGTATCACCACATTCGCCCCCCCGGGCAACATCTCAGAACAATAATAACCCCTCGGGCTCAATCTCACATCACAATGGGTACCCACGCTCACTGGGGGTGTGCAGACTCCTGGAGGGGCCCCTTACGGCCCAAGCGCAATAACTAGCCATCTCGTGGCATCAAAACTAGGCCATCGACCTCATATCAATCAAACCACCTCGTGGCGTACATATCTCAGGCCCTCGGCCTCAAATCAATATCAGTGTTTCCTCACAATATAGGCCCTTAGCCTTACTCAGTCAAAATCCTCACAAACCCCTCGGGCAATAGTAAAACAGTGTTTCTCAGCCCAAACATCATTTAAAATATCATTTAAGTCTTAAAACTGAGTAAACATGGCTGCATAGTAAAACAATGGGAAATAACATGACTGAGTTCAAGTAATAAATCAAAACAGTGAGGAAATATCAATAAAAAGCCCCGAAAGGTTCAAATAGTTGGCATTAAGCCCAAATATGACATTCAACCCAAATAATGATGATAGCAAATAGTTTTCAATCAAATACGCCGTAAAATCATCAACCGGGATGGACCAAGTCACAATCCCCAATAGTTTACGACCCCACGCTCGTCATCAAGCGTGTGCCTTACCTCAATATAGCACTACGATGTGCAATCCGGGGTTTCAAACTCTCAGAACATCATTTACAATCATTACTCACCTCGAGCAGGCTAAATCTGTAGTTCGCGACGCCCTTGCCCCTCGAATCGGCCTCCACACGTGTCGAATCTATCCAAAATCAGAACGAGGACGTCAAAATATGCTAAGGGAACAAAGCCCAAGCGAAAATAATCAATAAAGGGCACAAATCTCGAAATTATCAAAACCCGACCCCCGGGCCCATGTCTCAAAATTCAGAAATTTTCACATCAATAGATTCCTCATCTCCCCACGAGTTCATACATATCAAGAATACTAAAATCAGAGTCCAAATCACCCTTCAAACCCTCATTTAAAGGCCTCTTAAACTCAAGCTCTAATCCTCCATTTTAGCCCTTTAATTCCTTTAATTACAGCCTTAATCCATGAAATACTACCATAGAAATGTGTTTTAGGTCCAAAATCCTTACCTTAACGAAGTTCCTTTGAAATCCCTCTTCCAAATCGTCCAAAAAGCTCCAAGTCGAAGTCCAAAAATGGTGAAATAACTAAATTTTCGCGAAATGGAATAACTTATATGTTCTGCCAGACATTTTCGCATCGCGACTCTCCAACCGCTTCTGCGGTACCGCATATGCGGCCAAACCACCGCTTCTGTGGTCCTTCACTTAAAGTCCAAAATCGCATCTGCGATAATTCATCCGCACCTGCGACTCCGCTGGTGCGGTCCCACACCGCATCTGCGGTTCCTGGAAAGTCCTCAACATTCTGCTTCTGCGGCTCCTCTTCTGCACGTACGGCACCGCATCTGCGATCCCCAAACCGCAGATGCGAAAACACCAGAATCAACAAAGTTCAGCAGCTACAATAACACCTCAACTTCTCCGTTAACCACCCGAAATCATCTCGAGGCCCCCGGGACCTCAACCAAAAGCACAAACATAACCCAATACCTTATTCAAACTTGCTCAAATCATCAAAACACCTCAAACAACATCAATTCAACCAAAACACATCGGATTCAAGCCTAAGTTTCTAAAATCTTCCGAAGTCTGCTTTTGATAAAAAAACCCAACCAAATCACATCCGAATAACCTAAAATTTTGCACACACATCCCAAATGACACGACGAAGCTACTACAACTCTCGGAATTCCATTCTGACCCCTATATCAAAATCTCGTCTATCAACCGGAAATCGCCAAAATATTAACTTCGCCAATTCAAGCCTAAATCTACTACGGACCTCCAAAATTCATTCCGATCGCGTTCCTAAGCCACAAATCACCTCCCAAAGCTAACCGAACCATCGGAATTCACATTCAGGCCCTCTAACACATAAGTCAATATCCGATTGACTTTTTCCAACTTAAACTCACTCTAAAGAGACTAAGTGTCTCAAACCTTACCAAACTCATTCCGGACTCGATCTGACTAACCCGATACCACAATACACGGATAACGAACCATAAAGAAGCAGAAATGGGGGGAAATGGAGCGGTAACTCATGAGATGACTGGCCGGGTCATCACATCCTCCCCAACTTAAACAAATGTTTGTCCTCAAAAGAGTCAAGAAACATACCTAAAGCCTCGAATAGGTGAGGATATCTGCTCCGCATCTCCCGCTCGGTCTCCCAGGTAGCCTCCTCCCACGGGCCAACCTCTCCACTGCACCTTCACTGAAGCTATATCTTTTGACCTCAACTTCTGAACCTGACGACCCAAAATAGCTACTGGCTCTACATCAAAGGTCAAATCATCATCCAACTGAACCGTGCTGAAATCCAAAACATGAGACGGATCCCCAATATACTTTCGAAGCATAGAAACATGAAATACTGGATGCCCACTCGACAAGCTGGGTGGTAAAGCAAGCTCATAAGCCACCTCCCCAATCCTCTGAAGCACCTCAAAAGGTTCAATGAACCGCAGACTCAATTTCCCTTTCTTCCCAAATCTCATAACACCCTTCATGGGCAAAACCTTCAACAGAACCTTCTCACCAACCATGTAGGACACATCTCGAACCTTCCTGTCTGCATAACTCTTTTGCCTCGACTGCGCGGTATGAAGCCTCTCTTGAATCACCTTCACCTTCTCTAAAGCATCCTGCACCAAATCAGTCCCCAATAGCCTAGCCTCACCAGGCTCGAACTAACCAACTGAAGATCTACACTGCTTCCCATACAAAGCCTTATATGAAGCCATCTGAATACTCGACTGGTAGCTATTGTTATAAGCAAACTCTACAAGCGGTAGAAACTCATCCCATGAGCCTCCGAAATCAATGACACAAGCACGCAACATGTCCTCCAATATCTGAATAGTACGCTCGGATTGCCCGTCCGTCTGAGGATGAAAAGTTGTGCTTAACTCAACCTGAGTACCCAACTCTCTCTGCACGACCCTCCAAAACTGCGAAGTAAACTGAGTACCTCTATCCGAAATGATGGAAACCAGAACACTATGCAAACGAACAATCTCTTGGATATAAATCTCTGTCAACCGCTCTGAAGAATAGGTAGTACACACATGAATGAAGTGCGCGGACTTGGTCAGCCGATCCACAATCACCCAAATAGCATCGAACTTCTTCAAAGTCCGTGGAAGTCCAGCAACAAAGTCCATAGTGATCCTCTCCCACTTCCACTCTGGAATATCCATCTGCTGAAGCAAACCACCCGGTATCTAATGCTCATATTTCACCTGCTGACAATTGCGACACCGGGCTACAAATCCCATAATATCTTTCTTCATCCTTCTCCACCAATAGTGCTACCTCAAATCCTGATACATCTTCGCGGAACCCGGATGAATGGAATACCGCGAGCTATGGGCCTCCTCCAGAATCAACTCCCGAAGCTCATCTACGTTGGGCACGCAAATCCGGCCCTGCATCCTCAACACCCCATCATCACCGATAGTCACATCTCTAGCATCATCATGTTGAACTCTGTCCCTAAGGACAAGCAAATGCGGATCATCATACTGGCATTCTCTGATGCGATCATATAAGGAAGACCGAGAAACCACACAAGCCAATACCCGACTGGGTTCCAAAATATCCAACTTCACGAACCGATTGGCCAAGGCCTGAACATCAACTACAAGAGGTCTCTCCCCAACTGGAATACATGCCAAACTCTCCATACTCACTGCCTTTCGGCTCAAAGCATCGGCTACCACATTGGCCTTTCCCGGATGATACAAAATAATGATATCATAATCCTTAAGCAACTCCAACAATCTTCGTTGCCTCAAATTAAGATCCTTTTGCTTAAACAAATGCTGAAGACTGCGATAATCAGTGAACACCCCACAAGACACGCCATACAAGTAATGCCTCCAAATCTTCAATGCGTGAACTATGGCAGCCAACTCCAAATCATGAATGGGGTGGTTCTTCTCATGGTGCTTCAACTGACGAGAAGCATAAGCAATAACTCTACCCTCCTGCATCAACACACAAACAATCCCAACTCTCGAAGCATCACAATACACGGTATATGAACCTGAAGCTGATGGCAAGACAATTATTGGAGCTGTGGTCAAAGCTGTCTTGAGCTTCTAAAAGCTCTCCTCACACTCGTCCGACCATACAAATGAAGCACCCTTCTGATTCAACTTGGTCAAGGGCGATGCAATAGATGAAAATCCCTGAACAAATTGGTGATAGTAGCCTGCCAAACCAAGAAAGCTGCGAATATTTATGGCTGAGGATAGTCTGGGCCAACTTTGAACTGCCTCTATCTTCTTCAGATCGACCTGAATACCCTCGCTGGACACTACGTGCCCAAAGAAAACCATTGAACTGAGCCAAAATTCACACTTGAAGAATTTTGCATAATGCTTCTCCTTCCTCAATCTCTGCAACATAACTCTCAAATGCTCCGCGTGCTCCTCCTGACTACGCGAGTACACCAAAATATCATCAATGAAGACTATGACAAATGACTCGAGATAAGGCCGGAATACGCTGTTCATCAAATTCATGAATGCTGCTGGGGCATTGGTCAGCCCAAAAAACATCACCAAGAACTCATAATGACCATATTGGGTCCTGAAAGCCATCTTAAGAATATATGAATCCCTGATCTTCAACTGGTGATTACCTAAACGGAGATTAATCTTAGAGAACACCCTCGCTCCTTGAAGTTGGTCGAATAGATCATCAATGCGAGGCAAATGATACTTGTTCTTAATTGTTACCTTGTTCAATTGCCTATAATCAATGCACATTCTCATTGTGCCATCCTTCTTCTTTAAAAATAGAACCGACGCACCGCAAGGTGACGCACTAGGCCGAATGAACCCCTTATCTAGGAGCTCCTAAAGCTGCTCCTTCAACTCCTTCAACTCTGCTGGTGCCATACAATATGGCGGAATAGAAATGGGCTGAGTGCCCGGCACAAGGTTAATACCAAAATCAATATCCCTGTCCGATGGAATGCCCGGCAGGTCTGCAGGAAACACATCAGAAAAATCCCTCAAAACTGGAACAAAATCAATACTAGGAGTCCCAGCTCCGACATCTCTCACAAAAGCTAGATATGAAAGACAACCCTTCCCAACCATACACTGGGCCTTCAAGAAAGAGATCACTCTACTAGGAACATAATTAGTCACACCTCGCCACTCGATCCATGGCACACCTGTCATAGCCAATGTGACTATCTTAGCATGACAGTCTAGAATAGCACGACACGGAGATAACTAATCCATGCCCAAAATGACATCAAAATCCACCATGCTCAATAGTAATAGATCCACTCAGGTCTTCAGACCCCCAATAGTCACCACACACGACCGGTACACACGGTCCACAACAACAGTATCGCCCACCAGGGTAGATACATGAACAAGTAAAGCAAGAAACTCACGGGGCGTACCCAAATAACAAGAAAAGTATGATGACACATATGAAAAGGTGGAACCAGGATCAAATAATACAAAGGCATCTTTATGGCAGACTAAAATAATACTTGTAATAACAATATCTGAAACAATAGCATCGGGTCTGCCTAGGAGTGCATAAAAACGGGCCTGACCGCCCCCCGATCGACCTCTCCCTCTGGGGTGACCCCTAGATGACTGACCTCCACCTCTAGCTGACTGAGCGGGTGGTGGTGAAGAAACTGGCGCAGAAGCCGACGACTGACCCCTCTGCTGGGACGAACTAGCAACACGATAAGGACACTGCCTCCATATGTAGCCCATCTCGCCACACTCATAACAACTTCCAGGTGCTAGAGAAGGGGACTGAAGGAAACCCCTCACACTAGAGTGACTAGAAGATGCGCTTGGCATAGAAGAGCCCTGAGCTGATGGAGCACAGGATGAACTCTGAGCTGGAAGGGCATTAAGTGAAGACTGGCCCTGCTGAGAACCATGATAACCATGACCCAAAGACGCCAAATGATAACCTAGGAAAGCTGGCTAAGCAGACCTGAATGAATGGCCTCTGTCGTGATGAAACTGACCCCTCAAAGGAGCACCACTAAAGCTACCAGATCCCCGAGGCCTCTTGGCCTCCCTCTCCTCTCGCTCTTGGCGATGAACGAACTCAATCTCACGGGAAATATCCACAACCTCCTCGAAAGTAGCACTAATCACCCTCTCATTGGTCATGAGAATACAAAGCTGATAAGTGAGGCCATCAACAAACCTCCTAATCCTCTCTCTATATGTCGGAACCATCCAAATAGCATGACGAGCTAACTCGTAGAACCTCACCTCGTACTGCGTTACAGTCATCTATCCCTGACGCAACTACTCAACTCTCTACGCAGCTCCTCTTTACGGGACTGCGTCATATATTTCTCCAAAAAGAGAACGGAGAATTGCTGCCAGGTAAGGGATGCTGCTCCAACAGGCCTATGCCTCTCAAAATCTTCCCACCAAGTAAAGGCAACTCCCGAAAACTGATAAGTAGTGAAAGCGACCCCGCTGGTCTCCAGAATACCCGCTGTACGAAGCATCCTCTGGCACTTATCTAAGAAACCCTGGGCATCCTCGCCCTCTGCACCACTGAATGACGGAGGCTGAAGTCTACCAAACCTCTCCAACCTATCTTGCTCATCCTTCGGCATGGCAGGAACTACATAATCCTGAGCAGCAATAACCGGCTGGGCTGGATGTGCCCCCGGCGTCTGAAGTCCCTGCACGACCTGCTCAGGTGTGTGAGCATCGGAGTCTGATTGCCTCCCCCAGCCTGCGAAGTAGTTGCGGCTGTAGTGGTTGAAACCGCCTGAGCTAGGCCAGTGCAAACTGATAAGATTTGAGCCAAGGCCTCCTGAAGACCCGGAATAACAATGGGTACAACAGGTACTGCTTGTCACACCTCCTTTTTGCGCGCGCGCCCCGAAGGGTTAAATGCGCGAGGGAGTTTTTCCAATTTAAGTGACAATATTCGAAATGGGATTATTTATTTAATTCAGAGTCGCCACTTGGGAAAGGTTTGGTTTTTGGTGTCCCAAGTCACCGGTTTATCTTGAATCCCAAATCGAGGAAATTTTTGACTTTTCCAAATGAAGTCTGCGAACCAGAAATTCTAAGTAAGGAATTCTGTTGACCCGAGGGAAGGTGTTAGGCACCCTCGAATCCCGTGGTTCTAGCACGGTCGCTTAAATTGTTATAATGGCTAAATATCTGATTTAAATACATGTTGTGACTTATGTGCTTTTATTAAGTTTAAACCGCTTTTATTATTATCATTTATTTTTTATAGAATTGCAACGTCGTGAAAATGCATCTCGAACCACGTCACAATCAATGCACCCGTAGTTGTTAACACATTTCGACTCCGTTGAGATTTGAATTTGGGTCACATAAATGCGCACCCGAATTTAAGAATGTAATTTAATTAAGTCGCGCCTAAAGAGTCTAACACATTATTATCTTTGGGGAAGGCAGTGAAATTCCAAAACAGTCCATCCCAAATTCTAAGTATTTATTATGATCAATTATTGAGGGCCCCGCGATTTACATTTTTACTTGGCGAGGCTCGTCTCATTATTTTTAAAAGGATAACCTTAGCATGACTACATTTTCTATTTTTTGTTTTCAAAAATAAATGAAGATAAGGTCCTACTTTATTTACATGCTTTCGAGTTATTATGGTTAAGTTTCAAAAGTGAGTTGTTTAAGGAGTTTGCATGGCAACGCATAGAACATTCTACATACAGACAGTAAAAGAAAGAAAAGACTACATTAAATTACAACTTCAAATCTTTCTCATTTGTTTGCATTCATGCCTCGAGTGACTTACAAGATGAACCAGTGTATCAGTTTGTGTACCTGGTATTTGGAAAAGCAAGGAAAGAAGATGAAGATCAGTAGAAGCAGCAGTAGTGTAAATACATAGCAACAACAGCAACCCAACAGCAGCAATTCGAATCAGATTCAAGGCCCAGAAAACTTTGAAGAAAAAACCGAACAACTCAAATAGAACAAACCCAAAGTTTGTAAAACAACTAAACATCAACAACCCACGCGTTTATTAAAACCCGAAACTAAACTCGTTTCTCACTTTGTTTTTGTTTTCTCTTTTTAAACTCTATCGCACTCTCTTTAGATTTTCAGAATGTGTTCCTCTCTCAAAATAATCCTAAAAAATCTTTCAAGTTTTAGTCTAAGTCTTCCTCTCTCAAGTCTTACTTTTTCTCTCTTTTATGTTCAAGTCCTTTAAGAATGTGTCAAATGACTCTATTTATAACAAGACCCTAATCTTGAATCCCCCAACCCCAAATATTCCCTCATGGCATGCTTTGTCCCCCACTACATTAAATAAATACATCAACCTCAACCCATTATATCTTGTCCCCCATGCCTAACATAAACAATTACAATATTCCCCTACACTACATTATGTCTTGTCCCCCATTTATATTAAACAACTATATCACCCACACCCCATTACATTTTGTCCCTCATGCTTAACATAAAGAATTATTCAAAATGTTCAATTACCAAACTACCCTTCCGACCTTATTGCAATTACCATTCTACCCCTGAATGTACTGCAACTTACCAAACTACCCCCATCAGCTCTAAACAAACAATTAATCAAACTTAACCAAAATATAGCCAATATGACCAATTTCTCAACAATCTTCAACAACAAATCATATGAACACAGATGAACAACAAATTCAAATTAATGGAAATAAATTAACCATATTGGGAACCAATCCTGGTTAACTTAGACCAAAAATGAATGAGCAAAGAGACAACAATACAAACAACAAAATACATGATTCAAACTAAATCAACAAATCAAAAACATAAACTCACATTAAATTACTGGATTAAAAATGAACTTCAAACAAAGATGAATCATGAACTAAATCTATTTTAAAACAACAAACATGACGGATTAAATGATTCAAACAACATTAATAATTTCTGGAAAATACATAAAACACATGAAACAAATTGAAGAAATAATTAATTAAATTTCAATTTGAATCTAACAAACATTAAACTAACAAATTTTTACCTAAACAATAAACAAGAACAATAAAACAAACATGAAACAAACTGAAAAATTCACTAAATAATGAACAAAACAAACATTTGCCGATTTTAGATTCGAGAATATCAAAACAAAATACGGACAAAATAAAACTCAAAATCTACTAACCGGATTGAAACGGAATATGTATGGACTATTTCCCAACCAAAGCTTCGAACAAATGACGATGAAGGCGAATTTAAGAAGCAAACGAAGAAGTGAAGCAAACGACGCAACAGTAGAGGTTTGTTTTAACCTCAGCTGCTCGACGTGCACAGTAGGGTCGTTTGGCTGGGAGCAGCTGCTCGTCGAAGGTCGTTCATGGCGGAACGACAGTGAAGCATGGTGGGTGTTCATGGCTGGTGGTTCTTCGGACTGAAGGAGTAGTGTTGGAGACGAAGCAAAATGTGAAGCAGCAGCAGGTCGTTTGGTTGTTTAAGTGGTGAACGCGGGCAACAGCAGTGTCGAGGAAGGGGGGCAGTCATCGTTTGAAGCTAGAGCTTGAGGGGTCGTCCATGGCAGAAGAGGCTTGAGCTGCTTGCTAATGGAGTCGACGATTTCTGGGTTCAAGTTAGAGGCGATGGAGGCATCCATAGTTGTGTGTGCAGGTGTTGCGACGTGAAACGAAGCGAAATGAGAGGGTCGTCGATGGGGCTGGTCGTTCATGGCTATCGTTGGGTGGTTGTGTCATTTGGTTGTTTGAACGAAGAGCGAAGGAGGAGGAGCAACCATGAACGTTGGTGAAGCTGAAGACATAGCTGGGTCGTCCATGGTGAGGGTGAAGGGCAGCCATGGGAGGTGGGGTTTGGAAGGCTTGGAGAAGAAGAAGGTAAGAGAGGGGGGCAGATAGTTTTTAGGTTTTTTAGGGTTTTTCTTTCTTTTGTTTTTCTTTTGTGTTTTGAAAAAAAATGAAGAAGGGTGTTGGGTATTTGGGTTAATGGGGCGGACCGGGTCGATCCGGTTTGAAGTGGACCGGGTCATGGGGAAGGTTGGATAATTGTTTGGGCCTGGGGTTGAAATTTGAAGAAATGGCCCAATCCGATTTTTCTTTGTATTTTTTGTTCTCTTTTCTTCTTTTCTTTTCTAAAACTAAATTATAAAAGTACTTAAATTATTATTAAGAACTAAATTAAGTTATAAAAGTGCAAATTAACTTCCAATAATAATTAACGCACAATTAAGTAATAATTAAGCATAAAATTGTACAATTGGACATTAAATGCTAAAAATGCAAAAGATGCCTATTTTTGTAATTTTCATTTTTTTGTAAAACAAACTTAATTAGTAACAATTATAGAATTAAATCCTACGTGCAAAATGAGACATATTTTTATATTTTTTTTGTTAATTTAACAAATAAACATGCACAGACAAATACAAATAATTATCCAAAATGTCACAATATTCTCAAAATTGCACACCAAGGAGAATCATTTTATTTTAATTTTCTTGGGAGTAATTCTCATATAGGGCAAAAATCACGTGCTTACAGCTGCCCCTCTTTCCCGAAAACACGAAGGGTTTTCGTGAAAAGATAAAGTGAGCGATTTTTGCCCATCCGCGTACTCCGTATGAAGCATTTTTTGAAAAAGATTTGACCGAACCTTTGCTTCAGAGGTTTCCTACATATCCTGGGCTAAACAGGAATCAGGTCAATGTAGTTCGGGAAATTTTGGTAGCTGGGACTACCATGGGATTGCAATGCTTGTTGTTATTGCTGTTGCTGTTGCTACTATCGCTTTACTGACCTCCTTATTACAACCAAAGGAAATTGAAACTGAACTAACTACTTATGCCTGTCAACCGCTAGTTACAAGATTCCTATCTATAATTCTTTTGCAACTTGATCTTGGGTCTTAGCTGATTCTGCTTGTAGACTTCGATCCGAATCTTGATGCTCGCAAGTTGTAGGCGCTTGTTTATTTCTGCAGTATTGAGTGAAACGGGATTGGCGGAGCTCGGGAATTTGATCCAATTTTTGAGCGACCTGCCCTTTGTTTGTTCCAATATGTGGGAACATCTTTTTTTTTCTTTTGTTCTTTTCTTCTTTTCTTTATTCTGGATTGAGGCTCATCCCGTAGGTCGTCTTGATCCATGCACTTCAGGGTCAGACCTGCTGAAACAACAAAATAAACGAACGAAATTTTCTGCCCCAGTTTCACTAGGAAAATTTCGTGAGTTAATTGTCATGAAAATTTACAACACTGATGAGGGGATTGGAAAAACCCTAGTCTACAAAACGCAACTCAGGGATTGAAGCCCTAATGTCGCCAAAGGTAAAAACGCTCAGTTTAGGGATTGGAGCCCTAATGCTGGCTGAAACAGAAAATAAACGCTCAGTTCAGGGTTGGAGCCCTAATGCTGGCTAACAGAAAAATACTCAGTTCAGGATTGGAGCCCTAATGCTGGCTAACAGACAAATGCTTAGTTCAGGGTTGAAGCCCTAATGCTGGCTGACAGAAAAATGCTCAGTTCAGGGTTGGAGCCCTAATGTTGGCTAAATGGAAAATGCTCAGTTCAGGGTTGGAGCCCTAATGCTGGCTAAATGGAAAATGCTCAGTTCAGGGTTGGAGCCCTAATGCTGGCTAAATAGAAAATGCTCAGTTCAGGGTTGGAGCCCTAATGCTGGCTAAATGGAAAATGCTCAGTTCAGGGTTGGAGCCCTAATGCTAGCTAACAGAACAATGCTCAGTTCAGGGTTGGAGCCCTAATGCTGGTTAACAGAAAAATGCTCAGTTCAGGGTCGGAGCCCTAATGCTGGCTAAATGGGCAATGCTCAGTTCAGGGTTGGAGCCCTAATACTGGCTAACAGGAAAATGCTCAGTTCAGGGTTGGAGCCCTAATGCTGGCTAAATGGAAAATATCAGTTCAGGGTTGAAGCCCTAATGCTGGCTAAATGGAAAGTGCTCAGTTCAGGGTTGGAGCCCTAATGCTGGCTAACAGAACAATGCTCAGTTCAGGGTTGGAGCCCTAATGCTGGCTAACAGGAAAATGCTCAGTTCAGGGTTGGAGCCCTAATGCTGGCTAAATGGAAAGTGCTCAGTTCAGGGTTGGAGCCCTAATGCTGGCTAACAGGAAAGTGCTCAGTTCAGGGTTGGAGCCCTAATGCTAGCTAAATGGAAAGTGCTCAGTTCAGGGTTGGAGCCCTAATGCTGGCTAACAGGAATGCTCAGTTTAGGGTTGGAGCCCTAATGCTGGCTAACAGAAAAATGCTCAGTTCAGGGTTGGAGCCCTAATGCTGGCTAAATGGAAAATGCTCAGTTCAGGGTTAGGGCCCTAATGCTGGCTAACAGAACAATGCTCAGTTCATTGTTGGAGCCCTAATGCTGGCTAAATGGAAAGTGCTCAGTTCAGGGTTGGAGCCCTAATGCTGGGTAAATGGAAAGTGCTCAGTTCAGGGTTGGAGCCCTAATGCTGGCTAACAGGAAAGTGCTTAGTTCAGGGTTGGAGCCCTAATGCTGGCTAAATGGAAAGTGCTCAGTTTAGGGTTGGAGCCCTAATACTGGCTAACAGACAAATGCTCAGTTCAGGGTTGGGGCCCTAATGCTGGCTAACAGAACAATGCTCAGTCCAGGGTTGGAGCCCTAATGCTGGCTAAACAGACAATGCTCAGTTCAGGGTTGGAGCCCTAATGCTGGCTAAACAAACAAATGCCTAGTTCAGGCTTGGAGCCCTAATGCTGGCTAAATGAAAAATGCTCAGTTCTGGGTTGGAGCCCTAATGCTGGCTAACAGACAAATGCTCAGTTCAGGGTTGGAGCTCTAATGCTGGCTAACAGAACAATGCTCAGTTCAGGGTTGGAGCCCTAATGCTGGCTAACTGGAAAATGCTCAGTTCAGGGTTGGAGCCCTAATTCTGGCTAAACAGACAATGCTCAGTTCAGGGTTAGAGCCCTAATGCTGGCTAACAGGAAAAATGCTCAGTTCAGGGTTGGAGCCCTAATGTTGGCTAAACAGACAATGCTCAGTTCAGGGTTGGAGCCGTAATGCTGGTTAACAGGAAAAATGCTCAGTTCAGGTTGGAGCCCTAATGCTGGCTAACAGAACAATGCTCAGTTCAGGGTTGGAGCCCTAATGCTGGCTAACAGGAAAATGCTCAATTCAGGGTTGGAGCCCTAATGCTGGCTATACAAACAAATGCTCAGTTCAGGGTTGGATCCCTAATGCTGGCTAAATGGAAAATGCTCAGTTCAGGGTTGGAGCCCTAATGCTGGCTAACAGACAAATGCTCAGTTCAGGGTTGGAGCCCTAATGCTGGCTAACAGAACAATGCTCAGTTCAGGGTTGAAGCCCTAATGCTGGCTAACTAGAAAATGCTCAGTTCAGGGTTGGAGCCCTAATGCTGGCTAAACAGACAATGCTCAGTTCAGGGTTGGAGCCCTAATGCTGGCTAACAGGAAAAATGCTCAGTTCAAGGTTGGAGCCCTAATACTGGCTAACAGAACAATGCGCAGTTCAGGGTTGGAGCCCTAATGCTGGCTAACAGGAAAATGCTCAGTTCAGGGTTGGAGCCCTAATGTTGGCTAAATGGAAAATGCTCAGTTCAGGGTTGGGGCCCTAATGCTGGCTAACAGAACAATGCTCAGTTCAGGGTTGGAGCCCTAATGCTGGCTAAATGGAATGTGCTCAGTTCAGGGTTGGAGCCCTAATGCTGGCTAACAGAACAATGCTCAGTTCAGGGTTGGAGCCCTAATGCTGGCTAAATAGAAAATGCTCAGTTTAGGGTTGGAGCCCTAATGCTGGCTAACTGGAAAATGCTCAGTTTAGGGTTGGAGCCCTAATACTGGCTAAATGGAAAATGCTCAGTTCAGGGTTGGGGCCCTAATGCTGGCTAACAAAAAAAATGCTCAGTTCAGGGTTGGAGCCCTAATGCTGGCTAAATGGAAAATGCTCAGTTTAGGTTTGGTTCGGTGGCCTTGATCGTTCTAATTGCTTTGTCTCGGCCTAATTCCTGTTGAGAAACTCTGCCATTGATTGGATTCACAGGCGACCCCTTTTAAACTGATCAGACTCGCATTTCCGGATTTTGTGATGATTTGCCCGTGTAAGGCTTTGGTTCTTTCATCTCATTCTGCTTGGGGATTCTTTACGAGGTCAACTTAGTGGGGATTTTTATTGGGGAGACTTTGTGGGGATTTGTACAAGGCAGACTCGTTGGGGATTTGCTGGGGCAGACTCTTTGGGGGATTTGCTGGGGTAGACTCTTTGGGGGATTGTACAAGGGGAGACTCTGTGGGGATTTTTACAAAGGGAGACCCTGTGGGGATTTGTACAAAGGGAGACGCTGTGGGGATTTGTCGGTTTCTCTCTTTTTTTTTTTGGGTGCATCAGGGATTTTTGATCCTCAAACCTAAACTGCAGTGGCTAATCGCGTGAGACTTAACCTTTCCAACTTTATTTTTCCTTTGTAGGCCTTTCTTTTCTGTCTTCTTTCTTCCAACTTCAATTTTAGAGCATTTGGGGTACCTTGGTTTCTTCAACTTCGCTGAGGCGATTAACCATGTGAAACTCAACCCTTTCAACTTCAATTGCCTTTATAGGCTGCCATGGCCAGTTGAGGTCGTCTTGATGCCCCTGCTGAGGCTGAGTGCCTTTTGCATATTAGCGTATATCAAACAAAAACCCTGTAAATCAGTCTTGCCATCCTTTCTTTATCTTGGTTTTGGAACAGTGTTAGACCAAAAGTGATTCAAAGAGAAACAAATAATTGAATGGAGAATGAGTTTAAAACTAGAAGTATCCCTTTCGGACAAAGGAGAGAAGGACTTATCTGGAGTACATGCGGACTTCAATGAACATGACATGCCTTTTGGACTGGATGCCTGATCTGTGTAAACTGTCTGACTCTCAAAAATTCATCGCAACTTTGCCTCGAATACCGAGGAACCTTGCCAGGACTCTGTTGATGCCGATGGCTGTGAGGATCTTATTTTTGATCATGGGCGCCCTTTGTGGGTTTTCACGAGCTGGCATTTTTCATTTTATTTCTTGTCATCTCCTTATAGTGCCCGTGTTGGTGTTCACTAACAAAACTTCTCATTTTGATTTTCTCTGCTTACCGTCGCCTTACGGTGCCCGTGTGGGTTTTCACCAATAAGACTCTCTCATTTTATTCTTCTCATTTTGTTGTATCAGGTCCAAATAACTCCATCCTCCCATTTTGAACCGCTTTGCCGATTGATCAGAAGGACTTGAACAAGATTTAGGGTGAAAAGAATTTGGATTGAACTACAACTTTGGAATCTTTTGGGCGGGATCATTGCCGAACCATTATAACTTCTGCCCCAGTTTCACTTTTGGGGGACTTCTTGGATTTTGGTTTTGGTGTGACTGAACCCCAAGGAGAGGTTGCCTACGTATCCTTTCGGAATCAAGTCAAACGTAGTTCAGGCAACTTTTGTTTTTGGATTTTTTTTTGTTTTTCTGATTTGCTTTGTTTTTCACTTCCCTTCCCTTTTTTCATTTTCATTGTCTTTTTTTTGTATATATATTTTCTTATTTTTCCAATTCTTTCTTCTTCTTTTTTTTTCTTTTTCATTTCAATTTCTTTTTTTTCCATTTTATTTTCAATAATATTTTCAGGTTCCAAAGAGGGTAATCAAAGAAGAGTAACCAGCTCAAATGGGTTTGCAAAGGGTTGATAGTGTTTGGGTAGCGAGAATGAAAGCCTTCGTCATCTCAACCGGAAAAGATTTTATTATATAAAGGATCCAACATAGTACCTTTTGACTGCATTTGCATTGACAGTTATTTCAAGGACGTTTCCTTCGATGTATCCGAAGTACAACGCACTCTTTTGGCGGTACTCTTGTTGCAATGTATGTACCTTTCTAATCTGGACCCAATTTTCTTTCAGCTTTTCCAAATCTTTGTCTTGTTTCCTTAAGCTATTCTTCATTGCGACCCAATTCTTGATTCATTATTTCGAGGTCTGACAGAGTTTTAAGATCCGGGCATGAAGTCCGCAAGCATGTCATATTATTGAAATCTGCATTTAACAGAACTAAAAGAGAATGAGAAAATTTGACAAGATTTGAGAAAAGAGACATTCCGGGAAAATGAAATATCAATTTCATTTGATTTTTTTTTGATTTTTTTGTTTTTTTTTTAATTTTTGAAGATAGAAGGGTTTACATCGGAAAGTAAGACAATAAAGTAAAACATCTGGATCACACCCTGAGACAATCCAGATGCAGAAAGGATAACAAGACTGGCTACCGAGACTCCCGTCTGATGGGGAACTTTCAAGCTTGGCAATCGTTTTTTGGCTTTTCTTCTATCTTGGCAATGGCTGCAATAGCCTTCAGTGCCGGATCAAATTCCTCAGCTTCACAGATCATTCCGTCTATTGGCCTGTTTGTGAGAGTAGGTAGGGGAATGTTTATCATATTAGGAACCTTTTCGTCCCGGAGAACGATTCTTTCAGCTTCAATCAAGTCTTCAACTGCCATTTTGAGGGTCCAATGACCAACAGTCCTTTGTACCGTGCCCCACTGCTCCAGAGTGGCATTCACATCTAGTATCAGCTCGATGCGGGGAGGGGGACTCGGTGTTTGGCCGATTTGGGGCCACTGGCTGCAGCAGACTTCGCCTGACTAGCTTTTGGAACAAGCCTGAGTATGATTCACCAATAGGGGTGAACTGATTCCTTTTGAAAGACTCTCTTGGGTGAGGATTGTACTGAGGAACATTTGATTGGGGACTATATGGAGCTTGGTAAGGATGGGCATTTCTGGGAGGTGGAGCTCAGTTTTGTGTATAATGTTGTGGCCGCGTGCAAGGCTGCATGTTCATCGCCGCATACCAACAAAATCAATCACCTGAACATAACCTGACTAATTTACTCACACACACAACCTTGTTAGTTTTGAGGCATTTAACATATAGGAAATCGCACGTTGGGATGCAATGCACCTAAACAGTTAAACACTTTTACCATGTGTTTGAACGGGTTGCATGTTTCATCCCGGCCTTAAACTAACCCTCTTCACCATGTACCTCTTTTCTTTTATTCTTGCCTCTCTTTAACCACTCTTGATCTTATTTTTGCCGCTCTTTCATTTTTTGCACTATTTTTTCTTTTTATTTTTTTATTTTTTATTTTTTATTTTGTCACTCTTTTTTCCTTTTTTTTTCACTATTTTTTCTTTTCTCTTTTTCACTCAATTTTCTTTCTCCTTTTCTTTCAGTTTTTTTTACTCAATTTATTTTATAGCTATGATCGAATCCGATGGGGATTGCCTACGTATCATGACCCCGCATGAATCAGATCTTGCGTAGTTCGGGACTAACAAGTGCGAAAATAAAGAAACAAGTGTTCATTTTGCATTGTGCTCATCCTGCACATTTATTAAGGTGATTTAAGCAAAAATGATTGGACTATATTTTAGAAAGAAAGATCCGATTTTCGAACACGGCCTTTCAGCACTTCGGGGATGAAGATTTTAAGGCTGTGAGGGTCAACCGATCAAAACTCTAAAAGATGATCGAAAGTGGCCGTTTATGCAAAGTCAGCCTTCCGCCGTCCCTTTCGGGAACATTTGGCTGTTTTTGACAAAACAGCATCACTTGATTTATTTATGACTCTTTCTTTAGAATGGTGACCCGACATTGGGAACATGGCCTCGCAGAGCCTCGGGGACGAGGATTCTAAGGCCATTGGGCAATTTGGTCAGAATTTTAAAAAATGACCAAAAATGGCTGTTTATGCAAAGTCAGCCTTCCGGCGTCCCTTTCGGGAACATTCGGCTATTCTTGACAAAACGGCATCACCTGACTCATAAATTAAAATTCTGACATTTTGGCCATTTCTAAAGAAGTGGAGGTTGGACCCGATGAGGGTGGCCCTTTTTTTTTTTAAAAGTGCTTTAAAGAATAAAGGTTTTTTTTTTTTGATTTTTTTTTCTTTTGGATTTTACTAAAAACAATGCTTTAAAAGAAGAAAAGGATATATATTTATGGGTTTTTTAACTTGACTCTATTTTTTATTTTGAAAGAAAGACTTCTAAAAAAAAACAATTCCTTTTCTTTTGATTGGAGCTTTGAGAATTTTAAATAAGAAAAATATTTTTTGTTTGAATTTTCATTTGTTCTCTCTTTTTCTAAATAAGAAAGAAAATATTTTCTTTGGATTTTGGCTGTCGTCTCTTAATTTTCGAAAGAGACACTTTTAAGAAAATATTTTGCATTTTCGAGTTTTTTTTTTTTTTAAATTTACAAAAGTACTTCTAAAGAAAAAGGAAAATATTTTGGACTTTAATTTTTTAATTCTATGACATTTACGAAAGAAAGACTTTTAAAGAAGAAAATATATATATATATATATATATATATTTTAATTCTATGACTTTTAATTTTATATATATATTCTTTTTTCTAATTTTTTTTGATTTTTTGGAAAAATACTTCAAAATAAAGGAAACCCATATTTTGGATTTCTTTTATTATTATTATTTTTTCTTTTATTTCTTTTTCTGTATGAAATACTTCTAAAAGAAGGAAACTACCCTTCTTCTTTTTTTGAATTTTAAAAACTTCTTTTTTTTTTGAATTTTCTAAGTAAAGATTTCTAAAGAAGGAACTAATAAAAAATATTATTTTTGGATTTTTTGAAAATTGGGGCCGGAGCCGATGAGGTTTGCCTACGTATCTCACATCCGGTGAGAATCAGACCCGCGTAGTTCGGTCGATCGAGCGTAGAGGAAATAAACTAACCTTTTTTTCTGAATAAAATACTTACAAAGAAAAGGAGAAAATATTTTTTTGATTTTGATTTTTTTTATATGTTTTTTTTATTATTTTTTGAAAAGAGACGATGACTAAAAAAAAAATTCTTTGAATTTTAACTTCTTTTCATTTTTTTTGAAATTTCGAAAATCTTTTAAGGAAGTACTTGGACTATTAGTCTGAACTTATAAAAGAGATACTACAAAAGAAACAATATTTTTTGAATTTTGAATTTTCCTCTTTTTTTTTTTTTACTTTTAAATAAATACCTTTTTTTGGATTTTGAAAGTAATTAAAAGGAAATTTCTTTTTTATATATGTTTTTTTTAATAAATCAAACTAAAAGAAAAATTTTGTTTTCATTTTTTTCTTTTCAAGAAAATTTTGGCGAGGTTTTGACACTACTTGGACATTGGTTTTATTTTTCTAAAAATAAGTAATTATCTCCCTACACTGTTATTTTCTTCTTTTTTTTTAAAAAAGTGTTTTTTTTAGAAACCGGTCAGCATGCAGATCTGAAGCAAATAAATGCGCAAAACAAACGGGATGCAGCAGGATGGTCTTTTCATTTCAGGTTGCCTGTCCTAGACGGACCCAACCCCTGTGTTGAGTCCCCTATGTCAAATGCAACATGATGCAAATAAGCGTTCCTACTAGGGATCCGACATGAGGTTTCGTTATACTAGGTTTATAACCTGGGTATATGTTCTAGACTGTGTACCCGAGCGGACAACTCGAGTCGAGGAGGGGGCTACGTACCGGGGACCCGCGAGATCGTCCGGCTTTGTAACTTGTCCGGCCTCTTTCTTATTTCAGGTATTGACACTAACAGAATAGGGAGTCTCGACCAGCGAGCTTCTCCCCGGAGGTAAGAAGAGAAGGGTTTCGGCACAGTTTATATACAGTTCAGATAATATCAAAGCGGTAAAAGACAACATTTAGCACGTTATGCAAAAACATGTAATAAAGATCAGATAATAAAGCCAAATATAACAATTATTCTAAGCTCGAATTCTTGAACCCTGAACCGGAGGTTCTGGGTTCTGAAAATCCCCAGCAGAATCGCCAGAGCTGTCACACCTCCTTTTTGCGCGCGCGCCCCGAAGGGTTAAATGCGCGAGGGAGTTTTTCCAATTTAAGTGACAATATTCGAAATGGGATTATTTATTTAATTCAGAGTCGCCACTTGGGAAAGGTTTGGTTTTTGGTGTCCCAAGTCACCGGTTTATCTTGAATCCCAAATCGAGGAAATTTTTGACTTTTCCAAATGAAGTCTACGAACCAGAAATTCTAAGTAAGGAATTCTGTTGACCCGAGGGAAGGTGTTAGGCACCCTCGAATCCCGTGGTTCTAGCACGGGCGCTTAAATTGTTATAATGGCTAAATATCTGATTTAAATACATGTTGTGACTTATGTGCTTTTATTAAGTTTAAACCGCTTTTATTATTATCATTTATTTTTTATAGAATTGCAACGTCGTGAAAATGCATCTCGAACCACGTCACAATCAATGCACCCGTAGTTGTTAACACATTTCGACTCCGTTGAGATTTGAATTTGGGTCACATAAATGCGCACCCGAATTTAAGAATGTAATTTAATTAAGTCGCGCCTAAAGAGTCTAACACATTATTATCTTTGGGGAAGGCAGTGAAATTCCAAAATAGTCCATCCCAAATTCTAAGTATTTATTATGATCAATTATTGAGGGCCCGGCGATTTACATTTTTACTTGGCGAGGCTCGTCTCATTATTTTTAAAAGGATAACCTTAGCATGACTACATTTTCTATTTTTTGTTTTCAAAAATAAATGAAGATAAGGTCCTACTTTATTTACATGCTTTCGAGTTATTATGGTTAAGTTTCAAAAGTGAGTTGTTTAAGGAGTTTGCATGGCAACGCATAGAACATTATACATACAGACAGTAAAAGAAAGAAAAGACTACATTAAATTACAACTTCAAATCTTTCTCATTTGTTTGCATTCATGCCTCGAGTGGCTTACAAGATGAACCAGTGTATCAGTTTGTGTACCTGGTATTTGGAAAAGCAAGGAAAGAAGATAAAGATCAGTAGAAGCAGCAGTAGTGTAAATACACAGCAACAACAACAACCCAACAACAGCAATTCGAATCAGATTCAAGGCCCAGAAAACTTTGAAGAAAAAATCGAACAACTCAAATAGAACAAACCCAAAGTTTGTAAAACAACTAAACAGCAACAACCCACGCGTTTATTAAAACCCGAAACTAAACTCGTTTCTCACTTTGTTTTTGTTTTCTCTTTTTAAACTCTATCGCACTCTCTTCAGATTTTCAGAATGTGTTCCTCTCTCAAAATAATCCTCATAAATCTTTCAAGTTTTAGTCTAAGTCTTCCTCTCTCAAGTCTTACTTTTTCTCTCTTTTATGTTCAAGTCCTTTAAGAATGTGTCAAATGACTCTATTTATAACAAGACCCTAGTCTTGAATCCCCCAACCCCAAATATTCCCTCATGGCATGCTTTGTCCCCCACTACATTAAATAAATACATCAACCTCAACCCATTATATCTTGTCCCCCATGCCTAACATAAACAATTACAATATTCCCCTCCACTACATTATGTCTTGTCCCCCATTTATATTAAACAACTATATCACGCACACCCCATTACATTTTGTCCCCCATGCTTAACATAAAGAATTATTCAAAATGTTCAATTACCAAACTACCCCTCCAACCTTATTGCAATTACCATTCTACCCCTGAATGTACTGCAACTTTCCAAACTACCCCCATCAGCTCTAAACAAACAATTAATCAAACTTAACCAAAATATAGCCAATATGACCAATTTCTCAACAATCTTCAACAACAAATCATATGAACACAGATGAACAACAAATTCAAATTAATGGAAATAAATTAACCATATTGGGAACCAATCCTGGTTAACTTAGACCAAAAATGAATGAGCAAAGAGACAACAATACAAACAACAAAATACATGATTCAAACTAAATCAACAAATCAAAAACATAAACTCACATTAAATTACTGGATTAAAAATGAACTTCAAACAAAGATGAATCATGAACTAAATCTATTTTAAAACAACAAACATGACGGATTAAATGATTCAAACAACATTAATAATTTCTGGAAAATACATAAAACACATGAAACAAATTGAAGAAATAATTAATTAAATTTCAATTTGAATCTAACAAACATTAAACTAACAAATTTTTACCTAAACAATAAACAAGAACAATAAAACAAACATGAAACAAACTGAAAAATTCACTAAATAATGAACAAAACAAACATTTGCCGATTTTAGATTCGAGAATATCAAAACGAAATACGGACAAAATAAAACTCAAAATCTACTAACCGGATTGAAACGGAATATGTATGGACTGTTTCCCAACCAAAGCTTCGAACAAATGACGATGAAGGCGAATTTAAGAAGCAAACGAAGAAGTGAAGCAAACGACGCAGCAGTAGAGGTTTGTTTTAACCTCAGCTGCTCGACGTGCACAGTAGGGTCGTTTGGCTGGGAGCAGCTGCTCGTCGAAGGTCGTTCATGGCGGAACGACAGTGAAGCATGGTGGGTGTTCATGGCTGGTGGTTCTTCGGACTGAAGGAGTAGTGTTGGCGACGAAGCAAAATGTGAAGCAACAGCAGGTCGTTTGGTTGTTTAAGTGGTGGACGCGGGCAGCAGCAGCGTCGAGGAAGGGGGCAGTCATCGTTTGAAGCTAGAGCTTGAGGGGTCGTCCATGGCAGAAGCGGCTTGAGCTGCTTGCTAATGGAGTCGACGATTTCTGGGTTCAAGTTGGAGGCGATGGAGGCAACCATAGTTGTGTGTGCAGGTGTTGCGACGTGAAACGAAGCGAAATGGGAGGGTCGTCGATGGGGCTGGTCGTTCATGGCTATCGTTGGGTGGTTGTGTCGTTTGGTTGTTTGAACGAAGTGCGAAGGAGGAGGAGCAGCCATGAACGTTGGTGAAGCTGAAGACGCAGCTGGGTCGTCCATGGTGAGGGTGAAGGGCAGCCATGGGAGGTGGGGTTTGGAAGGCTTGGAGAAGAAGAAGGTAAGAGAGGGGGGGCGGATAGTTTTTAGGTTTCTTAGGGTTTTTCTTTCTTTTGTTTTTCTTTTGTGTTTTGAAAAAAAAATGAAGAAGGGTATTGGGTATTTTGGGTTAATGGGGCGGACCGGGGCGACCCGGTTTGAAGTGGACCGGGTCATGGGGAAGGTTGGACAATTGTTTGGGCCTGGGGTTGAAATTTGAAGAAATGTCCCAATCCGATTTTTCTTTGTATTTTTTGTTCTCTTTTCTTCTTTTCTTTTCTAAAACTAAATTATAAAAGTACTTAAATTATTATTAAGAACTAAATTAAGTTATAAAAGCGTAAATTAACTTCCAATAATAATTAACGCACAATTAAGTAATAATTAAGCATAAAATTGTACAATTGGACATTAAATGCTAAAAATGCAAAAGATGCCTATTTTTGTAATTTTCATTTTTTTGTAAAACAAACTTAATTAGTAACAATTATAGAATTAAATCCTACATGCAAAATGCGACATATTTTTATATTTTTTTTGTTAATTTAACAAATAAACATGCACAAACAAATATAAATAATTATCCAAAAATGTCACAAAATTCTCAAAATTGCACACCAAGGAGAATCATTTTATTTTGAATTTTTTGGGAGTAATTCTCATATAGGGCAAAAATCACGTGCTTACACTGCTGGAGCGTCCATAACTGGGACCTGATCCTAAACTAGGGCAGCTGGTGGATCTATAGGTGCTACCCTAGCTGGTCTACCTCTACCACGACCACGACCGCATCCTCGGCCTCTAGTGGCCACAGATGGTGGTACTGGAGGTCGTCCACCCTGACCGGTAGCGCGTATACTCACCATCTATGAGAGAATGAAATAATAGAAGTTTAGTACTCGGATCAACAAGTTCGCACGACAAGAATTTCAAGAATATGAAGTTTTTCCTAAAGGTTCTGCAACCTCTCGAGGATAAATACAAACGTCTCCGTACCGATTCGCTAGGCTCTACTAAACCTGCTCATGACTCGTGAGACCTATGTAACCTAGACTCTGATACCAACTTGTCACGACCCTAAACCTGGATCCGGTCGTGATGGCGCCTCTCATGAAGACAAGGCCAACTAATTAAACCCAATTCACTTTTTAAATAGTTAAACACCATAAAAGTAGTCTAAAACATGATATAGCAATACTAAGTAGCGGAAAATGTCAAAAAAAAGTATGAAAGTACAACCCAACACAGCCCTAACCGAGGTGTCACAAGTCACAAGCATCTATATCCATAATACAAGTCTGCTAAAGTCATAAACTACTAAAAGTGTTTGAAAAGGAACAAGAATGATAGAGGAGTAGAGACACGTGGCTGCGGACGTTAACAACTACCTCGTAATCTCTGAAAGGCTTGCCTGGAACTGGAGGTAATTAGCATTCTGGAGCAGAACTAGCTACGCCTGAATCTACACACAGGGTGCAGAGAGTAAAGTGAGTACTCTAACTTAGTGAGTAACAAATGTAAATAACGACTGAAAGTGAGAAAACACGTAAGGCACAAGGCATTCTATAATGAAGCAGTAAAACCATTTAAATGCAACAAAACAGTGAAAAGTCATGTAAAATCCTCTTTCAACAAGTAAATAAGTAATTGACAGGTAATTAAGGTAAATTAAACAAATAGAATTTCGCCCCTCGGGTACAGTATCACCACATCCGCCTATCGGGCAACATCTCAGAACAATAACAGCCCCTCGGACTCAATCTCACATCACAATGGGTACCCGCGCTCACTGGGGGTGTGCAGACTCCTGAAGGGGCCCATTACGGCCCAAGCAAAATAACTAGCCATCTCGTGGCATCAAAACTAGGCCATCGGCCTCATATCAATCAAGCCACCTTGTGGCGTACATATCTCAGGCCCTCGACATCAAATCAATATCAGTGTTTCCTCACAACATAGGCCCTCGGCCTTACTCAGTCAAAATCCTCACAAGCTTGTCGGGCAATAGTAAAATAGTGTTTCTCAGCCCAAACATCATTTAAGTCTTAAAACTGAGTAAACATGGCTGCATAGTAAAACAGTGGGAAATAACATGACTGAGTTCAAGTAATAAATCAAAACAGCGAGGAAATATCAATAAAAAGCCCCGAAGGGTTCAAATAGTTGGCACTAAGCCCAAATATGGCATTCGGCCCAAATAATAATGATAGCAAATAGTTTTCAATCAAATACGTGGTAAAATCATCAACCGGGACGGACCAAGTCACAATCCCCAATAGTGCACGACCCCACGCTCATCATCAAACGTGTGACTCACCTCAATATAGTACTACAATGTGCAATCCGGGGTTTCAAACCCTCAGAACATCATTTACAATCATTACTCACTGCGAACCGGCTAAATCTCTAGCTCGCGATGCCCTTGCCCCTTAAATCGGCCTCCACGCGCGTCGAATCTATACAAAATCAAAACGAGGACGTTAAAATATGCTAAGAGAACAAAGCCCAAGCTAAAACAATCAATAAAGGGCAAAAATTTCGGAATTACCAAAACCCGACCCCCGGGCCCACATCTCGAAATTTAGAAATTTTCACATCAATATATTCCTCATCTCCCCACGAGTTCATACATATCAGGAATACTAAAATCGGAGTCCAAATCACCCCTCAAATCCTCATTTAAAGGTCTCTTAAACCCAAGCCCTAATCCTCTATTTTAGCCCTTTAATTCATTTAATTATAGCCTTAATCCATGAAATACTACCATAGAAATGTGTTTTAGGTCCAAAATCCTTACCTTAACGAAGTTCCCTTGAAATCCCTCTTCCAAATCGTCCAAAAAGCTCCAAGCCGAAGTCCAAAAATTGTGAAATAACTAAATTTTCGCAAAATGGAATAACTTATATGCTCTGCCTGACATTTTCGCATCTACGACTTTCCAACTGCTTCTGCGGTATCGCATATGCGGCCAAACCACCGCTTCTGCGGTCCTTCACTTAAAGTCCAAAATCGCATCTGCTATAATTCATCCGCACCTGCGACTCCGCAGGTGCGGTCCCACACCGCATCTGCGTTAAGTCCCCAACATTCCACTTCTGCGGCTCCTCTTCCGCACATGCGGCACCGCACCTGCGGTCCCCAAACTGCAGATGCGAAAACACTAGATGCAACAAAGTTCAGCAGCTACAATAACACTTTAACTTCTCCGTTAACCACCCGAAATCATCCCGAGGCCCCTGGGGCCTCAACCATAAGCACAAACATAACCCAATACCTTATTAAAACTTGCTCCAATCATCAAAATACCTTAAACAACATCAATTCAACCAAAACACATCGGATTCAAGCCTAAGTTTCTAAAATCTTTCGAAGTCCGCTTTTGATCAAAAACCCAACCAGAACCACGTCCAAATAACCTAAAATTTTGCACACACATCCCAAATGACACGACAAAGCTACTACAACTCTCAGAATTCCATTCTGACCCCTATATCAAAATCTCGCCTATCAACCAGAAATCATCAAAATATTAACTTCGCCAATTCCAGCTTAAATCTACTACGGACCTCCAAAATTCATTCCGATGGTGCTCCTAAGCCACAAATCACCTCCCGAAGCTAACCGAACCATGAGAATTCACATCCGAGCCCTCTAACACATAAGTCAACATCTGTTTGATTTTTTCCAACTTAAACTCACTCTAAAGAGACTAAGTGTCTCAAACATTACCAAACTCATTCTGGACTCGATCCGACAAACCCGATACCATAAAACATGGATAACGAAGCATAAAGAAGTAGAAATAGGGGAAACAAAGCGATAACTAATGAGACGACTGACCAGATCGTCACAGAAATGGCGAGATTGACATAAGGGGTTGACAGGGGAAATTGGAAAGGAATTGAGAGGTGTGGGTTTGAGAACTATTAGTAAAGGATTAATAGGATACCTGATGGGTTTGGAGACAGGTTAAGATTTGGGAAATTTTCTTTCCTATACTATATAGGAAACTATATTACCAAATATGTTCATAGTTTGCATATTACCTTCATGCTAATAGTATTTCTACATAATATAGACAATGCATTAAATAAGGAATCATTGTAGCTGTAGGCTTCCTTATTTAGGCGCGCTAAAATTGGGGGATTAAATATTCTTCCAGATCTTCCACAACGCAAATCACACACATTAATCTTCTTCGTCAATTTCAATTCAAATTTAGCATCTCTGCTTTTTCGATACACTGTGTTTCAAACTTTTTTCTAATTTCACAAATCAAAAACGACTAAATCTTCTACAATTCTTCTACATCAAACACAATTATGTCCAAATTTCAGTAATACAAAGCAAAGAAAAAGAGAGCAGCAATTCCACCATTGAAATCCATTAAAAAGCTTTGAAGCTTTGAATTCAAATTTGGGTTTTCAAAAATCAGTATTTGTTTGGATTGGGTGTTGTTGCAAATAATTGGGAATATGGTTTGGAGTTTATATCTCAATTTTGAGGGGTTTTGGTGAAGATTAGACTTGGTTTTAGCAGAATTTTAGATTGAAACTCGAAGAAGAAGAAGAAGAAGAAGAAGAAGAAGAAGAAGAAGAAGAAGAAGAAGAAGAAGAAGACTTGACATACATTATATTGCAGAAATTGTAGAAAAATTGTAGAAAAATTGTATTCTGTTGTTTATTTATTTTTCTTTTATTCATTTTACTATTGTATGAAAGTTGAACAACATTGTATAAAATTATATTTAAGTGGTATTATATTGTAGTTGTATATAACTTAGTAAAAATAATGTACAAAAATTGTAGATAATTTGTATAATATATAATTAGTTGTATGAAAATTGTTTTACTATGTATAAATCAGATACAAAATATACAAAAGACATATTGTATAAATTTTGTATAAAATTTGTATGTAAGTTTTATGTTATTGTAGTTGTAGTTCACTGGGTGGAAATAATGTGTGAAAGTTGTAGAAAATTGTAGATAAGTTGTATTCCTCTATAACATGAGATGTTGGCATATCAAGTAACTTTAGTGTTGCAGACGAACATGCATGAAAATAAAGATAAATTCTGTTATGAACAGTTTGTAGAAAATTTGTAGATAATTTGTAGAAACATTGAAATTCTGT
This sequence comes from Nicotiana sylvestris, assembly GCF_000393655.2. NCBI lineage: Eukaryota > Viridiplantae > Streptophyta > Magnoliopsida > Solanales > Solanaceae > Nicotiana > Nicotiana sylvestris. The sequence goes on from NC_091064.1 coordinate 216,777,657, forward strand.
ATTTTCATATTAATTTTTCAAATGATATGCAGTTTTATTGTAGACTAAATGTAGAAAATAAGCCATTGTGAGTCTTATTTGATTCATTCCTCACATTCAACATATTCTACAAATTCACGTCTCTTTAAATACAATACAACCATACTTTCTTGAATTTAAAGGTATAGCAATATATATAACTTAAAAAACATCTTCTCCTCTGCACAAGTTAGCTCCAAAACAGACGAAGTGGAATAACAAGCTCACATAAAAACTTTTAACACAAAAACACAAAGCTCAATTTTATGTCATTGTAGTTATATTTAACTGGGTGAAAATAATGTGTGAAAGTTGTAGAAAATTATAGATAAGTTGTATTCCTCTATAACGGGAGATGTTGGCATATCAAGTAACTTTAGTGTTACAGACGAACATGCATGAAAATAAAGATAAATTCTGTTATGAATAGTTTGTAGAAATTTTGTAGATAATTTGTAGAAATATTGAAATTCTGTATTTTCATATTAATTTTTCAAATGATATGTAGTTTTATTGTAGATTAAATGTAGAAAACAAGCCATTGTGAGTCTTATTTGACTCATTACTCACATTTAACCTATTCTACAAATTCATGCCTCTTTAAATACAATACAACCATACTTTTTTGAATTTAAAGGTATAACAATATATATAACTTTAAAAACATCTTCTCCTCTGCACAAGTTAGCTCCAAAATAGACGAAGTGGAATAACAAGCTCTCATAAAAACTTTTAACACAAAAACACAAAATCTCAAAAATAAATAACCAACAGTCTATAATATTTCTACAATTGCTGCAATATAATGTATGTCATGTCTTCTTATTCTTCTTCTTCTTCTTCTTCGAGTTTCAATCTGAAATTCAGCCAAAATCAAGTCTAATCTTCACCAAAACCCCTCAAAATTGAGATATAAACTCCAAACCATATTCTCAATTATTTACAACAATACTCATTCCAAACAAATAATGATTCTTGAAAATCCAAATTTAAATTTAAAGCTTCAAAGCTTTTTAATGGCTGTCAATAGTGGAATTGCTACTCTCTTTTCCTTTCATCTTATATTACTAAAGGAACCCGAAATCATAACCATCAAATCGACCAGGCTTGTGCATATCTTCCCTGGGCACAAAAACATTGGGACAAGATTGTAGAGGTGCCGACAATGCCTTGGCTATGGAAGAAATAATGGGATTTTGATACAGAAATCATGGGTGTGGGTGAAGGTGTGGGAATTGGAGAGAGAAACATGGGGGGGGGGGGTGGTATTAGAAGGAATATACGGTACCATTAAATTAGGAGTGTAATTAATACCCTTAAAAACCACTAATGATATATAAATGATAATTTGGTACACTAAATGTAATTATATCAAACATTAAACAAAGAGGGTAATATAATTTCCTATATGGAATAGGAATGTAAAAATTCCTTAAGAGTTTTAGGGAAATTGGGTTGGGCTTAATTAATTATTGAGTTAGGTCTAAGGATGATAATTGAGCTACTACTTAATTAAAATGCCATAGTAATAAAGTAATTAGGAATGATAATTAAAAAAAAAGATTCAAAAAGTTAAAAAAACAAATACTATTCTATATTAATATTTGAACAAGCTAAAGAATAAATTATAAATGCTTTATATTTTTAAAAGTTGTTAATATGTAGTAAAAAATGTAATAATAACAATAATAATAATAAAAGTTGTAGCGCTTGTAACAATACATAAAAAATGCTATAAGTATTATTATGACTCTAAAATAAAATAGTAGCTTATTAGAATAATATGGAGTAAGAATGGACAAAATTGGGTGTCAACAATATGTTGTGATGCTCGGGTACCTCAAGTCTCGTCTTCAAGTTTGAGCAACCCTACACCCTGATAAACCTTGAAGTATGAGACATTTGTAAACATAAAAATTTTTATGGATCAAGCTCATACAAAATTTGGGCTAAGTCCTAAATTCAAGATACTATAAGACGAGTCCATTAGTGCTCTTGAAAACCTAGGGACCCATTAGGATTACTTGGAGATTACTCTACCCGATAACCTAACTTGAGGCTACTCCATCCAAAACCCTAGCTCACACCCTATGAAAGCATCTCGAAAATTCCATAAGCTCAAGGAATACTCATAAAGGAATCAAGATGCGGTCGGATACTTTTTGACAATCAAATAGTTCAAGATGATCCACAATATCCTTTCACAGAGATCAAATTTACATCATCTTAGTTCGAGATACACGCTGCTCTAGCCTTCGAATCATGGGAATAATCAGGAGAGAAAAATTAAGGGAATAAATAGAATTGTACCCATATTGTTTATCATAAAATTATATTTTTTTATATTTATATTGTGATTGCAGTTTATTTTTCGTATCTCAAAAATTTATTACAAACAACAACATTACCACAAATAGTCCTCTATGATTGCAAAAAATGAGAAATTTTGGTTGTAGACTTGTAGTTAGAACCAAAAAAAAAATGTTTCCTCCGACGGAAGTGTGGGAATAGTCACTTCTCATTTCATTACAGTAGAGGTTACAGTTCCTACACCATCCAATTCCATAACTCTTCATATGATTCTTAAATGTTGCTTTATTGGTTTAAGTGAAATTTATGAAATTTAGGAATTATCTCGAGAGTATATATAATCGGAGGATTTGGATAAGGTGGTGAAATGTATCCCGCACACTGAAAAGGTATTCATAGGAGGAGACTTCAATGGTCACATCGGGACTAAGTCAAGTGGTTATGATGACGTACATGGCAGTTTTGGTTTTGGGGAGAGGAATGTAGGAGGAGTTTCACTTTTGGACTTTGCAAAAGCTTTAATTTCGTGATAGCTAATTCGTGTTTTCTGAAGTAGAAAGAGCACATGGTTATCTTTCATACCATAGTGGCTAAGACTCAGATAAGTTACTTGCTCCTTAGGAAGTGTGATAGAGGTCAATGTAAGGACTGCAAGGCTATTCCGAGTGAAAAACCTTACAAACCAACATAAGCTCTTGGTTGTGGGCTAAGAGATTAATGAAGAATAAGACCTAGGACTAAGTGTGGTAGCTTGAGTTAAGCTGGATCTCAGGAAATGGGGGAGAAGTTGATGGAAATAGGGGATTGGGGGAGTAGTAGGGATGCAAATAGTATGGGGTATAGGACAACAAATTACATTAGAGATGTAGCTAAAGAGGTGTTGGGAGTCTCGATGGGTCACCTAGTGGTTACCGAGGGGATTGGTGGTAGAATGGAGAGGTTCAGAAGAAAGTGAAAGTCAAGAAGGTTGCTTATATGAAGTTAGCAAAGTAGCAAGGAAGATGAGGAAAGGAGGGAAAATAGGGAGAGATATAAGATGGAAAAGAAGGAAGTAAAGCTAGTGGTCTCGGCTGCAAAACTGGCAGCATTTGAACGCTTGTATGTAGAGTAGAGAACAAAGGCGGGGATAAAAAGCTGAATAAGCTCGCCAAGGCAAGAGAGAGGAGGGCTGATAGTTTATATGAGTCCACCAACTATATAGAGACCTGGTCCTATATCAGTTCCCTCAGTGCTAACTACTGAAACAATATGTAAATAAGACATAGGAGTTTTTACGTGAAAAAATTCCAACTCAAGGGGACAAAAACCACGGCCTACACTGGTAGGATTTCAACTTCACTAACTTGTAACTACACTATTGCAAGCCACTTTGTAATGGCTCTAGTACAAAGATTTTAATCACTCTAACTTGTAATACACTTATCACAAGCCACTTTGTCACTCACTAGTTATAAAGACTTCAACCTATGACTAACTCTAATCATAAAACAAACTCAGATGGTTTATGATTTTGAGTTTCCTAAAACAAAGCTTCTAAGAAAGCAAGATAGGAGTTACAATGAAGAACAAAATACAAGATTACAACTCAACTAAGGACACACATAGACTAATAGTGAAAATGGTCCGTAGTGGAGTTGTCTTCTTGTTCTTGACACACTTGTGACTTCAATGCTGGATGAGATCTTCAATGCTCGAGAGAATATCACTAAATGATCAAGTGAATATCTTATGTCTTACACAATATTCTTATACTTCAAAAGACATCCCAAGGATAATGTCTATTCTTGATTGGTACACGCCTTTTCCCAATGGGAAGTGACTGCTGCACTGTAGTGTGCACAGTTGCAGGCAGTCACTTTCTGCACTTGCTTTCCAGCTGTAGAGTTGACTTATACTTCTATCAGGGAAATATCAAGGTATCAGGTCCCTAAACTGGTTGTTATGACTCCAAAGGCACACTGCCCAAATTATCTTGAGCCCATTGCTGAATGATTTTACTAGGCATGTATCAAGTCCTTTATCTGGTTCTATACAGAAAGTTTGTTAGATCATCAAAATATAGACTAAGAGACCTTAAGCCCATCAATTTCTCCCTTTTTGATGATGACAAACTTTTAACATTAATAAATATTTATAGAGCTTAACTTAACAAGATAAAGTACTAGTAACCTCATATGTTCCCCATGACTCTATGCTTCCCCCTTAATCATCTGCTTCAATATTTCAAGTTAACCAACTCTTCCCCCTTTTGGCATCATTGAAAAGGCACAATCAGGAAAAAATGCATAAAGAAGTCTAACACAGTTAACTCATGCCCCATATGTGCTCATAACATGATAGAAAAAAGAAGCAAAAGGAAAACAAGCATTGTACTAGCAAAAGAAGAGTTGTTTCATTGATAATAAATTGGACTGTTTTAAACAGGAGCAGTAATAGTGAAATCCTACATGCCATAAAAAACAAAAATAAAATAACAGCCACAAAACATCAGAACAAAAGACAACTGGTCACTGAGAGGATCTTAGGGGGCACTAGAAGAGGGAAGCTTGGAGGAGGAGGCAACAATAGTTTTGAGAACTAGGTCCATGAGGGCATTTGCAGACAACTGTTCCTCAAGCAGTTTCTCCCGCAGGTTCTCCACCTATTGCCTAAGCTCAATATTCTCCTTAGTCAAGCGGAAAACTTCTTCATGGGAAGAATTAACAGAACTAGGTGCCCCAATAGCTTGACCGAGTTGAGTTTCCAGTATAGCATTCTAAGCCCTCAACCTTTAGATTTCTTCAGTAGCAGCATTCTGAGCATTTATTAGCTAAGAAATTGTTGAAGTACTTCCCCCAATCTTTTCTACACACTCACACTCTTCCAGAGTTGTTTTGGAGAAGGTTTGTTTGCAGGTGCCTACTTTTGGATTGGCCAAAGGTACCTTGTAAAACTGGAACACTCGAGTGAGGAGAAATATGTATGGAAGCTCATGATTGCCATCTTGAAAGTTCACCATTTTTTGCATGTGCGCTATCATAATTGCTAGCAGATTTATCGGTGTGAACTCATCAAGAGCCTCCATTAAGACCAGATCAACTTTGGACGCGATAGACCTCCTCTCAGCACGAGGTAAAAGAACCTTATTGACCAGTTCAAAGAGAAGCTAATACACCGGAAGTAGTGCCTTCTTATGCACCCGGTCCCCCTGCTGGATAGCCTGCTCTTTCACAATGGCTCTCCTAAAGTTAGCTCCACAAGCACCCTTGACTGAGGACATCCCTTCATATGGAACTTGGAGAGATTTCCTTAGTGTTGAAGCATCAAGCACGATGTCAACTCCATTCACCAACACGCAGATATGATCCCCTTCAACAGTGAAGACAAGAAACACTGCTTTTATTGGCCATTATTTAGTGACAATTAACTTATTGCCGGTAATTTATTTCCTTAACTCAAATAGTAGCGACAATTAGATATTATCCAGGAATTAATACCTTTTTCCCTAGTACTTAAAAAGAATGGCTACCAAACAGTTACGGTGCCCCCAATAATTAAATTCAAATTTTTTCCTAATTTTATCTTCCCTCCAACCAGGGGCGGATTTACATGCTAGTTTTAGGTGCTCAAGCACCCATTAACCTTGATGTAAACTAGGTATAGCTATACCAAAAATATAAGAAATAAGATATAACATTTTAGTGAGCACCCAATAAACAAAATGACTGATGGGTGCTGTAGTTCTGAAGTGGGAGTTAAAACCTTTCCTGAAAGCAAAGACCCAGGTTCGATTCCTGTCACAGCACTGCCTTTATATTTTTGAATGTTAGCTTTTTGTCTTTTATGGAAAAGTTTTTAACTTTTCCTATTCCCTTTAGGTTTTAGTTTAGGTTGTCAGATTACGTTTTAGTTTAACTTTTCGTATTCCCTTTACGTTTTCCTATTTTTCTAGTTTTTAACCTTTCTCTACTTTTGAACTAAATTTTCTTTTTTTAGTTTTTCCTTTTCCTACTTCCTTTCACCTTTAGGCTTTATTATATTAATAATTAATTAGATTTAAGTATAAGAAAGGCCATCTTTACAGTCTTACAGAAAAGTTTAAAACTAAACCCTTTTTGAATTTTTGCTCATTAGGAACGTAGAGAAGGGAAAAACGAAGAACAAAGTAGACGAAACAATCAGCAAACTCTCCGATCATTCACAACAATCTCAAAATCAGATTATCAGAACATAAAACAAGGTAATAAGATTTGGTATTTTTATTAAAGTAAGAAATTAAAAATATTCTTAGAAGGATTTTGAACTTTTTTCATGCTTATCGCTTATTCTTTGATAGCAGATTCAATGAAAAATATTATCTTTGTTACCAACTTGCTTGATTCCAAAACTTAATTTTGAGAATATATGCAGGTTAGTAATATTGGTGGGTTGTGCGATTGATGAAATTGTGCTCATCAACTCATTGCTTCAGAAATTTGTAACTTTTCATCTTTTCTTTCGAAAAATTAAATAGTTATATTGTTATTGCCGTGTTGTTTGTGTTGTTGATTGAGGGGCATGGTTTTCCCGATAGAAATTAATTAAATTATGTGTAAAAAATTTCGGATGAAATTAAATTGAAATAAATCTTGTTTGTAGGAATTCTTCATCAATCTTTTGTGTCGAGATGGATAAGTTTGTCACAAGATCAAAAGTTGGGCAACCAAGTTCTAGTTCTACTCATCCATCTGTTGCGTTATCCGTAGCCCCGGAAATTCAAAGGGATATATCTCTTTCAGATCATAATTTAGGATCTCCCAATACTGACCCGGGGGATAGGAAGTCCATTGCAGAATATAGCCCTAATATACGAGATGAAATTAGAAAACATTATATTCAAATGGGACATTGCCAGCCTACGAGTCATGATTTTCCTAAAACTAAGTTTGGGAAGATAATGCGTCAGTTTTATCCTGGTTGGTTTAAGGGTCAACATTCAAAGTGGTTGGAGTACAATATATCAAAAGATGCTGCATATTATTTGTGTTGTTATTTATTCAAAAATGAACATGAAATTCATGGAAATATGGGGGATGCTTTTACAAAAAATGGCTTTAAAGGTTGGAACAAGGCTATAGAAAGATTTAGAGCTCATGTTGGAGAGGTAAATAGCATCCACAACAAGTGTTTCAATAGGATGATTGATTTAATGAATCAATCACAATCAATTCGCACTTTTTTTGAAAAGCAATCCGAGAAAGAAAAAAGTGAGTCTCGACGTCGCTTGAGTGCTTCAATCGATGTGGCTAGGTTTCTTTTGAGACTAGGATTGCCATTTCGTGGGCACGATGAGAGTCAATCTTCTACAAATAGAGGTATCTTTCTTGAACTCTTGCAATGGTATGGAGATATTGATCCGGATATTGAAAGTATTATATTAGAAAATGCTCCAAAAAATGAAATGATGTGTTCCCCAATGATTCAGAAAGATATTGTTGATGTTTGTGCCAAAGAAGCAATCAAAGCTATCATTGAAGACTTGGATGGGAATTTTTTCGAGATACTAGTTAATGAATCAAAGGATATATCACACAAGGAGCAAATGGCACTTGTTTTGAGATATGTTAACAAAGAAGGCGAAGTAATTGAGAGATTTGTTGGTATTGTTCATGTCAATGATACATCTGCTCAATCATTGAAGAAGGAAATCGACTCTTTTCTTTTGTATCACTCATTAAGTCCATCTCAAATACGTGGGCAAGGTTATGATGGAGCTAGTAACATGCAGGGAGAGCTACGAGGTCTTAAGACTTTGATTCTGAATGAAACTCCATCGGCGTATTGCATTCATTGTTTTGCCCACCAATTGCAGTTAACACTTGTGGCTCTTGCAAAGAAGCATTCAGATGTAGATGACATTTTTTGTATAGTTACTAATGTGTTAAATATTGTTGGATCATCTTTTAAGCGCAGGAATTTGCTTCAACAACATCAACCTGAAAAATTAGAGGAGTTGCTCATATCAGGTAAGGTGCATACTGGACGAGGACTAAATCAAGAACGTGGGCTTCAACGACCAGGTGATACTCGTTGGGGTTCTCATTATAGAACGTTAAATAACCTCATTGTCCTATTTTCATCAATTATTCATGTTCTTGAATTTGTTGCTCGTGATGGTCCAAATTATGCCGATAAACTTGTTGCTGAAAGTCTTATGACTAAGATTAAGGAATTTGAATTTGTTTTTATGTTGCACTTGATGTGGAAAGTTCTAATGATGACAAATGATTTGAGTTCCTTAATACAAAGGATGGATCAAGATATTGTCAATGCTATGGGACTCCTCACTCATACAAAGCAAAGATTACAAAGGATGGGGAATAGTGAATTTCAATCATTAATGGATGATGTCTCTTCATTCTGTGATAAACATGAGATAATGATCCCGAAGATGGATGCTCTCTATTTTCCTGGGAAGTCAAAGCGTAGAGCTCATGATGTTACATACTCTCATCACTTGCATGTTGAGATATTTAATGGTGTTATTGATTTGCATCTTCAAGAGCTTAGAAGTCGTTTTGATGCCGTGAGTACCGACTTACTTCTCGGTATGGCTAGTTTAAATCCACTTAATTCATTTGGTAATTTTGATAAGAACAGGATAATGAAGTTGGTTGAATATTATCCCAATGAGTTTGATAGCAACAAGCTTCGGGATCTTAGTTTCCAGCTTGATAGTTTTGTAGTTTATGCCCGTGGTCATGACAAGAGGTTCTTCAACATGAAGGGAATTAGTGACCTTTCTAAAGTATTGGTTAAGTCAGACCTGCATCAAACTTGGCCACTGGTGTATTTACTTATCAAGTTGACTCTCATTCTTTCTGTTGCTACCGTTTCTGTGGAACGTGCTTTCTCATCCATGAACTACATAAAAAATGAGCTTCGTAATAGCATAGGTGATGAATTTTTAAACAGTTGTTTAGTTTGCTATGTAGAGCGTAAGATATTCTCAACTGTGAGCAACGATGCCATTATTCATCGTTTTCAACATATGAAAAGTCGTCGATCACAGTTGTGAATTGTGACTAGAAGTCCTTTTGATAATGATAATACTATTAGTAGTTCATTATGACTTGTGACTAAAAGTATTTGTTGGTAATGAAAATATTATTAGTAGTTTTCATATTAAGTCTTTTACTCTTGCATTCGAATAATTGTGCACTTATACTATGCGATTGATAGCACCTTTATATTAAAGGAAGTGAGCACCCATAACCTTAAAGCCATTTTTTGTAAAAGCATCCCCCATATTTCCATGAATTTCATGTTCATTTTTTAATAAATAACAACACAAACAATATGCAGCATCTTTTGATATATTGTACTCCAACCACTTTGAATATTGACCCTTAAATCAACCAGGATAAAACTGATGCATTGTCTTCCCAAACTTAGTTTTAGGAAAATCATGACTCGTAGGCTGGCAAGGTACCATATGAATATAATGTTTTCTAATTTCATCTCAAATATTAGGGCTATATTCTGCAATGGACTTCCTATCCCCCGGGTCAGTATTGGGAGATCCTAAATTATGATCTGAAAGAGATATATCCCTTTGAATTTCCGGGGCTACGGATGACGCAACAGATGGATGAGTAGAACTAGAACTTGGTTGCCCAACTTTTGATTTTGTGACAAATTTATCCATCTCGACACAAAAGATTGATGAAGAATTCCTACAAACAAGATTTAGTTCAATTTAATTTCATCCGAAATTTACTACACATAATTTAATTAATTTCTATCGGAAAAACCATGCCCCTCAATCAACAACACAAACAACACGACAATAACGATATAACTATTTAATTTTTCGAAAGAAAAGATGAAAACTTACAAATTTCTGAAACAATGAGTTGATGAGCACAATTTCATCAATCGCACACCCCACCAATATTACTAACCTGCATATATTCTCAAAATTAAGTTTTGGAATCAAGCAAGTTGGTAACAAAGATAATATTTTTCATTGAATCTGCTTTCAAAGAATAAGCGATAAGCATGAAAAAAATTCAAAATCCTTCTAAGAATATTTTTAATTTCTTACTTTAATAAAAATACCAAATCTTATTACCTTGTGCTATGTTCTGATAATCTGATTTTGAGATTGTTGTAAATGACCGGAGAGTTTGCTGATTGTTTCGTCTACTTTGTTCTTCGTTTTTCCCTTCTCTACGTTCCTAATGAGCAAAAATTCAAGAAGGGTTTAGTTTTAAACTTTTCTGTAAGACTGTAAAGATGGCCTTTCTTATACTTAAATCTAATTAATTATTAATATAATAAAGCCTAAAGGTGAAAGGAAGTAGGAAAAGGAAAAACTAAAAAAAGAAAATTTAGTTCAAAAGTAGAGAAAGGTTAAAAACTAGAAAAATAGGAAAACGTAAAGGGAATACGAAAAGTTAAACTAAAACGTAATCTGACAACCTAAACTAAAACCTAAAGGGAATAGGAAAAGTTAAAAATTTTTCCATAAAAGACAAAAAGGTGACATTAAAAAATATAAAGGCAGTGCTGTGACAGGAATCAAACCTGGGTCTTTGCTTTCAGGAAAGGTTTTAACTCCCACTTCAGAACCACAATACCCATCAGTCATTTTTTTTTTGGGTGCTCACTAAAATGTTATATCCTATTTCTTATATTTTTATTATAGCTATACCTAGTTTACGTCAAGATTAATGAGTGCTTGAGCACCTAAAACTAGTATGTAAATCCGCCTCTATGTATGTTATGTCATTAAGATGGATTATTTAGCATCTCCCCATGCCTTTGATTAATTTAGTGGAGTGAGGATTAGAATATTGTGCTATTTTTCTAGAAAGAAGATCCACAACTACACCTCAGTCTCAAACTAGTTAAAATAAAAAATCCTATTTGTGTAATAAGTGAGAGAGTTATTGCTCATTTGGCAGCAATTGTTATTTTGTGGCAGGTACAAATTTAAGTTTTAACTGATTTATGGTTTAGGGGGATATGATGTGAATATCTACAATGAGAATGGTGAAGATTGATGATATGATTGATTTTGACTTGTTGAAATGTTGATTCATAGCCAATTTGAGCGATCAATTGCAAGTGGGCTGTATACGTTGAAATACCATGGCAACATGTGTGGATTTCTTCACATAACGGTAATCTAGTTTTAATTCACTTGTGTTAGTGCACGCTAAATTATCTTCTTGTCTGATTTGTTGGACCATATTGCTTTAGAGAAAAATTTACCAATCTTCCGTAGCAGTTTCTTGGCTAGTTTTCCATGAGCAATACACAAACAGGGTTGACCAAATACTTAGATATAGGAGCTTTTGATTTTGTAATGTAGTCTTCTATTTTTCGTTCCTTTGATTCTTCGCTTTCAACAAACCAGATAAAGGATATGAGAAGAAGAGAACGTGTCATTGTGTATGGTTTTTCCAAAGAATACGAGGTAAAGGAGAGAGATTTTACTGTATGCCTCCAGTTATTTCATTCCTAATAATTGTTAATTAGTGTGTGCTCTGCGTTTATTGTAATGATATTGTCTCTGCTATTATGTCCTACTTGACTTGCGACCAACTTATATGGTGTTTGCAGATAAAGGAAGAGAGTTGATTTCAGATTATCATATGCCCTAACATGAGTGGAAAGTTGACCTGCATATGTCAGGTGTGAGTTTTCTAAAGATTTGTCCTTGTTTTATATTTGTTGTTGTAGTCTCTTTGAATTTTTACGTTTATGTCACGACCCTAAACCCGAACCCGATCGTGATGGCATATCTCGTGAAGACAAGGCCAGCCGACACCTCTCATTTTCAATTATTAGTAGTTAAGCATTTAAGAACAGTCTAAACATGATATAATAACTCCGAAATAACAGTTAATAGCATAAATACGCGGAAGAACAACCCAACATAGCCCTAACCGGGGTGTCACAAGTCACGAGCATCTAACAATATGGAATTATCAAATGTGTCTACAGAGTTTTAAATACTGAACTAAGAACATAAAAGAAATAGATAGGGAGGAGCTCCAGGCTACGAACGCAACAACTACCTAAAGACTCCTCGAAGATCCGTCTGAAGCTGGGATGAATCAGCGCTTGGGAGCGGGATCAGCTACGCCTGAATCTGCACACAGGGTGCAGGGAGTAAAGTGAGTACTCCAACTCAGTGAGTAACAAATGTAAATAACGATTGAAAGTAAGAAAGCATGTAAAACACAAGGCATTCTATAATGAAGTAGCAAAGTCATTTTAAAACAGTAAACCAGTGAAAAAGCCAAGTAAAATCCTCTTTCAACAAATGAACAAATAACTGACAGGTAATTAAGGTAAAGTAAACAAATAGAAATTCGCCCCTCGGGCACAGTGTCAACAAATCCGCCCCTCAAGCAATATCTCAGAACAGTTCCAGCCCCTTGGGCTCAATCTCACATCACAATGGGTACCCGCGCTCACTGGGGCTGTGCAAACTCCTGGAGGGGCCCCTTACGGCCCAAGCGCAATATCAAGCCATCTCGTGGCATCAAACTAGGCCATCTGCCTCATATCAATCAAGCCACCTTGTGGCGTACATATCTCAGGCCCTCGGCCTCATATCAGTATCAATGTTTCCTCACAACATAGGCCATCGGCCTTGCTCAGTCAAAAAAAAATCATCACAAGCCTCTCGGGCAATAGTAAAACAGTGTTTCTCAGCCCAAACATCATTTAAAATGTCCTTTAAGTATTAAAACTGAGTAAACATGGCTGAGTAGTAAAACAATGACAAATAACATGACTGAGTTCAAGTATAAAATCAAAACAGTGAGGAAATATCAATAAAAATCTCTGAAGGGTTCAAATAGTTGGCACTAGGCCCAAATATGACATTCAGCCCAAATAATGATGATAACAAATAGTTTTCAATCAAATACGCGGTAAAATCATCAATTGGGACGGAGCAAGTCACAATCCCCAATAGTGCATGACCCCACGCTCGTCATCAAGTGTGCCTCACCTCAATATAACACTATGATGTGCAATCTATGGTTTCAAACCCTCAGAACATCATTTACAATTATTACTCATCTCGAACCGGCTAAATCTCTAGCTCGCGACGCCTTTGCTCCTCGAATCGGCCTCCACGCGCGTCGAATCTATCAAAAATCAGAACGAGGACGTCAAAATATGCTAAGGGAACAAAACCCAAGCGAAAATGATCAATAAAGGGCACAAATCCCGAAATTATCAAATTCTGATCCCCGAGCCCACGTCTCGAAACTCAGAAATTTTCACATCATTTGATTCCTTATCTCCTCACGAGTTCATACATATCAAAAGTTCTCAAATTTGACCCCAAATGGTCCTTCAAATCCCAATTCAAAAGTCCAATTTCTCAAGCCTTAGTTCTTCAATTTTAGGCTTAGTTTTCATGATTTTCTAGGTAGAATTCACATAATAATCGAGCTTTTAGTCCAAGAATCTTACCTCCCAACGATTCCCCTTGAATCCCTCTTCAATCTCCTTCAAAAATCTCCAAAAACGAGTAGCTATGGGTGAAATAAGCCCCAAAATCGCGGACAAGACGAACTTAAAAACATTCTGCCCAGGCAATATTCCTTCTTCGCGAACGTGGTCAAACCCTCGCGTTCGCGAAGCACAAACTCACTTTGACCAATTTTTCCCCTACGCGGACGCGACCTGACAAATGCGAACGCAATGCTTCCTCGACCTTACACTTCGCGAACGTGCTGACCCTTCCGCGAACTCGATGAGCAAATGACCTTGAACCCATTTGACCCAACTTCCTTTGCACGATCGCGAAGGCCTTCTCGCGAACGCGATGTACAGCTTCGCAGCCCTTCGCGAACGCGGCACCTGACTTGCGAACGCGAAGGCCAAACTTCCACCTCCCTCAGCCAACTCTTCGTGAACGCTAGGGTCTTCTCGCGAACGCGAAAACCAAACTGTTTGCAACTGCTGGAATTCAAAATCTGCAATTTTCTGAACTCTCAAATGATCCGATTGACCACCCGAAACTCACCCGAGGCCCCCGGGACCTCAACCAAAAGCACCAACACATCCTAAAACCTTATTCAAACTTATTCCAATTATCAAAACACCTCAAACAACATCAAATCACCCAAAATACATCGGATTCAAGCCTAAGTTTATAAAATCTTCCGAAATATGCTTTTGATCAAAAACCCAACCAAAACACGTCCGAATGACCTGAAGTTTTTCACATACATCCCAAATGACACAACGAAGCTGCTGCAACTCTCAGAATTTCATTCCAACCCCTATATTAAAATCTCGTCTATCAACTGAAAATTGCCAAAATATCAACTTCGCCAATTCAAGCCTAAATCTATGACGGACCTCCAAAATTCATTTCGATCGCGCTCCTAAGACACAAATCACCTCCAAAAGCTAACCGAACCATTAGAACTCACATCCAAGCCCTCTAACACATAAGTCAACATCCGGTTGACTTTTCCAACTTAAACTCTTTCTAGAGAGACTAAGTGTCTCAAACCTCACCAATTCCTTTCCAAACTCGATCCGACCAACCCGATACCACATAACACGGATAAATAAAGCATAACGAAGCAGAAATAGGGAAAACGGAGCAGTAGTTCATGAGATGATTGGCCGGGTCGTCACAGTTTATCCCAGCAATTCTCCGTTCAAATGTCGTTTTTGTATATTTGTACTTGATGGAGTTAACTGAATAAAGCTAACAGAGAAGTTGTAAGACCATTAGCGTGAAGAATAATCATAGGGTAACACAACTGTTAGAGAAAAAGAATCACAGTGTAAAATATAGTCTTCAACTGTTTCTAATACCTTCTGCTTTATTTGAGTTTGAATGATGATTATATAAACATATTCTGTCCAAGAGATATAAATTAGATATTTCATATTCATATCCCTTACTTGTGGAGCGCGTGAATAAATTGGGCGCTATACTAATTCGACTTAGTAACACCATTAACTGGGATAATGCCATTGAGAGACGAATGTTCATTGCTGGTGCCACAGTTGAGATATTAAAAAATGAGTGTACTTCTAAAAATATGTTGCAACCTACTTGAAAAAGTTGTGGAATTTTAGGTGAAAATTAAAGTTAGACATTTTCCAGCAAACTGTCTAGTGGTAGTTCTTCCGGTCCAATGTTTTCCGGAATATAAGCTACATGATAATGATATGATTTGTAATCTGTACTGATCGAGAACCCATTGACCATATATTTTTTATATATCATAGTTTGAAGTCTTACAATTGCTTATTCTCATCTTTCTACTATTGGTTTGGTTAAATAAAGAATTTTATTAAACTCATCATGATGTAAAGACTTCTCAATTTGATCCTACTCTATATACTTTCGTTTGGAGCGAGAATTTAACTGTGAGAAAATATAATTTTAAAATGGAATTTACCGTTTGAATGAATGTAATTATTTGGGAATTGTTTTTATTGAAATTGTAAGTTCGCTATTTTTGTCGTTTTATTTATCAGATGTGATAGCTTGCTGAGCCTCTAGCTGGTTAGTTAGTTTGTGCAAATAAAATCAACTTACTGTGTTGCTTTCATGTTGAGTTAACTATAGCCTAATTATGTTTTGTCACCATGATTTTGGTTTCTGAATAAAGAGCAAAGTTAAAATAATAGAAAACCACGTCTATTTTGCAAAATTGTAGCTGTTATATTAGTTGCTTAAAATGGGTAAACACAAATATAATACCTTGATGATGAAGTAAAATCCATTATACTCTGATATTTGCAATGGAGATCATTCACTAATATTAACATCATAACCTTAGAGAAGAATTTATGTGGTTACTTTGTACTTAAAGAGCATTTGAGATATCTACTAAATGAGGAGAATCTTTACATTGATAATTAATGGAGAACACATTATATATGGCGTTGAATCAGTACTTTAGATTTGGACTCTCCATATTATTTGTTTCTAGGAGACTGGAGGTATATGTGTAATTGTATCTAATACCATAACTAGGATAAGTAGTAGTGGGTAGTTTATAACTTCACCTCATGTTTTTCACAATTTAATCTATATGTTCAACATGTGAACATTTATTAGGCCTATGATGCCAACAGTAACCATGAACGAGTATCACAAGCATCAATCTATATGTTCAACATGTGAACATTTATTAGGCCTATGATGCCAACAGTAACCATGAACGAGTATCACAAGTATCATGAATGTTGTTTAAATGGTAATATTGCTGATATTACTCTATCTTCTAATGATGTTGTGTTTGTATAGAATATGTGAACATATTACTCATTTTTTGAATTGTACTCAATAAGTTGTGGATGGCGTTGTGTATCAGTTTATTTGTTTATCGAGTCACCAATGCAATTTAAATTTGTGATCTAACAGCTTTGCACCAGCTGCATATGATGGTGATAAACAACTTGTCATATATTTGATTTGTTCCTATGTGTTGATTGTTAACCGATATCTATTTACTCTTCTTGGATGTTGATGGAGCTTTTAACTAATATTATTTTAGAGATGTCTAATGTTGGGATGTGCTTCCTGGATAGAATAGTTGTTATAAACAGGTTGAAAATTTGGTGATTATGCCGAAAATTTTAAGAATTTGAAGAGTTAGTAAAATTTTAAGTTTGACAAATTTCAAAGTTATTAGATGTAGAAGTGTAAGTTTTACGTTAAGTTTCATCTTTTCACGTTCATTTATTTTACTGTTTCAGGTCATACCTTATGATGTTTGAAATTTTAGCACATGATGATTTCAGTTCGATGAAGAATTAGAAGAATCGTTTGAGGCCTGTGCATCTAAAAATTTGTTATTGCTTATATTCAATAGGAGTAGTTACAATACTGTTGTCGCGCCCCCTTTTTCCCTCGCGGGGAGAGAAGTCTGGGTTTCGACATTCATGGGGGGTAATAACTCGTTTCCTTTTAGGAATTGAGTATCTGAAGAGTTGCCACCTAACGGGTTATGATGCGTTCGGGAACCTAGAGCGATTAACTCTTGAATTGGTTTGCATTACCAGAGATTAGGGTAAGGGCTCGAAATGACCTCGAGAGGAAGGTGTTAGGCACCCCTCGTGGTCCACAACTGTGGGTCTCGGCCGAACTTATATTTACAAATTATTCCATTAACAGATAAATAGTTGAATCAAATAAGTTGTAAGTAAAGCACGTTGTATCACTCAAATAATAAGATAAAGATTTTGAACAAGTTGTATAAAACAAAGTTTTTAAACAAAAGGGAATTTTGGGAAAAGGAGGAGTCCTAGGTTGGTTAGTCTATAGGATCACCCCACACAATGTCCGGTAAACACTCCTCGATGAGAGGCTACACGTGACATTAGCGCGTAGTCATCATATCCCATATCTACCTTTACACCCCTTAGTGGTCATTAAAGCGAGTGTTGGTCAGCGATCTCTATTGCGTGCTGTTACCCGTCCCTTCTTTATGGTCCTGGAGGAATTTAGGACCTCTACTTATAGGTGGTTTTAGACAGACCCCTAAGGTTTGAAGGAGAAAATACTAAGGCGGTGGGCAAGAACAATTAGGACCTTAGCACATAAGACAGGAAAGAAGCAATTGAAGGCTCAAGTTTACCTCCACAGATAATGCACATAAGCAGCATGACTCAAAAACAAATAAGGACCTTTTGTTAAACAGTATCCTAAGACATAATGTCTAAGTGAATATCAACACACGCAAGATAGACAGTTTATTTTATAAACTCAGAAGTAATGGCCCTGTCAGTTTGCCTACTGATTTATTAAGCCTATTAAATCAGAACAACATCAAGTGACAGAAATAGTTTCAGAATTGCAAGATTTTGAAAACGCCCTATACGCTTGCCTATACGCGGAATACTGATAATTACGTAAAACAGGGAAGATTTTAGGGTAGACTCTTGAATCCCTATAGGCATGTTGTCTAATGATAGATTAAGACAGTTTTTGAAAGAACTCGTTTCAGGGAAAATAAACCATTAATTAAACCAGTTTCGAAGTGAACTAATCGTAGACTGGATTGACTTATTGGTTTAAATCTATAGGCAGGATTTCTGGTGTTGTTCCCTATAGGCATGATATCTAATTGTTTAAAACTGATGTTAGAAATTGGTAGGCATGGTGACAAATGAAAAACAAATGTAAACACTTGTTATAACAGAAGTTTGATTGGATTATATCCTATAGGCATGACATCTACTTGTGAAGTTGATTTTAAGACCTATAAACATGATTTCTATTATGGAATCATTTAAGACCTATAAGCATGATTTCTAACATGGTAAGGCAAACATAGCAAAAATATAAAGTCCTACATGCATGGTTTCTACCCGTATTACCCCACAAACATGTAACTACCCGCCCTTTTTCACTAGTTACACCAATATTCGTTTATAAATTATTACATACCATATGAATGAATTACATAAGTAGATAAGAAAAATAAGAAGTTATTCTATAGGGAGCCTACATATAGGCCAGACTTCCAAAGCCTCCAATAGCCTCAAATGCCCAAATTTCATAGACAATGTCATTGTCTAGGTGTGTCAGAGTTCCTTAATGATCTCAAGGATCCCGGGCAGTGTTCACACCTAGACTTGGTAACCAAATTGAATAAGTGCAGTGTGGAAGGGCCAGCCTCAGGGTGCCAGAGTTCAGAGGGTTCTCAAGAGGATCCCAAGGTAGTACACACACTGGAGGGGGCAGAACCTAGTGACTTAGGAGTAGGGTGATAGGGCTCGACATAGTTTGAAAGCTTTCAATAGGAAAACAGTATTAAAAGAAGGTTTGTTTGAAATGGTTTTGTAAAACACATAGGGGGTTATTGAATAATACAATTTAAAAAGGGGTAAGTGATCAATGCATGAAGTCAAACAGGTACACACATCCACTTAAGGGGTATGGGGATTTGGGGTAAGCATAGGGCACATAGTAAACATAGGTACAAAACCAGAGGGACCCTTAAAAGCGGGTCAAGGCTCTTTAAAGTATAGCATGAACTGTAGAGTTAATACAGAATCAAGAAGCTTAGCATAGCCAATTACTTCACACGGGAAGGGGGCATGTCAGGGATCAGGGAAACATAGACACATTAAGACATACTAGAAGGGGATCCTAAGGGGTATATAGCATACAGTAAAGAAGACAATGAAGTAGACATGCTAATTGCAGGTTGAACAACAAAACCATAGGTAAAAACATATTAGAAATATGACAAATTGAAGTAATAGGAGAAACATATTGTTTTTGGGACTTGAATTAAAATTAGAATATACCAGTAAAGGGGGTAGTAAACACAAAGTGAAAGGGAACCCAGTAGTCAGCCCTCGCTTGCAGTCGGCTGACTTTAGGCAATAGTAAGTGACACAAAAGAGAGCAGAAAGTTTTTTAGTGTGAAAGAGAGAGTTTTTGAACCAATGTTCGTTTGTTTGTGTTAATGAGAGAGTGTATATACATAGTAGTTCGAAATTAGATAAAAATAAGGCAAGAATCATAGTAGCATAGTAATTATTGAACCAAATACCAATCAGAATCAAATCAATGCTAGTACCCCTTTAATTAAGGGGTAATCAACCAACGGTAATAGGCAGAAATGATTAAGGAAAGAAATCAAGTGGAGCAGAAGGTACAAAATAGACAATTGGGGGTAAGTACATAGAGGTTTAATTAAGGAAACAACTAATGAAGAACCAGTAAAATACTCGGTTAAAAAATAAGGTAAGAAAATAAAATAAAGTTGTAGAATATGGAAATAACCGAAAATCAACATATTGTAAATCATGGAGTCAAGGATTCGAAATTACTGATTTAAGGAGAGTAACATGGGTTCCTAAGTTTAAACAGGAAAATCAAAGGTCTAAAGGGAAGTTTTTCAAATCAAGCCCAGAAACAAGGAGTTCAGAGTCAATCAAAGAGAGAGTTTTAGCATATAAAAAGAGTGAGATAGGGGTAACCAAACATAGCAAGCAAAAAGGCAAGTATTGACCAGTCAAGTTGAATACAAACACATAGAGGTGATGTAAGTTAGGCTAAAAACTTAGTAAGAACATATTCGAAGCAAAATAGTCACAGAAACTCAAACAAGAAATGAGCAGTCACGCTAATACATAGAACCAACGAAGAAATCTAGAAAATTAGGGTTTTCAACATAGGCGAGTTGAAAAGGTAGTAAAATCATAGAATCAGTCAAAATATGTAAGAGATAGAAGTTTAAACATAAAGAATCCATTTAAACAAAGTTTTAGAAGAAGTTCCAAAAACCCTAATTTTAGAAGAAGACGAAAACACTTGAAATCACATGGTTCTTATAAAGAGTTCCAAGAATATTGTAAAACATCAAAGAAACCAACTCAAATCATTTTAAATTGGTATGGATCTAGGAGATGCAAGCAGAAATTAGGGTTTCAAAAGAAACCCAAATAGAGATGAAAGAACCTGTCTAGAATCCCAAGGATCATAACAAATACGGCATGATTTTGCTTGAAATCACACTGGAGTAGCCAAGAACAGACAAGTGACGAACCCTAAATGCAAGTCGGCATGGCCCTGGGCCCTTGAAGGCCTTAGAGAAGGCAAGTATAGCATTAAAAGAGCCATTGGAGGCTTAGGAGTTGATGGGAGATCACCAGAGAAGACCGGAGAAGAGAGGTCGGCGGTTGAAGGGCTAGGGTTTGAGGAGGTTACTGAGAGAAGAGAGGAGATGAGAGAATACAGAGGTGGTAGATTTGGAAAATGACTTAGGGTTAGGGGTCGTTTAGAGTAGAAAAGGTAAGAACGGACGAGGGTCGTTGATCTTTTAGATCAACGGCCAGGATTTAATAGGTTTTTGGTAGGGTAGGGGTAATTAGGGTCTGGGTCGGGTAATCTGATTAGGAATTGGGTTGGGATTGGGTTAAATTTGGGCTAAAATTGAAATGCAAACTTGGCTATGTTTTAAATAGCCAATTTATCCCTATATAATTTATAATAAATAATAGATAATTTCTCAAAATAATTTCGTATGCTAAAATAATTTAAAATAGATATTTAACATTTTAAAAAATATAGAAGATCAACTTTATGCATATAAATGTAATTACACATTAATAAGGCTAATATTGCAATTATATGCAATTTTAGCTTTTAAAAATACAAAATGCAATTATAAAAATGCACTAAAATTATTTTAACAATATTTTGGTATAAATATAGAATTTAAATGACTAAATCACCACAACAATAATTTGAGGGATAATTATTGAGGATTTTTATCAGTAAAAAGGGAGGAAATAAATCAGTTTAAAATCTTTAAAATTAGAGAAAAATTATAAAAACCTTATATATATATATATATATATATATATATATATATATTGAAGGTATTTATGCGTATTAAAAATATATAGGGAAAAATTGGGTATCAACAGCCATTAGCCATTTAGTTTAAATATGTAGTTTTATCATTTAGTTCGCTCATACATGTGTATTATTTAGCGCCTACTTTTGTTGGATTTAATGAAATGTATACTATATTTTTTTTATAATAATATATTATATTTTAGTAGTATTTTCCGTATTATGTATAATTAGTACTTGCTTTTGGACCTTTCATTTACTGTCTTAATTGGATTTATCGGCAATAAAAATGGACATTAAAAGAGGAAAAGAAGACATTTTCGTAATGAATTTAGCGGCCACTATAATTGACACTAAACAATAGAGCAGGTAACATTTAGCGACAATTTTGATTTGATTTAGTGGCAATAAAAATAGACATTAAACGATAGACTAGTCCATTTTGAGAATGGATTTAGCAGCCATTATAATTGCCGCTAATCGGTTGTCGTTAAATCTTATTGCTTTTAGCGGCAAAAAAGCTACTTTACTAGCACTTTTCTTAATGGCCGCTAAAACCTTTAGCGACCCCATGTTCAACGACCAAACCTTATTGGTCGGTATATGTTTTAGCGGCAATAACAATTGCCACTAAAGGCATTTTTATTGCCGCTAAAGGCTCTTTTCATAGTAGTATAGAATTTTTGCACCTCATCTTCATATACCTTAGGCACATCCTTCTTAAAAAAGTGACCCCATTGCTGGAATTCCACCATCTCCAGAACTTGCCTCAAACCTGCCATCTCCGAGATTGCCGGGTCAAACATGTGACCCCATAAGACTTTTTGAGTTCTCAATCGCTCTTGCCCAAGTCCACAGTCACTTAGAATGGTCCTCATTGAACCAGGTCCTCCCACAGTTTTCCGCTTTCATTTTTTAGACATTTCAACAGACTTCCCTTTCCTGCTTGCAACAACCATAGTATCACATTCAGAAAAAAATTTCTCAACTACAACCTTCTTAGATTACCATCACTCATCACAGATGTTCCACTTTGTTTTTCCACATCTTCCTCTGAAGCCTCAACCATAGACTTTTATAGATCTTTTGACTAAGGAACTAGGTTCCTCTATAACATCTTCATCAACCTCAACCACTGGAATGTGTTTGTCAGCCACAACTTCCCCCTATTTCATCAACCTCTTCTTCTTTTTCTTATTACACTGCTTACTCTTCTGCAAGTCAGACTCAAATTCCTCTTTCTTTTGTAACCTGGTAGTGGGTTGCTTGGAAAAAAACTCAGGAGTGACCGTTGGTTTGCGTATCATAAAATGGGCACTGAGAACCATATCATCTTCGTCAAAAGGTACCACAATAGGAGGAGTGGACTCCAAGGGCTTAGTATAGAAGATGGGCTCCTGGTTTGTTTCGACTGAAGGAGAGTCAGGTTCTCCAATAGGTTTTGCTGTGACTGTGTCATGAACCGGAGACTCGAAAAGCACCATAGTCCTTTCATCCCCTAATAATGGAGTTTCTTCCCCCGAAGACTCAGGCAGAGGGGGGATCCTGCATTCATAAGACTCTCAACAGCGATAACCATGATATTTTGCGCCGCTTCCTTTTTTGGTAACTCCATGGGAGCCACTGAGTCTAGAATGGAGGAGTTCAAGTACTGATCGGGATCTTCCTCAGAGACATATGACGCTTGAGGGGTATCACTCTCTAGGTGTTCTTTGGTATGATTAGAAGAAGGAGGAGATGGAAGTGAAGCGGGTTCTGACGGAGAAGTAAGGACGACCAGATATAAAGAGGAGACCGGTGTGGGGACAATAGTATCAGGGATAGTGGAGAAGTGGATTTCTGGTGGTGATGCTAGGGAAGATGGAGATGTGGGAGTGGTGTTGATGACAGGAGAAGGAGAAGATTGTTCATTGGCCATTGTGAGAGAAATGTTAGAGGGTTCTGAAAAGAAATTACAGTGATGCAATGGGAGATAATGGTTCAAAACTGCTGGGAGTGGGAGGGTTTTATGGAAGGAAGATCTAATAATGAGAGGGGAGAGGAACGAGTTCTGAAGAACTTCGAAACGACAGTAGGTTTGTGGGAATACGTAACGTGCAGAGGAAGTGAAAGGATTTGAGAGACACAACGTGATATATAGACTCTGAAAAGTCGGATGATGTGGCAGTTGCATTAATTTTGTTGTCTTTTGAAAAACCATTAAAAAAGCACATTACTATTAATTTGTGGTGCAGGAATCGGGTTCCTGACCTGTTGTTGAAAAAGGATTTTGCAGATCTCTTTCGCAGTTCAACATTGTACCTTTAGCTTCTATAGTCATCATGCGTGTTTACCTACAACGGTATAGATTTGAGTTAGGTCTGGTCAGAAAACACTTTAGCTAATTTTACCTGAGTATGACTTTCATATCCATATGAGTAGAACCAAGTTCTCAATTAGGTTTAGTTAACCCCAGTGCCATCCTATTTCTCTCAAAGTGTTCCCTGCTCAGAGCTTTAGTGAAGATATCTACAATTTGATCTTTCATGTAGCAAAATCTCATACAAATAAGTCCCTTTTCCACATTGTCTCTGAGAAAGTGGTGTCTGACATCAATGTGCTTGGTTCTCTTATGTTGAACCGGGTTTTTTGCCATATTAAGAGCATTAGTGTTGTCACATAGAAGCGATACACAATTAATGTATATGCCAAAGTTTTCCAATTGTTGCTTGATCCACAACAATTGAGCATATCACGAGGCAACTGCAATATATTTTGCTTCAGCTATTGAGAGTGCTACTGAATTTTGTTTCCTTGTACCCCATGAGATTAGACATGAGCCAAGGAAATGAGCCATTCTAGATGTGCTTTTCCTATCCACCAAACAACCTGCATAATCAGCGTCAGCATAACCAATAAGGTTGAAATTGTCACCTGAAGGATAATATAGAACCAGGTCCTGTGTGCCCTTAAGATATCTCAAATTCTCTTAGCAGCCTTTAGATGAGATTCCTTAGGATTTGATTGAAACCTTGCATATAATCCCATACTAAACATAATGTTTGGCCTGCTGGCAGTAAGGTAGAGTAGAGATCCAGTGATTCCTTGATACATTGTTTGATTTATAGGTGATCCAGAATCATTCATGTCTAGCTTAGTAGCAGTAGAAATAGGGGTATCAATCACCTTTGATGCTTCCATATCAAACCTTTTAAGAAGTTCTTTGATGTATTTCTGCTGACTGATACATGTTCCCTTTATGGACTGCTTCACTTGAAGACCCAGGAAGAAGTTCAGTTCCTCTATTATACTCATTTCAAACTCACTTCCCATGAGTTTAGCAAATTCTTCACATAATGAGTCTGTTGTAGCCCTAAATATGATGTCATCCACATAAACCTGAACAATGAGCAGGTTCCTTACTCAGTAATAACAAATTCACTCAGGTCTCCAAACCCCCAATATTCACAACACATGAACGGTACACACGGTCTACAATAACCGTATCGCCCACCGGGGTAGATACATGAATAGGTAAAGCAAGAAACTCACGGGGCGTACCCAAATAACGAGCAAAATACGAGGAAACATAAGGGTGGAATCGGGATCAAATAATACAGAGACATCTCTATGGCAGACTGAAACAATACATGTAATGACAGCATCTGAAGCAATAGCATCGGGTCTGCATGGATGTGCATAAAAACGAGCCTGACCGCCCCCTGATCGACCTCTCCCTCTGGGGCGATCCCTGGCTGACTGATCCCCACCCCTAGGTCGCTGAACTGGTGGTGGTAAAGAAACTGGCGCTGAAGCCGATGACTGACCTCTCTGCTGAGATGGACTAGCAAAACGACGAGGACGCTGCCTCCACATGTGACCCATATCGCCATACTCATAACAACCCCTAGGTGCTGGAGAAGGGGACTGAAGGGAACCCCTCGCACCGGAGTGACTAGCAGATGCACTCAACATAGAAGAGCCTTGAACTGATGGAGCATGGGATGAACTCTGAGCTGGAAGGGCACTAAATGATGACTGGCCCTGCTGAGAACTATGCCCCACGATAACCTGGGCAAGCAGGCTGAGCATGCCTGAATGGACGGCCTCGGCTGTGCTGAAACTGACCTCTCGAAGGAGCACCACTATAATTGCCAGATCCTCGAGGCCTCTTGGCCTCCCTCTCCTCTCACTCCTGGCGATGAACAGACTCAATCTCACGGGAAATATCCACGACCTCCTCTAAAGTAGCACCAGTCACCCTCTCCTTAATCATGAGAATGCAGAGTTGATAAGTAAGACCATCAACAAACCTCCTAATCATTGCTCTATCTGTCGGAACCAACCAAATGGCATGACGAGATAACTCGGAGAACCTCAACTCATACTACGACATGGTCATCTCCCCCTAATGCAACCACTCAAACTGCCTATGCAACTCCTCTCTGCGAGATTGCGGCACATACTTCTCTAGAAAGAGAATGGAGAATTGCTGCCAGGTAAAGCGGTGCTACACCAACAGGCCTACGCCTCTCAAAATACTCCCACCAAGTGAAAGCAGCTCCTAAAAACTGATAGGTGGTAAAAGCGACCCCGCTGGTATCCAGAATACCTGTAGTACGAATCATCCTCTGATACTTATCCAAAAAACCCGGGGCATCCTCACCCTCTGCGCCACTGAAGGTTGGAGGCTGCAATCTACCAAATCTCTCCAACCTACGCTGCTCATCCTTCGGCATGACAGGAACCATATAGTCCTGAGCAGCTGCAACCGGCTGGGCTGGATGTGCCCCCGGCGTCTGAAGTCCCTGCATGACCTGCTCAAGTGTGCGAGAAGCGGGAGCCTGATTGCCTTCCCCGGCCTGAAAAGTAGATGCGGCTATAGTGGCTGAAACCGCCTGAGCCAGGCTAGTGCAAACTGATAAGATCTGAGCTAAGGCCTCCTGAAGACCCGGAATCACGATGGGCACAGTGGTGCCTGAGCTGGTGCTGCTGAAGTGTCTATAGCTGGGACCTGGTCTTGAACTGGGGTAGCTGGTGAATCTGCAGGTGCTTCCCTCGCTGCTCTACCTCTACCACGACCATGACCGCGTCCTTGGCCTCTGGTGGCCACAGCTGGTGGCACTAGTGGTCGTCCACCCTGTCCAGTAGCGCGTGTCTTCACCATTTGTGAGAGAATAGAATAACAGAAGTTTAGTACTCGGATCAACAAGTTCGCACAACAAGAATTTCAAGAATGTGAAGTCTTTCCTAAAGGTTTTGCAGCCTCTCGAGGATAAATACTGACGTTTCTGTATCGATCCGCGAGACTCTACTAAACTTGCTCATAACTCGTGAGACCTATGTAACCTAGGCTCTAATACCAATTTGTCACAACCCTAAACCCAGACCCGGTCGTGATGATACCTCTCATGAAGACAAGGCCAGCCAACTATTCCCAATTCGATGTTAAACAGTTAAACAATAAGAAAGTAGTCTAAAACATGATTTAATAATACTAAGTAGCAGATAATATCATAACAATGTGGAAGTACAACCCAACACAGCTCTAACTGGGGTGTCACTAGTCATGAGCATCTATAAGTCATAATACAATTCTGCTAAGTCCATAAACTAGTACAAATGTCTGAAAGGAAATAGAAGTGATAGAGGAGTAGAGACACGGGGCTGCGGACACCAACAACTACCTCGTGAACTCTGGATGTCCGCCTGAAGCTGGAGGGATCAGCACTCCGGAGCGGAACCAGCTACACCTGAATCTGCACATAGGGTGCAGGGAGTAAAGTGAGCACTCCAACTCAGTGAGTAACAAATGTAAATAACGACTGAAAGTAAGAAAACACGTAAGGCACAAGGCATTCTATAATGAAGCAGAAAAATCATTTAAAAGCAGTAAACCAGTAAAAAGTCAAGTAAAATCTTCTTTCAACAAGTAAACAAGTAATTGACAGGTAGTTAAGGTAAAGTAAACAAATAGAAGTTTGCCCCTCGGGCACAGTATCAACAAATCCGCCCCTCGAGCAACATGTCAGAACAATACAAGCCTCTCGGGCTCAATCTTACATCACAATGGGTACCCACGCTCAGTGGGGGTGTGCAGACTCCTGGACGGGCCCCTTACAGCCCAAGCGCAATATCAAGCCATCTCGTGGCATCAACAATAGGCCCTCGGCCTCATATCAATCAAGCCACTTCGTGGCGTACATACCTCAGGCCCTCAGCCTCAAATCAGTATCAGTGTTTCCTCATAACATAGGCCCTCAGCCTTGCTCAGTCAAAAATCCTCACAAACTACTCGGGCAATAGTAAAACAGTGTTTCTCAGCCCAAAACATCATTTGAAATATCATTTAAGTATTAAAACTGAGTAAACATGGTTGAGTATGAAAACAGTGGAAATAACATGACTGAGTTCAAGTATAAAGTCAAAACAGTGAGGAAATATCAATAAAAATCCCCGAAGGGTTCAAATAGTTGGCACTAGGCCCAAATATGGCATTCAACCCAAATAACGATGACAACAAATAGTTTTCAGTCAAATACATGGTAAAATCATCAATCGGGACGGACCAAGTCACAATCCCCAATAGTACACAACCCTACGCTCGTCATCAAGCATGTGCCTCGCCTCAATATAGCACTACGATGTGCAATCCGGGGTTTCAAACCCTCATAACATCATTTACAATCATTACTCACCTCGAACTGGCTAAATCTCTATCTCGTGATGCCTTTGCCCCTCGAATCGGCCTCCACTCGCATGGAATCTATCCAAAATCAGAACGAGGACGTCAAAATATGCTAAGGGAACAAAGCCCAAGCGAAAACAATCAATAAAGGGCACAAGTCGCAAATTTACCAAAACCTGACCCCCGTGCCCATATCTCGAAATTCAGAAATTTTTACATCAATAGGTTCCTTATCTCCCCACGAGTTCAGACATATCAAAAGTTCTCAAATCCGACCCCAAATGGTCTTTCAAATCCTCAATTAAAGGCCTAAGTTCCCAAGCCCTAGTTTCCCCAAATTTCACCCTTAATTTCCATAATTTCTAGCTTTAATCCGTGAAATAATAGCATAGGAACGAGTTTCAAGTCCAATTTTCTTACCTCAATGAAGCTTCCTTGAAATCCCTCTTTCAAGTCGCCCAAAAAGCTCCCAAGCCGAAGTCAAAATGGTGAAATAACTCAAATTCGCGAAGAAGACAATTTATATGTTCTGCCCAGACCTTTTCGCATCTGTGACACAATTCCCGCTTCTGCGGTACCGCATATGCGGCCTTTCCTCCGATTTTGCGGAAATCACTTAATGGTCCAAACCGCATCTGCGGTCAACTCTCCGCATTTGCGGCTCCGCAGATGCGACCCTACAACCGCATTTGCGGTTCCTAGGAATTTCTCCGAAACCGCTTCTGCGGATCTCCTCTCGCATATGCGGCGCTGCACCTGCGGTCCCCAAACCGCAGGTGCAAAAACACTAGAAGCAGCAACTTCAGCAGCTGCAATAACATCTCAACTTCTTCGTTAACCACCCGAAATCACCCCGAGGCCCCCGGGATCTCAACCAGAAGCACAAACATATCCTAATACCTTATTCAAACTTGTTCCAATCATCAAAACACCTCAAACAATATCAAATCACCCAAAACACATCGGATTCAAGCCAAACTTTCTAAAATCTTCCAAATTTTGCTTTTGATAAAAAACTCAACCAAACCACGTCTGAATGATCTAAAATTTTGCACACACATCCCAAATAACACAACAGAACTACTGCAAGTCTAGGAACTCCATTCCAACCCCTATATCAAAATCTCGCCTACCAACCGGAATCGCCAAAATATTAACTTCGCCAATTCAAGCCTAAAGCTACTTCAAACCTCCAAACCCCATTCCGATCACACTCCTAAGTCATAAATCACCTCCCGAAGCTAACCGAACCACCAGAACTCACATCCGAGCCCTCTAACACATAAGTCAACATCCAGTTGACTTTTCCAACTTAAACTTCCTTAAAAGATACTAAGTGTCTCAAACCTTACTAATATCATTCCGGATTCGATCTAACCAACCCGATACCACAAAACATGGATAAACAAAGCATAAAGAAGCATAAATAGGGGAAATAGAGTGGTAACTCATTAGACGACTGGCCAGATCGTCACACCCGATTCCCTTCCTGTTTCCACTATTGTTGAAGTACATGGCAGTGACAGCATATGAGGACCAGGTCCACTTAAGAGATTTTTCAAGATCAACTTTTACTTTCTCCAATTCAGCTTGAAGTTGTATATTTTTCTCGAGTTCACCACATAGAGTAGTTTTCACATCATTTAATTCCTTTTCAAGCTTGATGTGTGTCTCACTAGCTACTTCATTCCCTTTCTCAATACTTACTAGCCTGTTCTGATTTGAGTCCTTCAATTGTTTCCTCTAGGTCTGTGATTATCACCAAAAAGTCATCCCTTTCTTACTCAGTAGCTGTAATTTTCTCTGCTAGAGTATTCTGTTCTTTGCTAAGGTTCTCTATGATTTCCTTCAAGTCAACAACCACTACCATCAAGTCATCTCTCTCATTTTCTACATATTTATTTTTTCAGTTAGAACTTCTTCTTTTTTTCAAGATTGCCTATGGTCTTATTTAAATCAACCACACATACCACCAGATCATCTCTAGATTGTTCAGCATCTCCTAGCTCTATGATTAGGGCATCCTTATCATTAACAAGACTATAATATGCACCAATTTGAAAATTTGCTAAGGACATCAATTTCTTAGAAGAGTAGGACTTCAGATTTCTCTGAACATCCCT
Organism: Nicotiana sylvestris; assembly: GCF_000393655.2. Classification (NCBI taxonomy): domain Eukaryota; kingdom Viridiplantae; phylum Streptophyta; class Magnoliopsida; order Solanales; family Solanaceae; genus Nicotiana; species Nicotiana sylvestris. The sequence goes on from NC_091064.1 coordinate 216,808,114, forward strand.
GAAATTTACCTCATCATTGTCATCCTCTTTATCATCATCGGACTGAGCCATCAATGCAAACAATGAATCATATTCCTTTGCTTCATTTTTCACTGCCATCATGAAACTGTTTCCTTCACTAGAGGAGTCTCCCCATGCAGCAAGAGCTTGCTTCACAACATAGTCAACTGCACTTTTTCGACTGAATCGTTTGTCAGGAACCGAGTTCATTTTTGCTGCTTTGTCAGAGTTGTGTTTGTAATGCTCATGTTTTAGAAGTGGGCAGTCTTTGATGAAATGCCCTGGTTTTTCACACTTGTGACAGAGATCATAGTTCCTTGGCTTACTTGAACTGCCCCTCTTAGGTATACCACCATTTCTTCGAACTATCTTTTGAAATCTTTTAGTGATATAGGCCATATCACTATCTTCTTCACTTGAGTCATTGTTTTCAGCTTTGAGCACCAGGTTCTTCTCCTTCTTTGGCTCTCTTCTTTCACTGTCTTTCTTTCTTTTCATCTCTATGTCTTCAGATTTCCAATCAGCTCATCCATGGTTAGAGTTTGTAAATCTTTAGCTTCAGTGATGTCATTCACCTTACTCTCCCAAGAACTAGGTAGAACACTGAGAACCTTCCTTACAAGCTTGTTTCTAGGAATAATTTCTCCAAGTGAATGAAGCTCATTTATAATTGTCACACCTCCTTTTTACTACCCCCGGAAGGGAGTATAAGAGAGTTTTTTCCAATTTAAATGACAATCAAAACAGGATAATTATTTAAGATCAGAGTCGCCACTTGGGATAATTTATGGTGTCCCAAGTCACCGGTTTCAAATCTCGAATCTAGGAAAGATTGACTCTGTTTTACAGTCCGCGGACACAGAAATCCGGATAAGGAATTCGGTTAACCTGGGAGAAGGTGTTAGGCATTTCCGGGGTCCGTGGTTTTAGTACGGCCGCTCAACTGTTATTATTGGTCTAATTATCTGATTTTTAAACACTTTTAAACCTATGTGCATTTTTAACTTTTAAACCGCTTTTATTTATTTAAGGAAAAATCAAGGTTATTTAAAACACATCGCAAGCCACGCTACATGAAATGCACCCGCGGTTCACGATACGTTCTATCTAACCTTGGTGGAAATTAGACCCGGGTCAAATAAAATGCACACCCGACTCAAACTAAGTGTAACCATAATCTATTTGTTTGAAGAGATGCGAAGGAAATCACAAAATAGAATTCCACGAACAACTACTTTATGCTATTTTTAAATCGATGTATCATAATTGCTGCATTAATTAAATAGTACTGTAGGATTTTCAAGTAGCAGTTAATCAGCTGAATTTGCAATAGATTTTGGAGTTAAATTTGCACAAAGCTACAGAAATGTCCTTAGATAGGCTAACGAAAATAATTTTTCACTTATCATAAAAGGGAAAAAGGCTAATAAAAGATTACTATTCACATATATAGATATACTGCACTACACAATAGCAATAAGATGCTCAATGTATGGAAAAACGGATTGAAAGCTAACAAGTCCCACTGATTTTTGGACCATCATAGAGACAACACAATTCTATAATTTCATAAACAACAGTAAAATAAGAGAAAACCAAATAAACAAATCAAACATATGCACTGTTTTTAGATCAAAAAATCGAACAAGTTGAAACACGAACGGAAAAATGAAGCTGGAACCAACTGACCGGATAGGGAATTATACCGGCGACCTCGACCGAAATTCAAATCAGCATCACGAAGCTTTACAAAACTATTTTGAAGCTCGAATAACAGACAAGGACGTGAACAGAAACTCGAACTCGTACCGGAATCAAACTCAATCAAACTCCATTATAATCCATGCTCGGAATCGCAAAATTCAGAAAAAAGGAGCCAAAATGTCGAAAGACATGAACAGAACCTATCACTCTGTTTTTTTGTTTTTATCAAATGAATACTCTTTAATCTTCTTTTTGTTGTTTTCAAGTGTGAAATGGTAGAAGCACAGCTATAACTCTTTGGTATGAAGTTGGTCTTAAAAGCAGATGAGAAGTGACGAAGAGGAAAGGGATATCCGATGTCTTTCATCGTTGAGATTTTAAAGAGTGGATCTGGTTTTCGATGGGTTGGGATGAAGGCGACGATGGGTGTGTTGATGGTTGAAGAAGGTGAAGTCAGGGGTGCCGCTGGTAGGAGGTTCGGCGATGGGGTCTGCTGGTTCGAAGAAGAAGAAGCTTCAGGAGGGGTCGTTTATGGCTGCTGAAGCTCAGAAAGTTGCTGACGCTTTCTTCAAGTCTGTCAAGAAGAAGAGAAAACTGATTGGGGGGTCCTGTATTGAGAATGCAGCGCCTTTTTCAGCCTTTTCCCAGGCGTTATTTTTTGTGTTCCCCCCAGCTACTAGACTTGTGTGTATATATCTAGGTCTAGATTATTTTTGTGTATTCTTTTCTAATTGCTCTTAGGTCTTTAGGGTCTTTTTATATATTTTTCATTCCAAAAAAGAGTCTAGAAGGGTCCCTAAGGTTAGCTTAATGGGTATTAGGTATTGGGCTAAATGGGCCAATCCAAATTGGGTCAAGAATTGGGCTCTAAAACTCTCAAAATTGTGATTCAACACCTTAATTGACTCCTTTTAAAATAAGATAAAAATAATACACAATGCAAAAGCTAACAATAAACTATTATATATATTTTTTGTATTTTCAAAATTATATAAAGATAAAAATAAGGTACTATTTTGTATTTTTTTTAAATTTATGAAAGATACATAAATTAAAATATTTTTGTAATTTTTATTTTTCTTGTAATAAAATAAAGTGAAAAAGTCAAAATTAGTTGAAATAACGATATTAGGCCTAAATTAAATATTTACATGCTAAAACATAAAAAATCTTGGGGAGGGTCAAAAATCACATGTCTACAGCTGCCCTCTTTGACTGGAAATACGAAGTATCTTCAGACAAAGAACGACTAGACAGGTTTTTTGATCCGACCCTTATTTGGAGAGACAAAAACTAATAGAAAAGGGGTATGTGACCCAGCCACGGTATCTGAGCTGCCTACATATCCTTGGCTATAAAGGAATCAGGTCACGTGTAGTTCAGAAGTAGAAACAGTGATGGAGTATAATGAGGTGGAGAGCCGATCGAGGTGCCGTTCCGTCAAGGTTCCGGTCCGCGGTCCTGCTGTTACATCAAAATAAAAAAATGAAAAAGACTAGCTAAGTCTGTCAACTACGAATTACAAGATTCCTATCTATAAGTCTTTTGAAGGTTGATCTTGAGTCTTGAATGGTTCTTCATGCATACTTTAGATTTGAACCTTGACGCTTGCTAGTTGCAGGTGCTAGTTCATTCTTCTTCAGCTTTTCGGATCAAGACCAGACATGCAGTGCTTGTGACATCGGTCATGTCTTGAACAACCCACATCTTTCATCAACTTTTGCATTTGGATTAACTTCTTGCCTTTTTCTTTTTTTTTTCTTTATTGTGACTAACTTCTGTCGATCACCTCAGACTGTTGACTCGTATTCTTGCCCCGAGCTTATTTTGTTGCTGACTTGAATTGCATTCTGAAGTGAATTCTCTTATTCTCCAGGTAGGAACCTGATTGCCAATATTTGAACTATCTTCCTTTGAACCTTGCTACTTTCCCTTTGTTCTCTAGGTAGGCTCCTGATTACCAACATTTGCACTATCCTTTTTCTTGAGACTTGAACTGTTTCCATTTTCTTCAGGTGGGCTCCTGATTGCTGAACTCCTTTGATCTTTTCTGCTTTCCCTTTGTTCTCCGGGTCGGCTCCTGATTGCTGAACACTTGCACTGCTTTTCCTTGAAACTTGAATTGCTTCCCTTTGTTCTCCAGGTGGGCTCCTGATTGCTGAACTCCTTTGAACCTTGCTGCTTTCCCTTTGGTTCTCCAGGTGGGCGCCTGATTTTCAACAATTGCATTACTTGTCCTCGAAACTTGAACTGTTTTCCCTTTGTTCTCCAGGTGGGCTCCTGATTGCTGAACTTGAACTACTTCCTCTTGAGACTGCTTTTCCTTTGAACTGTCTTCCCTTGCTCTCTAGGTGGGTGCCTGATTGCCGAAATTGACCCGCTTTTTGAACTTATACTGTCCTCCCTTTGTTCTCCAAGTGGGTGCCTGATTTCATCAAAACAAACAAAATTTTCTGCCCCAATTTGCACTAGGAAGATTTGTGAATTGTTAGCAATATTGTAAACCACTTATACTATTGATGCAATGATGAGAGTAAACTAAAGACTAGACTAGGGCGGGCGTCTCCTTTGAGTAAAACCAAAAAACTTTGATTAGCAAATGCGTCAGCTAAAAATAAAACCTGAATGAACCAAACTAGGAAGTTTGTCTCCTACGGGTGATACTTGAATGAACCAAACTAGGAAGTGCGTCTCCTATGAATGAACTCTCAATTTAGGAAGTGCGTCTCCTAAAAGAATAACTTGAAAGACCTTGATTAGGAAGTGCGTCTCCTACAGGTAAAACTTCAATGAACTAGACTAGGAAGTGCGTCTCCTAGGGCCGAACTTAAGGAGGTGCATCTCTTAGGGGTGAAATCTCAATTTAGGAAGTGCGTCTCCTACAGGTGTATCCTGAAAGACCTATACTAAGAAGTGCGTCTCCTAGGGGTGAAATCTCAATTTAGGAAGTGCGTCTCCTACAGGTGTATCCTGAAAGACCCAGACTAAGAAGTGCGTCTCCTAGGGGTCAAACTTCAATAATGCAAACTAGGAAGTGCATCTCCTATGAATGAACTCTCAATTTAGGAAGTGCATCTCCTAAAGGTGTAACTTCAATGACTCAAACTAGGAAGTGTGCCCCCTATGAATGAACTCTCAATTTTGGAAGTGCATCTCCTATGGGTGAAACTTCAATGACTCAAACTAGGAAGTGCGTCTCCTATAAATGAACTCTCAACTTAGGAAGTGCGTCTCCTAAAGGTCTAACTTCAATTACTCAAACTAGAAAGTGTGTCTCCTATGAATGAACTCTCAATTTAGGAAGTGCATCTCCTATGGGTGAACTTCAATGACTCAAATTAGGAAGTGCGTCTCTTATGAATAAACTCTCAATTTAGGAAGTGCATCTCCTATGGGTGAAACTTCACTGACTCAAACTAGGAAGTGTGTCCCCTATGAATGAGCTCTCAATTTAGGAAGTGCATCTCCTATGGGTAAAACTTCAATGACTCAAATTAGGAAGTGCGTCTCCTATGAATGAACTCTCAATTTAGGAAGTGTGTCTCCTAAAGGTGTAACTTCAATGACTCAAACTAGGAAGTGCATCTCCTATGAATGAACTCTCAATTTATGAAGTGCATCTCCTATGGGTGAAACTTCAATGACTTAAACTAGGAAGTGCGTCTTCTATGAATGAACTTTCAATTTAGGAAGTGCATCTCCTATGGGTGAAACTTCAATGACTCAAACCAGGAAGTGAATCTCCTATATATGAACTCTCAATTTAGGAAGTGCATCTCCTAAAGGTGTAACTTCAATGACTCAAACTAGGAAGTCCGTCTCCTATGAATGAACTCTCAATTTAGGAAGTGCATCTCCTATGGGTGAAACTTCAGTGACTCAAACCTATATGATCCAAACTAGGAAGTGCTTCTCCTAAGGCTAAAATCTCAATTTAGGAAATGCGTCTCCTACAATAAAATATAACTTGAAAACCCAGACTAGGAAGTGTTTCTCTGAGGGGTGATTTGTGATCTTCTCAATAGCCTTTGCGTAAGCAGAATTGGGGCATTACACCTGAAAATTTCAAGCTTCGAAGCTTTGATATGAACATAGCTTCCATCCCTGTTTTAAACAAAGAAAACTTGTGAGTTTAAACATGGTGGTTGGTTTGTGGCCTTGACTTTGTGGCGATTGCTCCTTCACTTGCCATGATAACTTTGACTCCAACTTGAAAGACATTGCTTGTTCATTGACTAAACGCTTTCACTGTCACCCTTATCACAGAAAATATCTCTGATTCATTCAAACTCAATACCCTCTATCGGTTACATTTTGCTCATGAATTGACATTTACCCAACCTTTGCATTTCTCATGAATCCCAAAGCACGCCGATTGTTATCCATTCAGTGCGCATACTGCTCTTTCATGACCTATGTTGCTTTGATGTGCTAGCCAGACTCCGCTTGTGCAATTGGAAAGTTGGTAGCAGATTTTGAAGTCATTTCACACTTATTTTGACCAAACAGACTCAAGAAGAGGAAGTAAACAAGACAAAAGGAACATAGAAAGGGACAATGGAAAGAGATTATTGTGAGCACATGATTTTCGCCCTATATGAGGATCACTCCCAAAAATTCAAAATAAAATAATTTTCCTTTGTGTAAAATGTTTGTATTTTTGTGGTATTTTTGCATAATTATTTGTATTTTTGTCTGTGCATGTTTATTTTGTTTAAATTAATAAAAGTATAAAATATGTCGCATTTTTATTTAGTATTTATTTGAGTTTGTTTTACAAAATGAGAAAATCAGAAGAAAAAAATAATAATAATGTACATTGCATTTTTAGCATTTAACGTCTAAATTGTGAGATTTTATCATTAATTGCTATTTAAATGTGTGATAATAGTTATTTGGAATTAATTAGTATTTTTTATAAGTTAATTTAGTTTATAAGTTAATTTAGAATTTTAGTTTTATTAATTAGGAAGTAAAAGAAAAGAGAGCAAGAATATAAAAGAAAATCGGAATTAGGCCTCTTCTTCAATTTTGAACCACAGGCCCAAATATACCCAACATTCTACTACGACCCAGTCCATTCCAAATCGGGTCGACCCAGTCCATAACCCAACACCCCTATTTCCCTATCTTTCAAAAAACAAAACCCTAAAATTGTATTTTTCTCTTTCACTGTTGAAAACACCATCCGCACCCCCTTCCTCATCTTCTTCTTCTCCAAAAAAACAAAACACCCCAAGATCCTCCCATGGCAGCCCTTCCCCCTCACGTTACACACACATATACGCACATAACACAACATATACGCATACACATAGCACATATACGCACACATACACAACACATACACACACAGCTCGTCGACCTCCCTCTCTTGTCCGCCATGGCTACGTCTTCAAGATATTCAAGACGAGCACGTGATCCCGTCGCATTGTGGCCATCCGCTGCAACCACTTCTTCCGCTTCTTCCAGCTTCGTCATCGTCGAGTTTGAGCTCGACACCCATGGCTGCCACTGCGTCTTCTCCATTCGATGCTGCTGCTACTGCTTGCTTCTCAGTCATGCCACTGCTGCCATGGCTGCGTCCACCTGCTGCTGCCCGCTGCATCTTCTTTACCGCTGCTCCGTTGTGCCACTGCTGCCATGGCTACGTCCGAGCTGCTGCGTTGCTGTTCCTTCTTCTTCTTCCTAGTTCACCCCAAGTCGCCGGAAAGCTCACCATGCCCGCGACCAACAGCATGGCTGCTGTCGCTGCTGCTGCTCCTTCATCTTCTTTTCTTTTACCATGGCTGCCATCGCAGCTAGTGCTTCGTCGTCTTCAAGTCCGTTTATGTCAAGGTTTCATTGTTTTCGTTTAAGTTCGTTCGAGTTCGTCGTTGGTCATTTACGGTCAGTTGTTCTAAGTTTTATTTCTTCCGTATTTTTGTTTGATATTTTCAGATTTGAATTAGTATAAGTTTGATTCTTTTCTTGTTTGTTATTTTCACTTTGATTATTTCTTCAGTTTGTTTCATTTTTCTTATTTATTTTTAGATAGAAATTGTTAGTTTAATTATAATGTTGTTAGATTTAAGTTGAAGATTCAATTTGTTTTATTAATTTAAAGGGATTTAGTTTTAATATAGAGTGTTAGTTTAAATCATTTGAATCCGTCATGTTTGTTGTTTAATATAGATTTAATTCGTGTTCATTTTGTTTGAAGTCCGTTTTTAATTCAGTGATTTATTGAGTTTATGTTTTGGTTTTTAATTTTTTGATTTAGTTTTGAATCATGTATCTTTGTTGTATTTTGTTGGATTTAATTTGAAGATCAATTGATTATTTGAGTTTAGAGTTTGAATCTGTTTATTTATTTTGTTTAAAGTTTAATTTGAATTTGAGCTCATGATTTGAATATACTTATTTGTTATTGTTGTTGAATCTGAAAATAGATTTGTTGTTTAAAGATTGTTCAAGCAAAATAATTCCAGTTGTTTCTTTGTTGTTCATCATATAGTTTGAGTTTGTTCATAAAATCTGTTTAGGAATTGGTTATAGCTGCTATATTTTGGTTAGAATTGATTAGTTGAACTTGTTATAGCTGACGGGGTAGATTGGTAAATTATAATATTTTCAAGGTCAAAATGGTAATTTCAGTAAGGTCAGAGGGGTATTTTCGAAATTAAAATTCTGAACAATTATTTATTTTGAGTACTCTGTCAATTAGGATTAAAATAATATTAAAATAATCAATAATGGAAGGACAAGATGTAATGGTGGGGAATAATGCAATTGTTTAATATAAGCATGGGGGACAAGATATAATGGGGTATTTGTTTAAATATAGTGGGGGACAAAACATTAGGTAGTGGGATTAAAAGGGGGATGAGTGGGAAGATAGTGGGTTTTATGTTTAAAAATGCTGAAAGATGGTAATAAATAGGGGAGACTTGATCAGATTTTAGGGAAGAAGATAGAAAAGAAGAAGGAGGACGGAGAGAAAAAAAGGGAGCTGAATTTTAAGAGAGAAAAATTCCGAAAATATTAAGACTTCCAAATATACCAATAAAAACATTTTGGAAATTAAAAGAGTGAGTAGTATACACCTGATATACAATTTAAATATTCTGATATACGGATTCAGAAATTAAGGGTTGAACATTAATTAGTCTTTCAAATCTGAAAAGATTCCCTTGGCTTCTGTCCGTTGATTGTTGTCAGTGTTTCTGGATTTTTATCTTGATTTTAAAATCTGTCACTGGTTTCTCGTTGTTGGGTGTTGCTGTTGTTGTATGCTACTAAATTTCTGCTGATCTCACTTTTCTTTTGCTTTCAATATCAGGTATACAACTGACACGTTGATTATTGTAAACTGTAATATGTAGCATGAATACAAAAATGAAGAGTTGAAGTTCTAAATTTATTTTAATTATATTCTGAATTTTATTTGTATATATAAATTATTTAGCTTACTTTAATCAGAATCATGTAGCTGTTTAATATATATAGTGAAACATATGACGATAGCTTAACGGACGAACTATCTATATATTGCCTAAAAATAAATAAATGGTGTAGTAACTTCGTCTAGTTAATTCGTTATTGTTGGATGATTACCATGTCTCAAAATGCACATTAGTTCATCAAGCGGATAGACCATTTTGAACTTGTAGGAATGTTGTTTAGTTAAATACTATTGGTTAATTTCAGCATGTAAATGGTTTAGAACTAAAATTAGATTGCTAAGTTTTTTTTTTTAATTTGACAAACTGTGAACATGCCTAGTATAATGTAATTAGGTAGTAACATATGAATAAGATGGCCCAGGTCTAGTTTATGCCATACACGTTGGGCCTGGGCCCGCATTGGCAACGGACTGTCCTGTTTGCATCATTTTTAGATTTTATGAATCATATTCGAAACCCAACTATAATAAATCAAGCATGTAAATAAATTAAGACATTTTCTCTTTCATTTTGTAGAGACAAATTTAATAGAGAAAAATGTAGGCATTTTAGGATTGTCCTTTAAAAATAAATGAGATGAGCCTCGCCCAATAAAACGCACCAATTGTGGGGCCCTCAATAAACGTTTAATTGAATATTTAGAATTCGGGATGGACTGTTTAGTGAATTTCACTGCCTTCCCCAAAGATAATAACGCGTTAGACTTTTTTAGGCGCATTTTAATAATCTTACCTTCTTAAACTCGGGTGTGCATTTCATGTGACCCAAATCCAAATCCCAAAACATTGAATAAAATATGTTCCCGATTGCGGGTGCATTTCATGTGACGCAATCCAAAGACATGTTCTTTAAACGATGTTCACATTCCTTTAAAAATATAATAAAAGAGGTAAAGAGTTAAAATTTGCACATGAGCTCATAATTGTATAAAATCAGATAAACAAGCCTAATATGACAGTTGAGCGACCGTGCTAGAACCACGGAACTCGGGAATGCCTAACACCTTCTCCCGGGTTAACAGAATTCCTTATCCGGATTTCTGGTTCGCGGACTGTAATACAAAATCATTCTTTTCCTCGATTCGGGATTAAATTGGTGACTTGAGACACCCTAAACCTCCCAAGTGGCGACTCTGAAAAAACTCCTTCACCCCTCGCGGGGGCAGAAAAAGGAGGTGTGACAGCTCTGGAGACTCTGCTGGGGAACATACTCAGAACCACTGGTTCAGGGTTAGAAATTCGAGCTTAGATAAATTGTTATATTTGGTTTTATCTGATTTTGTTACATGATCTGTGCACAATATGCTAAATAATTGCTTTTATCGCTTTGATATTTTGTGAACTGTATATAAACTGTGTCGAAACTCATCTCTTCTCTGAGTCTTCTAAATCATGAAGAAGGGTGTACTTCGTACGACTTCTTTTCTGTATAGTGTCAAATTCCAATTTAGAACGAGGTTTGGATAAGTTGCAAAGCCGGCGAAGCTTCTGTATTCCCGGATTGCTGCCTCCCCCTCGGCTCGAGCTGTCCGCTCGGGTAAGCCAGGTCTAGAACAAACACCCAGGTTCTGAACCTAGAATAACTCAACTTCATGCCGGATCCCTAGTAGGAACGATTATTTGCATCATGTTGCATTTGACTTAGGGAACTCAACACAGGGGTTGGGTCCGTCTAGGACTAGCAACTTGAAATGAAAAGACCATCCTGATGCGTCTTATTTGTGCTATGCATTTATTTGTTCCGAACCCGCATGTTGACCGGTTTTTGAATCTCGGGAACGTTGGAAAAAAAAAGAAAAAAAAGAAATAGCAGTTAGGGAATTAATTATTTATTTTTGAAAAAAACCAATGCCCAAATACTGTCAAAACTCTGCCGAAATTTTGAGAAAATGAAAAAACAATGTCTTACTAGTTTGTTTTATTAAAATCAAAAGAAAAATAGAAAAAAAAGTCGTTGTTCTGTCTTGCCATGAAAAATGAAAATGAAAAAAGAGTCTTGTTTTAAAATGGTTTTTATTTATTTATTTGTTTGTTTGTTTTTGAAAATGCCAAAAATGAAAATAAAAAGAGTCTTGCATTGAACGTGGATTTATTATTTCTTGCAATATATATATATATATATATATATATATATATATATATATATATAAATCCAAAAAGTATTTTTCTTTATTTCCTTTCTAGAAAAGTTTTTTTTAGACCCCCAATTTTTGAGAAAAAATCCAAAAATATTTTCCATTATCGATGTCTTTAGAAAGTCTTTTTAATTGTTTTTTAAAAAAAAATATTTTTTTTCTTTTAATTTCTTCCAAAAAAAATCCGAAAATATTTTCATTCTTCTTTCAAAATTGAAAAGAAAAGTCAAAATTCAAAAATATTTTTTAGAAGCATTTCTTTCATTGAAAGTAAAATTCCAAAAATATTTTCTTTCTTCTTTAAAAGTTTCTCTTTCAAAATTAAAAAAAAAATCTTTAGAAATCCTTCTTTGAAAAATTGCTCCATTTCTTCTTTATAAGTCTTTCCTTCAAAAAGTAAATAATAATAAAATAAAAAAATAAAAAATAAAAAAAAAGTTTATTTACTTTATTCATGATGTCCCGAACTACGCGAGTTTGATTCTCACCGGATGTGAGATATAGGCAACCCTCATCGGGTCCAACCTCCCCTTTTGCAAAAAATAGCAAAAAAGAAATATATATATGTCAAATTTTAATTTCATCATAAAGAAGTTGGGTGACGCTGTTTTGTCTAGACATGGCCGAATGTTCCCGAAAGGGACGCCGGAAGGCTGACTTTGCATAAACGGCCACTTTTTGGGTCATGTTTAAGATTTGGTCCAGTTGACCCACACAGCCTTAAAAATCTTCGTCCCCGAGGCGTTAAAAGGCCGTGTTTGCAATATTGAGTTTTCTATTTTGAAAAACGATAAAAAGTCATAAATAAGCCGGGATGATGCCCGCGGTCAGAGCAAAAGCATATTAGAATACTTGCTTAAGAACATTGCATTCCCCAAGGTGCAATTACAATATCTGTTAAGACTCTAACACTGACAAGTTTGTTATTTTTCCAATCCAATACCAGTTAGTTTGTTAAAGCGTACTGGCACCGTACCATTATCAAACAAGATCAAAAGAGCCCATACCAAAAAACATGACTGGTTCAGACAACAGTGTTGAGTGGGAAAAGACGGCAAATCAGATGCTGAAGGAAGCCATGGAAAAAATGGAAAAGATGAGGCTGGAAATGAATGAAATGCATATAGCCTTAGCTAGAGCCCAAAAGGGGCATGAACTACCTGTTACTCCTACTCTCCAACCAGGACACACATCAGAATACCCCTCTCCCGGTCCTTCAACGAGTTTCCCAAGCCATCACTACTATCAGGGAAGAGAGGCCTATGATCCCCAAGCTCCACCACCCAATCAGAATCCTCCTCCACCAAATGTTCCCGTCTTTGTGGCACCTGCCCCAGCCCCATTGCACAGATCACCTAGCGAGCCATTATTTCAGGCTCACGATACACAATATTACCCCCCTGAACTCACATTCAAAGCACCCGAGCCACATACCTATAATCCCCACTTTGAGGTCCCGACGGAGATTGAAAAGCTGGCTAAGAGCCCAGAGCAGGACGAGGTGATGCGGAAATAAAAGCCTGGAGCGGTCCTTCAGGAACATGCACGGGTTAGGCAACCAGGTCAGCGTGGCTTACAAAGATCTATGCCCTTTCCCTGACGTCCAATTACCAGTAGGGTTCAAGATGCCCAAATTCGATTTATAAGAAGGACATGGCGATCCTATGGCACATCTACGGGGCTTTTGTAGAAAAATGAGGGGAGCAGGGGGGCAAAGATGAGCTACTGATAGCTTACTTTGGCCAGAGTTTGAGTGGGTCGGCATTAGAGTGGTATACAAGACAAGATCCGAGCAGGTGGTACACCTGGGATGATCTGGCACAGGCTTTCGCAGGACATTTCCAATACAACCTTGAGATAGTCCCAGACCGTCTCACATTGCTAAAGCTTGAGAAGAAACCCGGGGAAAGCTTCTGGGAATTTGGGTTCCGGTGGAGAGAACAGGCAGCCAGAGTTGATCCTCCGATGAGAGAGGGGGAAATGGTAGACTACTTTCTGCAAACTCTAGAGCCAACTTACTTTGGTCACTTGGTGACGTCAGTTGGCAAATCCTTCAATGAGGTGGTGAAAATGGGCGGTATGATCGAAGAGGGACTTAAGTCCAACAAAATCTTGAGTTATTCGGCAATTAAGGCAACAACTCAGGCCATTCAGAGCGGCACGGGAGGTGTGCTCGAGAAGAAGAAAGGGGACGAAGTCGCAACAGTCGAAGCGGGTACTTGGTCCAGATCTAGAGGTCCTTCACCCTACTACCAATCAAGACCCACACAACCTTACTACCCACCAGAGCCAAAATTTTCTGTCCATCATGCCCAAACATATCCCCGAGCTCCACATAATCCACCTCAGTATTATCCTCCGAACAATGTCCGGTCACATGTCCAACCATCAGGTCACCCCCTATGGCGAGTGCCAGCACCACATAATGCATTCTTGCCTTCACAACGTTTTTGAGCACCCAATGACCCTAGAAAATAGGGGCAGGGAGGGGAACAAAGGCAAAGAAATAGTTTCACGCTGACTGGGGAGTCCTACACAAGTTTGTTTAAAAAGTTAAAGATTTCTGGCCTGATTGAGCCGCTCCTTGGCTATACTCCAGACCCATATGCAAAAGGATTTGATCCTGCTGTACGATGCATGTACCACTCTAATGTCCAAGGACATAGCATTGAATATTGTTGTTCTTTGAAAAAGGAAATAGAAAGAATGATTCAGGAAGGGGCAATTGTGATCAATGACAGTGACAGGGAGCACGCGAATCCTCTTGAGAACTTGTTGACTGATGTTGATGATGCTGAAGTTGGTGATGGTCTTGGCAATATTGATATAGAGCTCAATGGCTAAAATGCCATGCTTGGTAGTTGGAAAGACACTTCTTTTTTGGGTCAGCCGGAGAGGATCTTTGATGGCTTATTTTGTTATCATTTCTGTTGTCTGGATTATTCTTAGGGTTGTAATCCGAATATTGTCTTGTGTCAAACCCTCTTATCATTCCATTTTTGCCACAATGGTTTGTTTAAGTTTTGTCCAGGTTATTTTAGGATTTTATTCTGGTTTGTTTTTGTTTGTTTTGTTATTCAAACCATTTCACCGGTAGTCTAATGTAAAATACGGTCTTTTATTATTTCCAGTCCTCTTTTCGTTTAGTTCTTTTATCATTTTGTTCAACGCTGATTCTAGTGACATGACATGCGCACATAGTTTGGGCCTAATCCTAATAGTTAATCATAAAACCCCGGAAAGGTGATCAGAACATTTAAAGGAAATAAGGACGGTTTGAGATTATTTGGAGCTCGAGTCATACGGAACTAGGGCAAGTAAAACACAAAGAAAACCATTAAAAGCAAGATTCGCCTTTCATGATAATGAGAGTGAGAGTGTTGCCCAGCAGCGCTTTATAGATGACAAATGAAAAGGCAAATGTGTGAATATAATTGTCAAGTCCAGCACCATCAGAAGAGGCTACAAGTCTTTGTTTAAATTATGTTGTTTGCACTTGGCATGTTTTGAAGACTGGAATGACGAAGACATTTTATTCTGCTGTCTAAACAATTTATCCTTCGTTAACCCTTTGAGCCTTATTTGTTTTCTTTCATATCCCTCGTTCGGAATCAGTAGCAAAGGTTAGAAACACAAATGTGAAAGAAAAAGAAAAAAAAAGAAAAAAAAAGGAAAAGAAAACGACAAAAGAAAAAAAGAAAAAAAGAAAAATGATAACAAAAACAAAAGAAAGTCAGAAGAAAACAGAGGAATTGGGAACTACGTTTGACCTGATTCCTCAAAGAGGATACGTAGGCGCCTCACGGCTTGGTCATAGGGTGCATAATGTGCATAGTGTGCATAGTGTAACATAGTATAACGAAAATAAAAATCCCCAAGCAAGAAACTGGGGCAAGAGTTGTGATTGTTGTAAGCAAATATGGCTCCGAAGTTTGTAATTTTGAACCCCAAGTTTATTTTGTTTTGAGCCTTTAATACCCTTTCTTTCTAGCCTATCCAAAACCCACATTACGGTCCAAAGAAAGACCTTCTGATCAGTCTTCAAAAGATGCCAAGTCAGACAAATGAGAGTCTTACCGGTGAACATAACACTTTGTTCCACAGCAGAAAGGACTCTAATCCCCAGTAGAAAGAGTCATATCGGCAACACTCCAAATCCCCAGCTGGAAAGTAATACAAATGAGAGAGTCTTATCGGTGAAAACCTTCGCGGGCACCATAAGGCGATGAAAGCTGAGAGAAAAACCAAAATGAGAGAGGCTTGATAGTGAAAATCCTTCGGGCACTACAAGTCGAATAAGATTGAGAATCAGATGGGGAATCGCCAAGTGAAGATCTTGAAAGACGATTGACGGCAGAGGATAGGCCACATGTGCATGTCTTGATTATTAGAGTCGGTATCTGCGTTTGATAGGCTTTTATTTATATTTTTTTTGTTAAAGAGTCATCTTTTTCCTTTGTCCTTTTATTCCGTTCCCTTTTATCTTTTTCCTTTCATAGAAACATTCCCCAGCAGAGTCTGTTTGGTCAGAACAAGTGAGAAATGACTTCAAAATCTGCCATCAGCTTTCCAATTATGCAAGACCAGATCCGATTAGAACATCCAAATGGTCTAAGTCAGGAAGGAACAAGCGCGAGGCCAGTGTCAAGAAAGATATCCCCCGCAAAAGGAGATGGACAAAAGGATGGGCGAACAAGCGCGAGGCCAGTGTCAAGAAAGATATCCCCCACAAAAGGAGATGGACAAAAGGATGGACGAGTGCCAAGCAGGATATCCCCGCCGAAATCAAAGGTTATTAAAACTCAAGGCCAAGGCCCGTAGACAAAGCAATGAGAGCAATGAGCATGATTTGGGAAATTCATACGAGACTAAAAGGTCGGGGAAATGCCAGTTTCCGAGCTATGCCACAAAAGAAGAGGGATATCCCCAGCAGAAAGGGATTATTCCCAGCAAATAATATCATCCCCAACAAGTTTTGGAACGCAGAGCAAGGAAGGAGAAAGGGAAAACCATCCCAGTAGGAGTATCACAACCAACCACCGCGTTTTAAACTAACAAATTTTGTTTGATTTGAAACAGGTAAAAGAAATGGCATTGATGACGGGAATGCATGCCACAAGGGAGATTATCAAACTGGGGCAGAAAATTTTCCTTTCATTTAGAAAGTTTTTCTGAAAGTCAGATACCCATTTGGGGAAGAATAAAGATAGCACCAGTCTCAAGGGAAGGGGTCTTTGAACCGGTGTTACCCCCAGCATAATAAGTTTTAATGAAGGAAGTTGTTCCCCAGCGGACAGAACAAAAGGATGAAACTTGTGCTCGGAAAAAGCAAAAGGCCAATGTCATTCCCAGCAACCTTCCGAAGAGTGAAGCACTAGTTTTGAAGGAATCAAAATCCCCAGCAGTGTTATCCTCGACATCATTATCCCCAGCTGATAACATTTTATCCCCCAACAGGTAAGTGAATAATTCCCCAACAGTGTTATCCCCAGCAGTTTCGAGGGAAGACAACACAGGTAAGTAAATAATTCAAGAAGAAGAAAATGGTTCACGCGTAGGAGATGCACTTTCTAAATTAAGATTTCATTCATAGGAAACGCACTTCCTAGTTTAAAATCATTAAAGTTTTACCCCTAGGAGACGCACTTCCTAAGATTATTTTACCCATAGGAGACGCACTTCCTAAGTTTATTCTTACCCCTAGGAAACACACTTCCTAAATTTAATTTCATGCATAGGAGATGCCCTTCCTAAATTTAATTTCATGCATATGAGACGCCCTTCCTAAATTAAGATTTCATGCATAGGAGACGCACTTCCTAAATCAAGATTTCGTGCATAGGAGACGCACTTCCTAGTTTAAAATCATTAAAGTTTTACCCCTAGTAGACGCACTTCCTAAGTTTATTTTTACCCATAGGAAACGCACTTCCTAAGTCTATTTTACCCATAGGAGACGCACTTCCTAAGTTTATTTTACCCAAAGGAGACGCACTTCCTAAGTCTATTTTACCCATAGGATACGCACTTCCTAAGTCTATTTTACCCATAGGATATGCACTTCCTACGTTTAGTTTTACCCATAGGAGACGTATTTCCTAAATTAAGATTTCAGTCATATGAGACGCACTTTCTAGTTTAAAATCATTTCATGTCCTTACCAATTAGGCGCCCACCTGTATAACAAGGGAATACATTTCTGTTTTTCATTTCATGTCTTAGGCGCCCACCAGTATAATGCGGAAATACATTTCTGTTTTTCATTTCATGTCCTAGGTCACCCACCAGTATAATGCGGGTATACATTTCTGTTTTCATTTCATGTCCTAGGCGCCCACCAGTATAATGCGGGAATACATTTCTGTTTTTCATTTCATGTTCTAGGTCGCCCACCAGTATAATGCATGCATACATTTCTGTTCTTTCATTTTCTAGGTCGCCCACCAGTATAATGCGGGCATACAATTATGTTTTTCATTTCATGTCCTAGGTCGCCCACCAGTATAACGAGAGGAATACTTTTCAGTCTTATACTGCAGATCTTGAAATCAGTAACCCCACCGGAAGGCAGAAGGTTACAATAGGAATCACCAGCAGGAAACAATAAAAATCCCCGGCACCAGAAAGCAGAAGGTTGCAACAAGAGGTCCCAGCACCAGTTCAAGTGCATGAGTCAAAAGGAAGAAAAGACGCGTCTTGAAAGAAGCAGCCTGTTGAACATTAAATTATGTCCAGCATAACAAGCTTTAATATAGGAAGCAGTGTCCCCAACGGACCGAACAAAATGATGCAAACTGGTGATTCAGGAAAGCAAGAGGCCGGTGTCATCCCCGTCAGTTCTCGGAAGAAAGAAGCACTGGAATCGACGCAAGCCGACAAGAAAGCAAGGCATCAAGAACAAATGAAGAGATCTTGTAATCCGTAGTCTAGTCTAACTTCTTGATTTTTCTTTTAAGCATGGTGTAATAAGGAGGTCAGCAAGCAGTAAAAGTAGCATGCAACAGCAGTAACATTGCAGTCCCATGGTAGTCCCAGCTACCAAAACTTCCCGAACTACATTGACCTGATTCCTGTTTAGCCCAGGATATGTAGGAAACCTCTGAAGCAAAGGTTCGGTCAAATCTTTCAAAAAACGCTTCACACGGAGTACTCGAACGGGCAAAAATCGCTCGTATCCGCTCACTTTATCTTTGCACGAAAACCCTTCGTGTTTTCGGACAAAGAGGGACAGTTGTGAGCACGTGATTTTCGCCCTATATGAGGATCACTCCCAAAAATTCAAAATAAAACAATTTTCCTTTGTGTACAATGTTTGTATTTTTGTGGTATTTTTGTATAATTATTTGTATTTTTGTCTGTGCATGTTTATTTGTTTAAATTAATAAAAATATAAAATATGTCGCATTTTCATTTAGTATTTATTTAAGTTTGTTTTACAAAAATGAGAAAATCATAAAAAAATAATGTACGTTGCATTTTTAGCATTTAACGTCTAAATTGTGCGATTTTATCGTTAATTGCTATTTAAATGTGCGATAATAGTTATTTGGAATTAATTAGTATTTTTTATAAGTTAATTTAGTTTATAAGTTAATTTAGAATTTTAGTTTTATTAATTAGGAAGTAAAAGAAAAGAGAGCAAGAATATAAAAGAAAATCGGAATTAGGCCTCTTCTTCAATTTTGAACCACAGGCCCAAATATACCCAACCTTCCTCTACGACCCGGTCCATTCCAAACCGGGCTGACCCAGTCCATAATCCAACACCCCTATTTCCCTATCTTTCAAAAAACAAAACCCTAAAATTGTATTTTTCTCTTTCACTGTTGAAAACACCATCCGCACCCCCTTCCTCATCTTCTTCTTCTCCAAAAAAACAAAACACTCCAAACTCCTCCCATGGCAGCCCTTCCCCCTCACACCCCTGCCCCTTCACGTTACACACACATATACGCACATAACACAGCATATACGCACACATACACAACACATACACACACAGCTCGTCGACCTCCCTCTCTTGTCCGTCATGGCTGCGTCTTCAAGATCTTCAAGACGAGCACGTGATCCTGTCTCACTGTGGCCATCCGCTGCAACCACTGCTTCCGCTTCTTCCAGCTTCATCATCGTCGAGTTTGAGCTCGACACCCATGGCTGCCGCTGTGTCTTCTCCATTCGATGCTGCTGCTACTGCCTGCTTCTCCGTCGTGCCACTGCTGCCATGGCTGCGTTCACCTGCTGCTGCCCGCTGCATCTTCTTCGCCGTTGCTCCGTTGTGCCACTGCTGCCATGGCTGCGTCCGAGCTGCTGCGTTGCTGTTCCTTCTTCTTCGTCCTAGTTCACCCCAAGTCACCGGAAAGCTCACCATGCCCGCGACCAGCAGCATGGCTGTTGTCGCTGCTGCTGCTCCTTCATCTTCTTTTCTTTTACCATGGCTGCCATCGCAGCTATTGCTACGTCGTCTTCAAGTCCGTTTATGTCAAGGTTTCGTTGGTTTCGTTTAAGTTCGTTCGAGTTCGTCGTTGGTCATTTACGGTCAGTTGTTCTAAGTTTTATTTCTTTCGTATTTTTGTTTGATATTTTCAGATTTGAAATTAGTATAAGTTTGATTCTTTTCTTGTTCGTTATTTTCACTTTGATTATTTCTTCAGTTTGTTTCATTATTCTTATTTATTTTTAGATAGAAATTGTTAGTTTAATTATAATGTTGTTAGATTTAAGTTGAAGATTCAATTTGTTTTATTAATTTAAAGGGATTTAGTTTTAATATAGAGTGTTAATTTAAATCATTTGAATCCGTCATGTTTGTTGTTTAATATAAATTTAATTCGTGTTCATTTTGTTTGAAGTCCGTTTTTAATTCAGTGATTTATTGAGTTATTGTTTTGGTTTTTAATTTTTTGATTTAGTTTTGAATCATGTATCTTTGTTGTATTTTGTTGGATTTAATTTGAAGATCAATTGATTATTTGAGTTTAGAGTTTGAATCTGTTTATTTATTTTGTTTAAAGTTTAATTTGAATTTGAGCTCATGATTTGAATATACTTATTTGTTATTGTTGTTGAATCTGAAAGTAGATTTGTTGTTTAAAGATTGTTCAAGCAAAATAATTCCAGTTGTTTCTTTGTTGTTCATCATATAGTTTGAGTTTGTTCATAAAATCTGTTTAGGAATTGGTTATAGCTGCTATATTTTGGTTAGAATTGATTAGTTGAACTTGTTATAGCTGACGGGGTAGATTGGTAAATTACAATATTTTCAGGGTCAAAATGGTAATTTCAGTAAGGTCAGAGGGGTATTTTTGGAATTAAAATTCTGAACAATTATTTATTTTGAGTGCTCTGTCAATTAGGATTAAAATAATATTAAAATAATCAATAATGGGAGGACAAGATATAATGGTGGGGAATAATGCAATTGTTTAATATAAGCATGAGGGACAAGATATAATGGGGTATCTGTTTAAATATAGTGGGGGCAAAACATTAGGTAGTGGGATTAAAAAGGGGATGAGTGGGAAGATAGTGAGTTTTATGTTTAAAAATGCTGAAAGATGGTAATAAATAGGGGAGACTTGATCAGATTTTAGAGAAGAAGATAGAAAAGAAGAAGGAGGGCGGAGAGAAAAAAAGGGAGCTGTATTTTAAGAGAGAAAAATTCTGAAAATATTAACAATTATAAAAATACCAATAAAAACATTCTGGAAATTAAAAGAGTGAGTAGTATACACCTGATATACAATTTAAATATTCTGATATACGGATTCAGAAATTAAGGGTTGAACATTAATTAGTCTTTCAAATCTGAAAAGATTCCCTTGGCTTCTGTCCGTTGATTGTTGCCAGTGTTTCTGGATTTTTATCTTGATTTTAAAATCTGTCACTGGTTTCTCGTTGTTGGGTGTTGCTGTTGTTGTATGCTACTGAATTTCTGCTGATCTCACTTTTCTTTTGCTTCCAATATCAGGTACACAACTGACACGTTGATTATTGTAAACTGAAACATGTAGCATGAATACGAAAATGAAGAGTTGAAGTTCTAAGTTTATTTTAATTATATTCTGAATTTTATTTGTATATATAAATTATTTAGCTTACTCTAATCAGAATCATGTAGTTGTTTAATATATATAGTGAAACATATGACGATAGCTTAACGGACGAACTATCTATATATTGCCTAAAAATAAATAAATGGTGTAGTAACTTCGTCTAGTTAATTCGTTATTGTTGGATGATTACCATGTCTCAAAAGGCACGTTAGTTCATCAAGCGAATAGACCATTTTGAACTTGTAGGAATGTTATTTAGTTAAATACTATTGGTTAATTTCAGCATGTAAATGGTTTAGAACTAAAATTAGATTGCTAAGTTTTTTTTTAATTTGACAAACTGTGAACATGCCTAGTATAATGTAATTAGGTAGTAACATGTGAATAAGATGGCCCAGGTCTAGTTTATTCCATACACGTTGGGCCTGGGCCCGCATTGGCAACAGACTGTCCTGTTTGCATCATTTTTAGATTTTATGAATCATATTCGAAACCCAACTATAATAAATCAAGCATGTAAATAAATTAAGACATTTTCTCTTTCATTTTGTAGAGACAAATTTAATAGAGAAAAATGTAGGCATTTTAGGATTGTCCTTTAAAAATAAATGAGATGAGTCTCACCCAATAAAACGCACCAATTGTGGGGCCCTCAATAAACGTTTAATTGAATATTTAGAATTCGGGATGGACTGTTTAGTGAATTTCACTGCCTTCCCCAAAGATAATAACGCGTTAGACTCTTTAGGCGCATTTTAATAATCTTACCTTCTTAAACTCGAGTGTGCATTTCATGCGACCCAAATCCAAATCCCAAAATATTGAATAAAATATATTCCGGATTGCGGGTGCATTTCATGTGGCGCAATCCAAAGACATATTCTTTAAACGATGTTCACATTCCTTTAAAAATATAATAAAAGCGGTAAAGAGTTAAAATTTGCACATGAGCTCATAATTGTATAAAATCAGATAAACAAGCCTAATATGACAGTTGGGCGACCGTGCTAGAACCACGGAACTCGGGAATGCCTAACACCTTCTCCCGGGTTAACAGAATTCCTTATCCGAATTTCTGGTTCTCGGACTGTAATACAGAGTCATTCTTTTCCTCGATTCGAGATTAAATTGGTGACTTGGAACACCCTAAATCTCCCAAGTGGCGACTCTGAAATAAACAAACAAATCCCGTTTCGATTGTCCTTTAATTGGAAAAAACTCCTTCACCCCTCGCGGGGGCGAAAAAAGGAAGTGTGACAATGATACCTAACAAGAAAATTACAAAGTAGAAACTTATTAGACGTGGACACCAACTCTAATGACCATGGCATGCACCTTTTCATTAAGTGGCCTAATCTGTCAAGCAAGTCCAATGTTCAACTCTTGTTGTACCTCTGAGTCGTGAAACTAGGCTTTAATACTCCGATTATACCATCTGATTCACGATCCTTATTCAACTTGTAGTGTCCGAAGTGTTTTCACCATCAAGCCTCTCTCATTTTGTTCTTTCTCTCAACTTAATGTCGTCTTATTATGCCTGTAAAGGTTTTCACCGATAAGACTCTCTCATTTTTATTTTCCTTGTTCAGAACGGAATGTTGCCCCTGATATGAATCACCTCTACTTGCTCGACTTGGCATCTCTCAAAGACTGGTCGGAAGGTCTGTCTTTGGACTGTAATGTGGGCTTTTGGATAGGGTTAGAAAGAAAGGGTATCACGAAGGCTCAAAACAACTTGAATGGGTTCAAACTTACAACTTTTGGAATCAGGTCTTTTACATAACCACAACGTCTTCCCCAATTTCTTTTCTTGGGGACTTTTGAATTTTTAATTGATGGGACCGAATCGTGAGGCTACCTACGTATCCTTAAAAGGAATCAGGTCGAACGTAGTTCATGACATAGGAATTGCTTTATTTTTTGGTACTTTTCTCTCTCTTTCTTTTCTTTTCTTTACTATTTTCCCATTTTTTCTTTCTCTTTTTCTCTTCTTTTTTTCCTTTTTTCTCTTTTTGTTTGTATCTGTATTTCTAAAATCTGCTTCTGGTTTCAAAAGAGGGATATGAAAGAAAATAAATAAGGCTCAAAGGGATAACAAAGGATAAAGTATTTAGATAGCCGAATAAAATGCCTTCGTCATTCCAATCTTCAAAGCATGCAAAATACAAACAATACAATTAAACAATCAAAAGAAATCATACGTAATATCTTTTGACTGCATCAAAATTGATAGCCATATCCATACATTTGCCTTCTAGATTTGTTAAATACAAAGCACCATTGGACAACACTCTCGTTACCACGAACGTCCCCTGCCAATTTGGGGAAAACTTGCCTTTAGCTTCAAACTGATGCGGCAGGATGCCTTTCAATAGTATTTCTTTATGTTCTATCTGCCCCAGTTTCACACAATTCGGGCTTGAAGTGATCCCAAAATGCCTTTACTTATTTCCCTCAAATGTCCCTAACATCTTCAAAATTGTTTCATTGCTTCATGATTAAACTAACTTTAAGACCAGGCTTGGAATTATGCGTGTATGTCATGTCACTAGAGCCAACAATAAAGGAAGAGAACTAAACAAAAAATGACTAGAAATAACAGAAAACAGAAAATTACATTAGACAGATGGTTAAAGAGTTTGAACAACAAAACAAGTAAAATAAACTGGGGTTACAACCCTGGAACAAACCTAGACAACACTAAACGAGTTACTACGAAAAAACAAACTAGGTAAAATAAAAGGATAGAAGGGTTTGAATCACAAGACAATATCCAGATTACAACCCTGAAAATAACCCGGACAACAGAAATGATAACAAAATAAACCACCAAGACTCCTCTCCAGCTAGACAAGAGATGGAGCGTCTTTCCAAATACCAAGCACGACATCTTAGCCACTGGGTTCCACATCAATATTACCAAAACCATTAACAACTTCAATATCATTAACTTCAGTCAGCAAGTTCCCAAGAGGATTCGCATGCTCCCTATCACTGTCATTGATCACAATTACCCCTTCTTGAATCATTCTTTCTATTTCCCTTTTCAAAGATCGACAATCTTCACTGCTATGCCCTTGGACATTAGAGTGGTACATGCATCGTATAGTAGGATCAAAGCCTTTTGCATATGGGTCTGGAGTATAGCCGAGGAGCGGCTTAATCAGGCCAGAATGCTTTAACTTTTCAAACAAGCTTGTGTAGGACTCCCCAATTGGCATGAAACTATTTCTTTGCCTTTATTCTCTTCCCTGCCCCTGTTTTCTAGGGTTGTTGGGTGCTCGAAAATGTTGTGAAGGCAAGAATGCATTATGCGGTCTGGCGCTTGCCATAGGGAGTGACCTGGTGGTTGGACATATGACCGGACATTGTTCGGAGGATAATACTGAGGTGGATTATGTAGAGCTGGGGGATAGGTTTGGGGTTGGAGTTGGGGCTGGGTATATTGGTGAGGCAGACCCTTTGGTCCACGTTGTGACTTTGAAACAACCATGGAAAAATCATCATGTTCCTTCTGACCCAGCAAGCTTCCTGTGTCGTTCTGAATTGCTTGTGTTGTGGCTTTTAAAGCAGAATAACTCATGATCTTGCTACACTTTAGCCCATCTTCTACCATTTCTCCCATTTTTACCACATCATTAAAAGACCTACCCACAACCGTGATCAAATGCCCAAAGTAAGTTGGTTCTTGAGCTTGAAGAAAGTACTCGACCATCTCTTTTTCTTCCATCGGAGGATTGACTCTGGCAGCTTGCTCTCTCCATCTAAGCCCGTATTCCCTAAAGCTTTCATTAGGCTTCTTTTCCATCTTGGTGAGGGACATGCGATCTGGGACAATTTCTATATTGTACTGAAAGTGCCTGGCAAAGGCCTGAGCCATATCATCCCATGTGTTCCACCTGCTAGCATCTTCGCCGGTGTACCACTCTAAAGCTACCCCACTCAGACTCTGACTGAAATATTCCATCAATAATATGTCCTTCCCACCGACGCCTCTCATCTTACCGCTCAAATGGGCCACGGGATCTCTATGTCCGTCATACAAATCAAACTTCGACATCTTGAACCCAGCAAGCAGTTGGATGTCAGGAAACAAGCACAAGTCTTTGTAAGCCACGCTCATCTAGCTCCCTATCCCTTATATGTTTCTTAAAGACTGCTCTAAGATTCTCACCTTCCTGGATATCTCATCTTGCTCCACTGTCTTAGCAGGCTTTTCAGTTTCACTGGGAGCTCAAAATGAGGAATGTGAGAATATGGATCCGAGACTTTGAAAGTTGGTTCTGCAGCACAGTGTTGGGCATCGGGAACTTTGAACACAGTCTCGTTAGAGGATCGAGGAAAAATAGCTGGTGGAGGAGCTGCAAGAGTATGAATGGCCAAAGGAGCGGGATATGATGTGCTTTTAGCGGGTAGAGTGTGAAAAGGTTGTGGGGAGATATCAGCAGCATCGGGAGTGTGGATTTGTGATAGTGGTGGGATAGTTGCAGGGTTTTCAGTGTAGTTAGCAGGGAATGAAGGTGGAGGATGCCCCTTGATCCAAGACTGATACATTTCTACCATCTGCTGTTTCAACATTTGGACCTCCCATTTCAATTTAGACTCCGACTCCACAAACTCCCTCGACGGGTCAACAACTCTTGTGTCCAGGTCTTTGCTACTCATGGTTACCTTGCTCTTTGACTTTGTGTTGTATGAATGAGTTATCTTAAGAACCACAAACCAACCACTCTTCTGCTCAATGGAGATAACAAAAAGGAACAAAATGTGGTCATCACGTCAGCGTTAGGGCATTTAACAGCTGCAAATATCACATTGTGTGCAATGCACCTAGCAACAATTAACAGTTCAAAAATAACTTCGAGGGCCACAAGGTCACTTGGCATCATCCCAATTTGTTCATTTCAATCTTCTCTTTTATTTTCTTTTCTGGCACTTCTTGGCTTGCTCATTTTCCTTCCTCTTTTTTTCTAATTATCGCTCTTTTCTTTCCTCTCATTTCTCATGTCCCACGACTTCACCCTTTTTTTCTTTTCTTTTTTTTTGTTGTTTTCTTTTTGTTTTGATTTTTTTTCTTTTTTTTTTCTTTTAATAAATAAAAAAATGATTCGATCGAACCCTATGTAGGTTGCCTACGTATCATGACGCCGCATGAATCAGATCTTTGCGTAGTTCAGGAAGATCGAGAATAAAGTAAACAAACTAACGTTCTCAGTTTCTTTTCACTTTTTTTCTTTTCTTTTTTACCTTAATGACTACTCTGATGAGAAAAGAGAAATAAAAGAAGCAAATCTCTTTTTTTTTTAATTTATAGACTTAATGTTGTATAACCTATTCTAAACTAAAGCTTAAACGAGCATATATCTTTTTTTTAAACCAATACTCCATGTGAAATCATTAAGGAAAAACCTTAGAAGAGAAAAATATTTTTTTGGTTCTTTCTTTTTTAGGAAGGAAATCAAAAGAATAAACCATAGAAAAATATTTTGAATTTTCATTTGATACCCTGACGCAAGATTTTGAAATAAGTACTGAAAAAGATAAAACAAAATATTTTTGGATTTCAATTTTGATTGCCTAAAGGAGAAATAGAAAGAATATATATATATATATATTTTGTTTTATTAATTTCCGAAATAAGAACGTCAAAGGAAAATCTTTTTGGCTTTTGGAATTAATATCTTTAAAAAAACTTGTAAAGAGATATAAAAAGAGAAAAATCCCATTTTTTGAGTTTTTAGTCCTAGTATCCTAAAGGAAATACAAAAGCAATTTTTTGTTTTGTTTTTGAGTTCTAGATATTAATTTTCTAAAGGAAAAACCACCTCAAATGATTTTTTTTTCAATTTTTACGAATAGTATTTCTAAAGAAAATTCTAACGGAAATATAAAGACACAAAATATCTTTTTTTGGATTTTTGATTTATTATACATTTTCCAAATATAAAATAGGAAATAATAACAAGACTGTCAAGCTTAACTAAACTATGACAGACTCAAAGATCAACTAAATGACTGAAATGAACAATAGACTCAAAAAAAAACTCTTCAGGCAGTTCCTGAATGTAGTGGTCCTGGGGTATCTGTCATGCTCAAACTCCGGCAAGTGGATCCACACCTGTATGAGAAAACTGAAACCAACACTATTTGAGACAATAACATTTCCTACTAGACACATGCAAGACATGGTTGAGGCTATTTTTGCAAAATGACTTATGTGGCCAAAAGGTGGCTAGAAGTGCAAAATTTGGCTAAGATCCCGCAAAGCCAAGACCCTAAGATTTACTAGGAAGACCGGACCCTATGTGGGTTGCCTACATATCACGCCCCGAAAGACGAGAATCAGACATGTGTAGTTTGGGCAGATTGGATAAGGGCGAGAATTAAAAAGAAACAACTAATTTAGAGAAAATATGTTTTTTATCTTTTTTTTAAAAAAAAATGATGAAACATGTAGACTCTTTTTGGATTTTTGTTCCTTTTCTTTTGATTTTTGATTTTCGGAAAATGATGAAAAAATGCAAAACCTCTTTTTTTTTGAATTTTCAAGCTCTTTTTTTTTCTTAAGAAAAATGTGACTGAAAACATAATTGGGCCCCGCTCGCTTCATCTTCACACTTCACCTTCTCTTTTTTTTTTTCATTTTCCCTCAACTATCATTAGTCCTCCAAATGACTATTTTACCCTTGAATAAATACAACATGTAGCACATAGGATGCATCAAGATGGTCTGTTATTTTGGGTACACTTGTCCTAGACGGACCCAACCCCTGTGTTGAGCCCCCTAAGTCAAGTGCACGTGATGCAACAAACGTTCCTACTAGGGATCCGGCATGAGGCTATGTTATTCTAGGTTTAAAATCCTGGGTGTATTTGTTCTAGACCTGGCTTACCCGAGCGGATAGCTCGAGCCGAGGGGGGGCAGCGTACCGAGAATACAGAATCTTCACCGGCTTTGCAACTTGTTCAAACCTCGTTCTAAATTGGAATGACTCTAACAGAAAAGAAGTCACATGAAGTGCACACTTCCCAGATGATTTAGAAAACTCGGAGAGAGGAGGATTTCGCAATAATTTATATACAGTTCAGCAATATCAAAGCGGTAAAAGATCGGCATTAGCACATTAGGTTCAAACATATAAAAAATCAGATAATAAATAAAGCCAATTATAACAGATATTCTAAGCTCGAATTCTGAACCCTGAACTAGAAGTTCTAAGTTCTTATCCCCAGTAGAGTCGCCAAAGCTGTCACACCTCCTTTTTACTATCCCTGAAAGGGAGTATAAGGGAGTTTTTTTCAATTTAAGTGACAATTGAAACGAGATCATTATTTAAGATTAGAGTCGCTACTTGGGATAATTTATGGTGTCCTAATTCACCGGTTTCAAATCCCGAATCGAGGAAAGATTGACTCTATTTTTACAGTCCGCGAACACAGAAATCCGGGTAAGGAATTCTGTTAATCCGGGAGAAGGTGTTAGGCATTCCCGGGTTCCGTGGTTTTAGCACGGCTGCTCAACTGTTATTATTGGCCTAATTATCTGATTTAAAACACTTTTAAACCTATGTACATTTTTAACTTTTAAACCGTTTTTATTTATTTAAGAAAAAATCAAGGTTATTTAAAAATATCGCAAGCCACGCTACATGAAATGCACCCACGGTTCACGACACGTTCTATCTAACCTTGTTGGAAATTAGACCCGGGTCACATGAAATGCACACCCGACTCAAACTAAGTGTAACCATAATCTATTTGTTTGAAGAGATGCGAAGGAAATCACAAAACAGAATTCCACGAACAACTGCTTTATGCTATTTTTAAATCTACAACAACAACAACAACGACCCAGTATAATCCCACAAGTGGGATCTGGGGAGGGTAATATGTACGCAGACCTTACCCCTACCCTGAAGGGTAGAGAGGTTGTTTCCAGGAGACCCTCGGCTCAAAAAATGCAACAGGAGCCGATATATTAGTACCATAAAAAATGCATAATACAATAACAGCAATATAAGAGATATGCAATACAGAATACGAAATACGAAATAAATGGCTGGTATAGTAAAAACTAGCAGGTAAAGCCCTGCATCAATAGACGACCAATGACATTCTTAGTCTAACTCCTAACTAGCTAGTCTCACTCTATTATGCTGTAGAAATATTCGCAACTTTCCCCTAACCTACAACCTTAATGCTCGACCTCCGTAATTCCCTGTCAAGGGCCATGTCCTCAGTAATCCTAAGTCGCGCCATGTCCTGTCTGATCACCTCTCCCCAATACTTCTTAGGTCGCCCTCTACCTCTCCGCGTTCCCACTATAGCCAGTCACTCACACCTCCTCACCGGTGCATCAGTGCTCCTCCTCTGAATGTGCCCGAACCATCTGAGTCTTACTTCCCGCATCTTGTCCTCCATGGGGGCCACGCCCACCTTCTCTCGAATATCTTCATTCCTAATCTTATCCATCCTTGTATGCCCGCACATCCACCTCAACATCCTCATCTCTGCTACTTTCATCTTCTGGATGTGTGAGTTCTTTACCGGCCAACATTCAGTTCCATATAACATGGCAGGCCTAACCACTGCTCTATAAAACTTACCTTTTAGTAACGGTGGCACTTTCTTGTCACACAAGACTCCCGACGCTAACCTCCACTTCATCCACCCCACCCCTATACGGTGTGTGACATCCTCGTCAATCTCCCCGATCCCCTGAATAACCGATCCAAGGTACTTGAAACTATCCCTCTTGGGAATGACTAAAGAGTCAAGCCTCACTTCAACTCCCGCTTCCGTCGGCACAACTCCAAATTTACACTCGAGGTATTCCGTCTTTGTCCTGCTCAACTTGAAACCTTTAGACTCAAGAGCATGTCTCCAAATCTCTAGCCTCTCGTTGACGCCACCTCGTGTCTCGTCAATTAGAATAATGTCATCAGCAAATAGTATGCACCATGGCACCTCCTCTTGAATATGATGAGTCAGTGCATCCATCACCAGGGCAAATAGGAATGGGCTGAGCGCAGACCCTTGGTGCAACCCCGTAATAACTGGAAAGTGCTATTTTTAAATCTATGTATCATAATCGCTGTATTAATTATATAGTACTGTAGGATTTTCAAGTAGCAGTTAATCAGCTGAATTTGCAATAGATTTGGGAGTTAAATTTGCACAAAGCTACAGAAATGTCCTTAGATAGGCTAACGAAAACAATTGTTTACTTATCATAAAAGGGAAAAAGGCTAATAAAAGATTATCATTCACATATATAGATATATTGCACTACACAATAGCAATAAGATGCTCAATGTATGGAAAAACGGATTGAAAGCTAACAAGTCCCACTGATTTTTGGACCATCATAGAAACAACACAATTCTATAATTTCATAAACAACAGTAAAATAGGAGAAAACCAAATAAACAAATCAAACATATGCACTGTTTTCAGATCAAAAAATCGAACAAGTTGAAACGCGGACGGAAAAATGAAGCTGGAACCAACTGACCGGATAGGGAAGTACACCGGCGACCTCAACCGGAATTCAAATCAGCATCATGAAGCTTTACAAAACTGTTTTGAAGCTCGAATAATAGACAAAGACATGAACAGAAACTCGAACTCGCACCGGAATCAAACTCGATCAAACTCCATCATAATCCATGATAGGAATCGCAAATTCAGAAAAAGGAGCCAAAATGTCGAAAGACATGAACATAACCTATCACTCTGTTTTTTTGTTTTTATCAAATGAAAACTCTTCAATCTTTTTTTTCTTGTTTTCAAGTGTGAAATGGTAGAAACACGGCTATAACTCTTTGGTATGAAGTTGGTCTTAAAAGCAGATGAGAAGTGACAAAGAAGAAAGGGATATCTGATGTCTTTCAGCGTTGAGATTATAAAGAGTGGAGCTGGTTTTCAGCGGGTTGGGATAAAGGCGACGATGGGTGTGTTGATGGTTGAAGAAGGTGAAGTCAGGGGTGCCGCTGATGGGAGGTCCGACGATGGGGTCTGCTAGTTCGAAGAAGAAGAAGCTTCAGGAGGGGTCGTTTATGGCTGCTGAAGCTCAGAAAGTCGCTGAAGCTTTCTTCAAATCTGTCAAGAAGAAGAGAAAACCGATTGGGGGGGGGGTCCCTAGGGTTAGCTTAATGGGTATTAGGTATTGGGCTTAATGGGCCAATCCAAATTGGGTCAAGAATTGGGCTCTAAAACTCTCAAAATTGTGATCCAACACCTTAATTGACTCCTTTTAAAGTAAGATAAAAATATTATACAATGCAAGAGCTAATATGAAACTATTATATATATTTTTTGTATTTTCAAAATTATATAAAGATAAAAATAAGGTACTATTTCGTATTTTTTTAAAATTTATGAAAGATACATAAACTAAAATATTTTTGTAATTTTTATTTTTCTTGTAATAAAATAAAGTAAAAGAGTCAAAATTAGTTGAAATAACAATATTACGCCTAAATTAAATATTTACATGCTAAAATATATAAAAACTTGGGGAGGATCAAAAATCACATGTCTACAATAATAGATGTGAATCTAGTGTGCATGTCTTGTATAGACTCATCATCTTTTATCCTGACGAGCTCATACTCGGTGGTGAGCATGTCAATCTTGGACTGTTTAACCTGAATAGTTCCTTCATATGTCGTTTGCAATGCTTCCCATATTTCCTTGGCAGATTCACAGGCTGAGATTCTATTGTACTCATCAGGTCCTATACCACATACTAAGATTTTCTTGGCACGAAAGTTCTTCTCAACAACTTTTCTGTCAATATCGCTGTATTCTTTTCTGGTTTTCGGCACCATTGGTCCAGATTCTCCAACCTTCTACACAGAAACATGTGGACCATCACAGATGACGTCCCACATCTCGGAGTCTTCTCCCATTATAAAATCATGTATACGAGTCTTCCACCAGCTGTAATATTGACCATTGAATCTAGAAGGTCTGTAGGTTGATTGTCCCTCCTCAAAGTTAGGTGGAGCAGCCATTGAGATCCTTTCTAGGTGTTAACATTTTAGAAAGAACCTGCTCTGATACCAATTGATAGTTTATATGAGTCCACCAACTGTATAGAGACCTGGTTTTATATCAGTTCCCCCAGTGCTAACTACTGAAACAGTATGTAAATAAGATACAGAATATTTTACGTGGAAAAATCCCAACTCAAGGAGACAAAAACCACGACCTACACTGGTAGGATTTCAACTTCACTAACTTGTAACTATACTATTACAAGCCACTTTGTAATGACTCTATTGCAAAGACTTTAATCACTCTAACTTGTAATACACTTATCACAAGCCACTTTGTCACTCATTAGTTACAAAGACTTCAACCTATGACTAACTCTAGTCACAACACAAACTCAGATGGTTTATAATTTTGAGTTTCCTAAAATAAAGCTTCTAAGAAGCAAGATAGGAGTTACAATGAAGAACAAAACACAAGATTACAGCTCAACTAAGGACACACATAGACTCCTAGTGAAACTGGTCTGTAGTGGAGTTATCTTCTTGTTCTTGACACACTTGTGACTTCAATGCTGGATGAGACCTTCAATGCTCGAGAGAATATCATTAAATTCTCAAGTGAATATCTTATGCCTTACACAATGTTCTTATACTTCAAAAGACATCCCAAGGATGATGTCTATTCTTGGTTGGTACACGCCCCTTCCCAATGGGAAGTGACTGCTGCATTGTAGCGTGCAAAGTTGCAGACAGTCACTTACTGCAGTTTCTTTCCAATTGTAGAGTTGATTTATACTTCTGTCAGGGAAACACTAATGGATCAGGTCCCTAAACTGGTTCTTGTGACTCCAAAGGCACACTGCCTAGATTATCTTGATTCCATTGCTGAATGATTGTACCAAGCATGTATTAGGTCCTTTATCTGGTTCTATACAGAAAGTTTGTTAGATCATCAAAATATAGACTAAGAGACCTTAATCCCATCAAGGACCAAAGACCTGGACCAAGTGAAGTGCATCAAAGACGAGGGCGACAAAGTACTGATCGAAAAGGCATAAATTAGACGGAGATAACATACTTACTTTCATAGACTCTTGAATGAAGAGGGGGAAAAGACTATTGGTGTTGGGTAATCTAGAGCACTCCGAGAGCCATCTTGATTTAGGTATTATAGGCATATAAAGTTGCAGGAGGTTGAGGGCGCTATGCATAAGATGGGAAGGGGAAGAGCGATCGGTCCAGACAAGATACCCATTGAAATTTGAAAGAGCATAGGCAAGGCGGGTATGAAGTGGCTGATTAATTTATTTAATATCATTTTTAGGATGTCGAGAATGCAGAAAGAATGAGGGGGGTACCATAATTTTGTTGTACAAGAGTGATATTCAAAATTGCAACAACTATAGGGATATCAAGTTGATTAGCCAAACAATGAGAATTTGGGAGAGGGCAGTAGAGATGAGGGTAAGGAGGGGGATGTATATTTTTGAGAACCAATTCGGATTCATGCCGGGGCAATCTACAACAAAATCCATTCTTCTTGTTAGGAGATTGGTAGAGTAGTATATGGAGAGGAAGAGGAACCTACATATAGTATTCATTGACCTAGAAAAAGCATACGACAAAATCCCGATAGAGGTTCTATAGAGATATTAGGAGACTAGAAGTATACATGTGGCATACATTAGGGTGATGAATGACATGTATGATGGAGCCAAGACCTGGATAAGAGCAGTTGGAGAAGACTCAAAACACTTTCCAATTATGATGGGGTTACACCACGGATCAGTTCTTAGCCCGTTTTTATTTACTTTGGTGATGGATAAATTGATACAGCATGTCCAATGAGAGGTTCCATGGTGTATGCTATTTGCAGATGACATAGTATTGATTAACGAGACACGCGACTGAGTTAACGCTAGGCTAGAGATTTGGAGACAGAACCTAGAGTCTGAATGTTTCATGTTGAGCAGGACCAAGATGGAGTACTTAGAGTGCAATTCAGTGACGCACCTCATAAGGCGGATGAGAAAGTGAGAATTGGTACACAAGTCATCCCCAAGAGAGGAAGCTTCAAGTATCTGGGCTTAATAATCCATGAAACTGGGAAGATTAATGATGATGTAACACATCGTACTGGAGTGGGGTAGATGAAATAGAAGCCTGCATCCGGTGTTTTGTGTGATAAGAAGGGGTCACCAAGAATTAAAGAAAGTTCTACAGAATGGTTGTTAGACCAGCCATGTTGTATGAGCGGAGTATTGGCTAGTCAATAACTCTAACGTTTAGAAGATGAAACTAGCAGAAATGAAGATGCTGGGATGGATGTGTGGACATACTAGGAGAGATAAAATTAAGAACGAAGATATTTGGGACAAGGTGGGAGTGGCTTCCGTGGTTGACAAGATGAGGGAAGCGAGACTGAAAGGTTGGCTATTGTGGACCTAAGGAGAGGTAGAGGAACCAAAGAAGTATTGGGGATAAGTTATTAGACAAGATATGGTACATCTCCAACTTACTGAGGACATGACCCTGCATAAAAGGATGTGGAGGTCAAGGATTAGGGTAGACAGTTAGTTGGAAGAGAAAGGTTATCAAAGAAATATCAAGATGGAGCGTGGGTTTTTCTAATGGATGAGTTTAATCAACCTGACATGCGCCATCTACCAGTTGTGTAGGATTCTTTTAAAGGATTAGACTTTCTTTTGTAAACTGTCGTTAAGTTTGTTTCTTAATATGTTCTGGGTCTAAGAGTTGGTTTATCTTTTTTATTTTTTCTTCTTAAGAACAATATGGAAAACAAATAACAAGAGATAATTCCAAACTTATAATACTTCTAATTTTAATGAGAACATTGGCTACATCTAAGCAATGATGCTAAGGGCAGTCACGCAACAATGACAAAGCAGAGTAGTGAAAGATTTCATTGGACTATTTCGCCTAATGTGTAGTAATAATTGAATGTGAAAAAGGGTAGAGTGTGCATTTCTTGGAAAATCATAATACATCATCAATCTGTCAAAATAAGAAATAGGAGACCAGAAAGCCATAAAAGAATAAGGCTGTAGTGTGGTCCGGGTCTAAACGGGCCAAACGGTCCCAATGGGTGGAACCGGCCCACTGTGGTCCTAAGCCCACATGGTTTCGGGATAAATGGGCCGGGCCCACGGGCTTTTTCATTCCGAGCTATTTTTTTTGAATTTTTTTTATCTAAGACAATTTCTTGTAAACTATATATGTATATACTAATATATATATATATATATATATATCTAATAAAAAAAATTTATATATAGTTTATATATAGATATGTATTAGATATATATATATATATATCTAATAAAAAATAGCCGTTGGGCCCGTTTGAATCGGCCCAAGCCCGCTTGCCGTCCCAGGCTAAATGGTCCTGGGCTCACGGCTTTTTGGTAAGGACCGGCCCACTGTGGGTTTTTTGCACCACTAGAGACCGGCCCGTTTGGCACGCAGTCTCGGGCCCGTTTGGCCCGTTTGAACCGGCCAAAGCAGAAAATAGCATGAAATACAGACATGTCATCCCCTTGGGCCTTGGGAGAACACAAATACTTGTAAACAATAGACTCTTGAAATTCACTATTTCCTACTTCTGCCTCTTATATATCTTTCCCAAGAATGAGTGTAGCACTGCTTGCACTGCTTTGCTTGGATGAGCTGCAATGGAGCTTGTCAGCTTTTCATACGATTTCTTCTCGTATTCCAGGAATACTTCCTACAAGATTCCAAAGAGTATGATTAAAAGCTGAAGTACTATGATTCAACTCCTCCTCGTCAAGTGAGATTGACCACTTGCTAAGAGAAGAACGCTAGGGAAAAAGGTAGGGAGAAATCGAGCAGAGAGAAATCGAAACTATGAAGCTAGGGAAAAAGGTGGAATACCTCAAGTTTGAGATCATTATAAAGCGCCTTTATTTTAGCAATACATTCAGGGTCGTCTTTTCCATAGTTCTCCTGCAAAACAAGCTCTTCTAATTAGCATTTCCAAATAGAACTAAGTGGTTATTGAAAAGAACAAAGGGAAAAGAAGTTATGAGCTTACATATAATAATTTCTTTTGCTCCTCGTTGCAGACTTCTAGAGCTTTCACGACCAACCAAGAGCACTGAATATCGGTGCCAATCTGATAGCAAAAGGAGGTCATCATAAGATTTCTATTTTTTTCAAATTAAAATAGCTTTCTGAATATTTGTAAAGGAGTTTTTTTCT
Source organism: Nicotiana sylvestris (assembly GCF_000393655.2). Classification (NCBI taxonomy): domain Eukaryota; kingdom Viridiplantae; phylum Streptophyta; class Magnoliopsida; order Solanales; family Solanaceae; genus Nicotiana; species Nicotiana sylvestris. The sequence continues at coordinate 216,844,688 of NC_091064.1, forward strand.
ATGAGCTTCCTTTACAACATACCTTACCCAGCACCTCTGGGTCTGCAAAACAGTCCAGATAATCATCCTACAAAGTCAAGAAAGCTACTAGTCAGGATTGGTAGCACGAAAGCATAGATGTCCTGAAAGGCTGAAACTGAGTTTTGCCAATGAGGTCTTTGGTATATTGGAAACTAATCATATGTATATTTCACAAGGCCACTGTGTTGGAAATCACATTCATAAATCTGACCACGTACACATTTCTTTTCACAGTTTTGACCACATGGTGATGGCACTCCATGTTTCTCAAGCTTTTTCAGAAAACAGACTACAATCTTTTGTGATTTGAATTTAGGCCATATTTAAAGCAACATCTTTTCCGTTTTTATTTGGACTTTTTTCCCTTCCTTTTCCCCAATGAGATGCAAGGTCAAGACTACAGCCATGAAACTTCAAAAGCATAATCCAGATTAAGAAAAAAGAAGTAAATTATCCTTCTGTTCATGGTGTATGTCTAACTTTGTTCATCTAAGGTCAATTTCCAATTGAATAAGACTCTTCGAATATAAAATACAGAACTTTAAATGCAGAGGAAGTTATCAGGAAGTAGTTATAATTATCACCTGAACTTGAAAATAGATTCCCATTTCAATAAGTATGTTCTACATCAACCTCAAATCAACAAACACAATGGTTCCCCATTTTCAAAGAACTACGAAGCAAGTGTTTAGAAACATAATAGACATGGAATCATTCTAAAATAGCACAAAAAGCTGGGAACGCAATAGAAAGGAAGATTTATACTCACCGGGAGGTAGAATGAATAATAAGCAGTTTTATACTGGACAATCCGGCGATGACTGCATGTAATCACATCATTATCAAAGTTAAATCGCGCAAGAAATACTGAAAGCAGAAAAATTGCACAAGTCTTGAAGATGTCTCCTTACATTGGCAATGAGTACTTTGATAAATCTTTCTCTCCAACAAGTGTTGTGATCAAATCTATCATTTGTCCAGAGGCAGTCTGGAACTCAACCTGTCAGGATACGTCGTCCGCAAAGCAAAAGGTCAGCACTATATATGATTTAATTCAAAGGCCTTTTGGTGTGCAAAGAATCCTACCTCATTAAACAAATCGAGAAGATCAACATAATAAGGCTTTGCTCTGAAGTGGTTCTACAGAATTCTCGTGATGTGGTTGCGAAGAAGTATGCCATCATTAACAGCAATCATGCCAACCTATAAGAAATATTGAAACAAAAAATCACCAACTGAAAAGAAAAAATATGACGATTAGATATTGCACATGAAAGAAAAGAGTAACAAACAAGTAATTTCTTTGTGTAGGCCCACACCTTAGGTAATTTGTACCAGCATGGCCGACCTCGACGTGTATGAGAGTTATCCATTGTATCATCAAGAACAAGGAAATATGCTTGAAGCTGCAACACGCATTGCACCAGTCACTCGCTTGAAAAGAAGAAAATCGGAACTAAAACTAAATTTATTGGGGTCACCAAAGAATTCAGACTAAGGCACAGATTTAAGAGTATTTATTTTGCATACCCATTCAATGCACCAGCCAAGGGCAGATGCTTGAAAGATTTCCTCACTGGTTAGTTCTCTCCCATCATTCAACAAACTGTAGCTGTCAATAACGGAGAGCCCCCGATTAAGCTTCCCTGCACAGACAATATGCTATCATAAAGCCGCTGGAAGAAATTCTTAAGCTATCAAAGATTGTAAATGAAGTAGAAAATTTTAGAATATTCAAATGGAGCAATTCAGTCCTACCTCCAGCCTCCAGGTACATTGTAGTCCAACATCTGAGACAAATCAATAAAAGTAACAATGAGAGATGTAAAAATGAAGATAATTTGAGATATAGATTGTTCAAAAAATTTAATAATTCCGAAAGAATAAAATGAAAAGAAGCTGAGCCTCAGCGTAACCACAAATTGAATAACCGATATAAAGGTACAAAATTACTACATCAGCAGTACTGAACTGACAATTAATTACATTTACAAGAAAAACCAACTAGTTTGCATTGGAAAATGCATCATAAGATAATCCATGTTGAACCAACACTATATGCAAAGGCGGAGCCATGATTTGAAGTTTGTGGGTTTGGGATTCTAGTTCATTTATGTTACTGGGTTCTACAATTTATACATATTCAATGAATTTTTTAAGGCAAATACAAGTTTTGGACCCAAGTTACACTACTAGAAATCCGGGAAAAAGCGACCAAAACTTAGCGACCAAATTTGGTCTGTCAAGAAAAGCGACCAAAGTTGGTCGCCAAACTGCCGAAAATAATAATAAAAAAAATTGAAATACTTTAGCGACCAAAGTTGGTCGCTATTTGGCCGCAAATTTAGTCAAATTGTTGACTGGACGGGTCAGACTTGCTTGGTCAAATATATATTGAGATTAGCGACCAATATTGGTCGCTAAAGTGGGACCCACATTAAATTTGTTAATAATTTTATTATTATTTTATAAAACTTATAAAATATAAATATATATAATTTAAAACTTGCGACCAACGTTGGTCGCTAATTGAAGGATAAGTTGATAGCGACCAACATTGGTCGCTAACATGGGACCCAGTTATAATATTTTAATAAATATATATTTATTTAAAAAAATTAAAATATAAATAAATATAATTCAAAAGCTAGCGACCAAAATTGGTCGCTTAATGAAATAGAGACCAACGTTGGTCGCCAATGTGGGACCCAGTTCTAACGTTTAACAATTTTTATTATTAATTTAAATATTATATAAAATATAAATAAATCTGATTAAAATTTAGTGACCAAATTCGGTCGCTAAATTAAATTCTTTTACAGTTAGCGACCAAAGTTGATCTCTATATGGTCAAAATTAAAAATCACTTTTGTATTTACTATGTAAATAATATAAATGTAAGTCGTTAACACTTTTGTAATACAAGGGATGAATAGTACTACGAAGCGGGCGTGTGTGTCTATATATATAATATATATATACTTACGCTATATACTATGCACTAAGTATAAGTGTATTAGGTAATACTGTATCGAATATAGCTTATATATATAATATATGTACTTACGCTATACTATGCACTAAGTATAAGTGTATTAGGTAATACTTTATCGAATATAGCTTATATATATATATCTAATATATGTACTTACGCTATACTATGCACTAAGTATAAGTGTATTAGGTAATACTGTATCGAATATAGCTTATATATATATATATATATATATATATATATATATGTATTTACGCTATACTATGCACTAAGTATAAGTGTATTAGGTAATACTGTATCGAATACAGCTTATATATATAATATATGTACTTACGCTATACCATGCACTAAGTATAAGTGTATTAGGTAATACTGTATCGAATACAACTTATATATATAATATATGTATTTACGCTATACTATGCACTAAGTATAAGTGTATTAGGTAATACTGTATCGAATACAGCTTATATATATATAATATATGTACTTACGCTATACTATGCACTAAGTATAAGTGTATTAGGTAATACTGTATCGAATATATATATATAATATGTACTTACGCTATACTATGCACTAAGTATAAGTGTATTAGGTAATACTATATCGAATACAGCTTATATATATATAATATATGTATTTACGCTATACTATGCACTAAGTATAAGTGTATTAGGTAATACTGTATCGAATACAGCTTATATATATAATATATGTACTTACGCTATACTATGCACTAAGTATAAGTGTATTAGGTAATACTGTATCGAATACAGCTTATATATATATACGCTATACTATGCACTAAGTATTAGTGTATTAGATAATACTGTATCGAATACAGCTTATATATATATAATATATATATACTTACGCTATACTATGCACTAAGTATAAGTGTATTAGGTAATACTGTATCGAATACAGCTTATATATATATAATATATGTATTTACGCTATACTATGCACTAAGTTTAAGTATATTAGGTAATACTGTATCGAATATAGCTTATATATATATATATATATGTACTTACGCTATACTATGCACTAAGTATAAGTGTATTAGGTAATACTATATCGAATACAGCTTATATATATATAATATATGTACTTGCGCTATACTATGCACTAAGTATAAGTGTATTAGGTAATACTATATCGAATACAGCTTATATATATATAATATATGTATTTACGCTATACTATGCACTAAGTATAAGTGTATTAGGTAATACTGTATCGAATACAGCTTATATATATAATATATGTACTTACGCTATACTATGCACTAAGTATAAGTGTATTAGGTAATACTGTATCGAATACAGCTTATATATATAATATATGTACTTACGCTATACTATGCACTAAGTATAAGTGTATTAGGTAATACTGTATCGAATACAGCTTATATATATAATATATGTACTTACGCTATACTATGCACTAAGTATAAGTGTATTAGGTAATACTGTATCGAATACAGCTTATATATATAATATATGTACTTACGCTATACTATGCACTAAGTATAAGTGTATTAGGTAATACTGTATCGAATACAGCTTATATATATAATATATGTACTTACGCTATACTATGCACTAAGTATAAGTGTATTAGGTAATACTGTATCGAATACAGCTTATATATATAATATATGTACTTACGCTATACTATGCACTAAGTATAAGTGTATTAGGTAATACTGTATCGAATACAGCTTATATATATAATATATGTACTTACGCTATACTATGCACTAAGTATAAGTGTATTAGGTAATACTGTATCGAATACAGCTTATATATATAATATATGTACTTACGCTATACTATGCACTAAGTATAAGTGTATTAGGTAATACTGTATCGAATACAGCTTATATATATAATATATGTACTTACGCTATAAGATATGAATTGGACTTTTAGTTAACTAAAAAAAGATTAGGCTATGAATTAACTAATTTAATTTGTTCTTGCTTTATTTAAATAGATGGAAAATCGTTCTTGGATGTACAATAGGAATTATCCTAATCGGCGGAGATTGCGGGAGGATTTTGTAGAAGGGGTTGAGGACTTTATTAGACATGTAATGTCATTTCCATCAAACATAAAAGAAGGAGTAATTAGGTGCCCTTGTGTTAAGTGCGACTGTATGAAGTTTGGAAAACCGGAGGAAGTTAAGGTTCATCTTTATATGGTGGGGTTTATAGCGAATTACTTTGTGTGGACTAATCATGGAGAGATGGATGGTAGCCATGGGATATTTCATAACATGGTTGTTGGTGAAAGTAGTAGGTCGAGGGAGAATAGAAATAGTGATTCCAGAATTCATGATATGGTTGCGAATGCTTTTGGAATGCACTTTGGGGGTGAGCCCAACGAAAATGTTGAACAAACTCCTAATGATGAAGCAAGACATTTTTATGAACAGTTAGAGGAAGCTAGTCGTCCACTACGTGAATGATCCATTATATCCGCCTATGTCCATATTCAATCAACCAGGCCGATGTTCTAAGGATGGTAGAAAGAGAAATTTGAGTGATATGGAGTTCAAGTCAGCTACACTTCATGTGTTGCTAAATTGTCCCGAAGTAGTACCATTTCTCAAGTAAGTATTGATTTAATAGTTATCAAAATATAAAATTTACTGTGATTACATCTCAATGCAACTACTAAAAATATTTGATGTGTCACAGTCACTTCGTGGGTCAATTTGGCCAAGATGCTGTATATACGGCATTTCATAGGTGGTTCAAACAATTTGTAAGTATATCCTTAAAATATTCTAACACTATGTAGGTAAACAATGTTTGGAAGTTATGCTAACTTATGAATTTTGTTAACAATATGTAGGTAAATGATCCAAATAATGGTGTAAATCAATTTTTGAAAGATATATCTTGGGGACCTGGGGTTGAGGTCACAACATATTCCAAGTACGTTGTGAATGGTTATAAGTTTCATACAGAGGGTTGCTCTAAAAATAAAAAAAGCAACAACAGTGGGGTGTGGGTTCAAGGTGGTTATGGCAACCAAGTTGGAGATATTGATTATTATGGTGTGCTCAAAGAAATAATAGAGCTAGAATATTCAGGTAGGCCATTTAAGAAAATTATTCTCTTTATATGCAAGTGGTTTGACCCAAATCCAACAAGAGGTACGAGAGTACACAATCAATACAACATAATTGAGGTTAATCATATGAGGGAGTATGATCGCTATGATCCTTTCATAATTGCACATAATATTAAGCAAGTGTATTATGCTCCTTATCCATTTCGGCGGAATAAGTCCGATTGGTTGGTTGTAATCAAAACTAAGCCTGTAGGTAGGGTCGAAGTCGAGAATGTGTTGGATGTTGCATATCAAAATGATATCTCCAGTGTTCACCAAATAGTGGACGAACTTTTAGAAAATGATTTGGAACATCCTGAACACATATTGGAAGAAGTTGATATAAATGAAGTAAGAATTATAGAAAACGAGGAAGAAGAATCAACTGATGAAGCTCAAACTAGTGAGGAAGAAGAATTCTCTGACGAGGAAGAAGAATTCTTTGACGAGGAAGAATACGTTGATGAGCTTTAAAAAGTTGGTTTCTTCGATAACTCTCGTTTATAGATAGTTTCCTTATATGTTTCAATCTAAATATGTATTATATTATGCAGATGACAGACAAGGGTCGAGGTAACAATGAATGTAGTGGTTCTCGGGGTCGAGGTAAGGCTAGGAAGCAAAAGAGGAGGGTAGAAGATACTACTCATCAATCTTTTCCACCATCTTCTGATTTGCCTATCGCTAAGCCACAGCCTCTACCCCATTGCTATACTTAGCTGCCACAGCATCACCAGCCCTACACCTTCGTACAGACCCTGGGTGTTTCTTCACAGGGCTATCGGACTTTACGTCCGACATACAGTCTACCTGCCTCACTACCACGTGGATCCCACCCAACAGCATCACATGGATTGCATCGATCCATGTCACAGGCACATGGATCACAGCCATCAGTGTCACAGCCAGTCGGGTCACAGCCACTCGGGTCACAGCAGTCAGTATCACAGCCACTTGCGATCCGTGCAGCTATGTAGCAGTCACAGGGATCACATCTATCGTCATCAGCGACTCCACCTATTGGAGGCCTTCGCTTGCGGGATACTAGCTCTGACCCCCCTACTCCTTCCACACATGCCTCTGATACACATGTTTCGGACGATGATGCTGATGTTGCTACTGCTTCTGACGAGGAGGTGCATTATGATCAGTATGGCAGGATCATCATAGTCCCTGAAGGTGATGGGTAAGAGTTATTTGTTATTTTTATGTTTATTTTTTTGTACAGTTTTTACTAAGATATTAATTTATTTTATTTATTAAATTGCAGGTTCCTGCCGAGTAATATTACTACGAGGATAATCACCAAAGCAACCATAAAGCTTTATGATGCCCGTTATGCGTCTTGGTGTGAATTCCCATTCTCACTGAAGGAGGAAATTTTCAATGAATTTAAGGTATAAATGTTCTTTTAAGCAGTATAATTATTTATATTTATGATATTTCCATATAATATTTAACTTTTGAAATACAGAGCAAGTGTGTATGGGAACACCAGTATAGCACGGACGTGGCTGCAAATTTTAATCTCAAAGCTCGCAAGCGGTTGTCGCATTCTTTCTCCATATCTAGACAGCTGAACCAGAAGCCTGGCTGGTTGCTTCAGGAGTTTTGGGATGATTTGCAAAGGCAATGGCTTACTGCAGAATTCTTACAGAAGAGCGAAAAGGGAAAGAAAGCTCGCGCATCTGAGAAGGGAGGAACATTGCACACTGGAGGTGTGGTCAGCCAGGGGACAATAAAAAGAAGAATGGTACGTAATTGCTTAATTTATTTTAATTTTCAAAGTATATCTATTCTATTTATTAATTAAAATTTATGAGTTTTCAGGAAAAGAAGTTGGGTCGTCCGATGAACCAAGATGAGCTATTCAGGGAGACTCATATTGTGAAGAAGAAGAAAGAGACGGATCAAGAAAGGTGGGTCGAGGGACGTGCCTCGACTGTACATGTAAGTTTTCACTTTTCATTAAGTATTTTCATTTACTTTTATATAAATTTTGAAATACTAATTTAATTTACTTTTTCTTATAGGATCGCTTCAGAGTTGAAGCTGAGGAATTCATACGCAGCCAGCCACCTAATGAGTCGGGCGCTCCATTCAACTTTCGGCCAAGGATGTTGAAAGACTATGGAAGCGGGCTGCAGGCGGTCCAAAATGGGGGAAGGTATACGGCCTTCCTACTAAGACATTTCATCGCTATAGGTGTGGAATGCAAGGAATAGGGACTTCCTCGCAAGCCGAGCAACTTGATGGGGAGAGCCTCTCCGCTATGCGGGAGACTGTGACAAAGCTCACATCCGAGCTAGAAGCGTCCAAGGAAAGAGAAAAGCTTAGAGATGCTCAGTATATTGGCGTGGTCGCTCAGTGCCAGAGCATGCAAGAGCAGATCAAAAATCTCCTAGCTGGATCTTTTTCGATTCCCCGGTCTCGGCCATCATCGCCAGAGGCTGCCCGTCCCCATGCTCGTTCGTCCCGTCCTCCAAGTGGTCGTTCCTCCCGTCCTCCCCGTGATCATTCTTCCCGTCATCGACAAGTAGACCCTTCTCAATACCGTGATGATGATGAAACTTCATCAGACGGTGATGATAATGATGTACCAAACAATGAATGAATTTTAGACAATTTGAACTAGACAAATACAATTTGTTTTCCATTGGGTTGTAATAAGAGTTAACTTAGTTTGGTAGTTCTATTGAAATTTACACTTTCTTGGTTTTAATGTAGCTTTTAATGTTGTTTTTGTGTTGTTGTTGTTGTTGTTGGGTTGTTGTTTGGTATTGTTATTGGAATTGTTGTTTGAATTGTTGTTGTTGTTGCTTGTTAGGGTTTTGGTATGACTGACAGGTGGTGTAGCTGCCAAAAAAGCAGTTTCTGCCAAAATAATACACAGAAAAGCGACCAAAGTTGGTCTCTGTTTGGTCGCTTTTCATGTTAAAAAAAAATAATTTTCTGGAGAATAGCGACCAACGTTGGTCACTATTTACCCAGATTTCTACAAAAAGTGACCAAACTTGGTCGCTATTTCATTAAAAAAATAAAATTTCTGGTGATATAGCGACCAAAGTTGGTCGCTAATATTTAAAAAATAAATTAAATTCATGTATTTAGGGACCAAAGTTGGTCGCTAGTTTAATAAAATAAATAAATAATTGAATAAAAAAGCGACCAACATTGGTCTCTAGTTTCCAAATTTTAAAATATAATATTTGGATTAGAGACCAAAGTTGGTCGCTTTTTAATGATTAATAATAAATAAATAAATAATGTATTTTATGTTTAGAGACCAACTTTGGTCGCCAAATTTATATTATTAAATTAATAAAACGACCAAAGTTGGTCTCTATAGTCAATATCCGGAAAAATTGGTCCATTTAGCTTAGAGACCAAAGTTGGTCGTTAATTAGCGACCAACTTTGGTCCCTAAATAAAAGGGACCATCAATATAGTTACTAGACCCTTTTGGTCGTTTTTTGGTCACTTTTTAGCCCAATAGCGACCAACTCTGGTCGCTTTTTGCGGTCGCTTTTTCCCGAATTTCTAGTAGTGTTAATGGGTTCGGCCAAACCTCCGTAAGTCCTATGCTAGCTCCGCCCCTGACTCTATGAAAGGTGATTATCAAGCATACTCCACCTCCACGGGCGAGCATAAACAACAAGCAAAAATGCATAGATTCTAGAGTAATGAAATGTTGAATTCATATGTTCAAGAACATTGTAATTTCTGCTTTCAAGCATGTTTCTAGTTGATGTTTGGACTAACTTCAAGCTTGAGGAAAATTACAACAAGCTCCATTTTTATAAGTATCTATGCTATGTTGACTGAGGCTAATTTATCCTCTGAAATTCATATATATACCAAATCATTTGGACGAGACAAGATAAAAAATGAAAAATATTCTAGCTTTAATTCCATCTTACTTAAGACTAGTAAGAATTTGATCTTTGCATCCATTTGTTTGCTTTTAGTTTTCATGAGTCAATAATCAAAGTACCCTTTATGTTACAGTAAAACGTAATGAATGAGACAAAAAATGACAATGATGCAAGAAAAGCAATTAAGCAAAATTTGTATTTCTCTGAATTAAAATGGGAGAGTCATAGAAGTTGCACGGCGTAGAGAGTAGTCCAGACTCCAGCAGTAAGCGCCAGCCACTCTTTTTCTTTTAGATTATTCATTTACTTCTTTCCCTTAAATTAATTTTTCCCATTTTTGTTATTTTTAAAGTGTAACAAATTACCAAAAGAAAGATAGTGCAACAAATAAAATAGTACAGAATTATTCCAAATAAAATTTGTAACTTTACATATTTTTATTTTTTTGCCTCTACACTAATACACGTTTTGGATTTTTAGTTTCTCCATATATTTTTTAGTAAAATGAGAAAAGGCTTAATCAAAATGATCAACATTGCTAAGATCTATTATATAGTATAATTTTTATGATATATCGAAGATTGCTATTTTCGGGCAACAAATGGGTATCTTAGTAATATTATCATTGTTATTTAATAATATATTAAAATTAATTGAATCGAACTGAAATTAAAGAGAAATTGAAATGATTGGGCTGATTATATATAATAAATAAATAAACTAATTTTTTGTTATAATATGATTTTATTTGAAGTAACTGATTGAATCAGACATTGACACCCACCAGAAAAAGAGAAAAGGCCGGGGATTTGGTAGAAATTAAGTAGGCCTTTGGACATAAAAATATAATTTATGAAAAAAAATAGTATTTGAAATTTAAAATTATGTTTGAACATACATTTCACTGAAAAGTTATTGCAATTTAAAAAAAGTGGGGGAAAAAGTTGCAATTGTGAGCACGGAAAAAGTTTTGTTTGAAAATTATGAAAAAGTGGCCAAAACCACTTTTTGATTTTTGAAAAACTCATTTTCGATTTTTTTTTCAAAACTTACAAATTTTTATGGACAAATACGTTTTAAAGAAAAAATTCAAAAAAAGGAAAAACTTTTTATAGACAAACGGGACCTAAATATTGCACATGTAAGATGTACTGCAATAAGTATACTACTTATTTACCACTCAATTCTCTTTTTATCAATAATACTTTATCTCATTTTATATGATAATATTACTATCTATCATATCAAACTATCTTTTAAAGACTATCAGAATTCAAAATGTATAATAATTTTTAAATATGTAATTTTCAGTTTAAAAGATTAAGATATTGATGTTCGTATTTATAACCAAAAACAAATGCATTCACCCTCATGAGTATGATGAGGGAAAGAATACGATTTTCTTTTATATTGTATACCTACTCCAAACTGTATATTTATCTTAAAAAATAATTTAATATGTTCAAATTATTAATTTAGAATTCAGTAAGTTAAAAGGGCTAAAATCCTAAACCCAAAAACTTAAGATTTTGGTTGCGCCTCTACTTGTAACTTTTAAATAAGATAACATCCGGAGCATATCTTATTTTCGAAGACACCAATTTGAAATGTACTCCATCCGGTCCACAATAAGTGACCAATTTGCTTTTGGGACGCCCATTAGGAAAATACTAAATTCTATACAAAAATACCTAGTATGACTAAACTACCCTTAATTAAATATTTAATGTGAGGAGTAAGAAAACTTTTTAGGGATATGTACATAAGGGTAATTTTGTAAAAACAAATTGAATTCTTTCTTGATTATATAAATGGATACTTATTTTGGACCAAAATAAAAAAGCAAATTAGTCACTTATTGTGGACCGGAGAGAGTATTAAGAAGGGATACAAGAAATAAACAATTACAAGATGAACTAATCTAATTAATAGTTTTTACTTTGCTTATGTATTTTGATTAAACAGAACCATGTTAAACACCTTTTTCCAGGGAATAAAACATTGGTCAATTGATGCAACTATAAAAGAAACAAAATGCAAAATAACTCTCCAAAGACTACAATAAAAGAGTTTTTAGGTTTATATCTTATAAAATAGTAGTACGGAAGTGCCAAAATGTTGGATCTGACTCTAATTAGTATATCAAATGTTTGGAAAGTTGCATAAAACATCATACTTTCTTGGAATTACAGTTTAATAGTTCAAATACCATCTTTTTAGTAATTCATGCTGTCAATTTTGACTTTTTCTCATAAGCATATGAATGTTATGATAATATCACATTATGGTAGATGTCTACTCTTTTTTCACGATCTTCATCTCAAATGCTTAATGACATATTCAATGAGATATTTTGTATGTTTAATGACATATTCCATGACATATTTTCTTTACTTTTTATACCTATATAAAGGTCTTGTAATAGATAAGGAAATACACACAATTGAAGAAGAAAATCTCTTCCTTCTCTCTTTCTCTCTGTATCTCTTAACTTGTTTTTCCTTGTTCTATATTGTTATTTTTGAGCTACAATTTTTAACACGTTATCAACACGAAATTAGGCATAAAAGTTGAAGTGTTGCAGCAAAATTTCGTATGGTTTTTCCATATCTCGCCATGAAAATAAAAAGGAGTTATATGTTAGTTTGGAGCGGATGAAACAAGGCAAGACCATCAGATGCTAATAGTTGGTCAGTTACATAGCCTTTTAGTGGTTCTATAAATTATAACATTATTACTACAAAAGTTAGACATGTATATTAGGTAGATAATAATTATTACTATATCCTAGAGGTCCCATGAAACTAAATTTCAAGCATGTTAGAGCTAAATACTGTTAATCCGGAAAAGGTGATTTTCTTACTCACAATAGTTATGTCACATGCTCATGTTGTAGGAATGGTCATATTACTTCAAGGATTTTAATATGTTAGCAATATTATGTTGAGATTTTATTCCGATTTTGTTTGGCTTCGTGATGTGGTTCTATTGCTTCTTTGAGAAAGAAAAAATTTTGCGAGTGAAAAACTGTATGCTTAGATTTCTATTTTGGTAAAGGCAATGTATTTCGTTAATCTTCTGCTTTAGGCACAGGAAAAATAATGTCAATTATATTATGATCCATACTAATTGATAATAGGCTAAATTGTTTAATATAGCCTATGTTTTAGCTCAACTTAAGGATGGTTTACTATTGTAAATGTTCATATAATGCAAAAATTGGCTCTAATCATGACTTTAATGTCTCACAAGAGTTCAATAAACAAATGAGGATTTATGATGGTAATCAAGTGAAAAATGAAGTCAAATGACGAAAAGTTGAGCAGCAACATCTTAACAAGAGAAAACCCCACTAGCGCTGGTCATGCGCTCCCGCGCTAGTTCGGTGATTTGGACAGACAGAAACTCGATAATTGTCTTGCTTGGTTGAAAAATAGGAGTTGTAAATGCATTCTTGCTAATATTAATACCATAGACATATAGGTATTAGTTTAACTTGAATAGATGCATAAGAACTCGAAAGATTCTTATGAATATTATTAACCCTATAATCAATAACCCGGATAATTCAATAAATCCATTTTAAGCTAAAATAGTAGCATAATTTCTAGCAAGTCCATGACCCGGGAATATATTTATCCAAATTGTTATAAACTTATTGTGAAATTGGCGTAGTAATTTTGTGTTAAATTATTGTGCAATTATTAAGTAAGTTGTAAATTGGTTCTTTATATATTTTGCGATAATTTAGCTTGAATTGATAATTGTTTGAGTCTACATCAGTCGATAAGTTGATCACAATTCTTCGTGGGAACGATACTTTACTTACTACTATATTACTTGTCGATCGCGTACACTTGCGTGAGTGTTTTGGTCGCAACACTAATCTAATTAAATGCAACATATTTTTTTATGTTGATAGTTGGCAAAGTGATATCATTATGTTTTACTAGTCTATTTTGACATCTTCTGTATAAAAACAGAATATGTTAGCAATAGTTATTACTCATGATTATTTGCTTTCTGAAATTGTATATTTAGTTATGTATTTCAATTCTTGTGTACATTTTATGTAATCATCATGCATTAATTTGCAGTAACACATCATATAGTAATAACGCTACATGGTGACTTTCTGTTTCGAAATGTTTACCTGTAAGATACTAATACACGAGTTTGTACTCCATCATATTTTTGTTGATAATAGTTCCTATCATTTCTATTTACTTATTTGTGGCTACATAAAATTATGTTCCATTCCTAAAAGTGAATGAGATAATTTGTGATAAATATTATATGAGGGTAAGAAGATGGGTTTAAGTCCCAACGCACCATAAGGATAAGACATCGAGTTTAAGTCCTGATGCTCCATGATGATAAGAGTTGGGTTTAAGTCCCAATTCATTATGGCCAAACATGCTTTATATGGGTAAGATATTGGGTTTGAGTTCCACTGTACCAATTGATGATATATAATGACTAAAGAAAAATAATATATTTTTCATTAAAGGCATGAAGATTGTCCCACTTGATTTGCTTCATTCTTGAAGTGAATGTGGTAGCAGTGCATAATAAGTTTAAATGAAGACAAGTGGTTGAACAACGAACGTGGGCGTTCCAAAGATCAAAATAATAATAATCATCACTATGATTATAAAATGAGAACAATAAGGGTTCTCAAAATAGTCCTTCAAAATGTGAAGGCAACGTTTACCATCAAATTGGTATGAAAATAACAAAGCACGTCGCTGATTATGATCTATTCCTTGATGAGAATGTGAATTATGATAAGCATTGAGAATGCAAACCCACTCTTAAAGTTGAATGTGGCAATATGTGATAAAAGTAATGAATAAAGACATGCAATTCATGATTATATGAATATCACACAACTCACCTCTAAGGGAGGTTTGAGTGAAAGTGGGTACAGGAATATGTCATTGGTCGCGTACATGTGATACGCCAACTATTATTTTGTCATGCCTTATAAAAGTTATTAAAAGCAAAATTAAAGCAAGAAATGATTTTGCTTATGATAATTCTGACCATGACAATTTATTATGATATAAGTTTCTCCGTGAAAGAGACATTTACCATATGAATGGTATGATAAAAGATCTTGTAGTACAAAAGTTATTAAGAGCTCCGGAAAAACTAATTTGTTACTATCCGGATGAATAAAAATTTTCATGACATTGATATTGTAAAGTTTCAAAAGAAACTTTTTGAGTTTCAAATGGATAAGTCAAAGTGCTTGGCATATTGAGACTATAAATGAAAGGAAGATTGAATATCTTCATATTTCTATAATCATACCAGGTAAATAGGAAAGGTTAGCCGATTTTCTTTCTATTTGTACTACACAAATATAAGCATAATGATGGAATCATATACCACAAGTAAACTAGAAGTTTACTAAAATAAATATTAGTTGGCATAACCGGTTGACCATCCTGGTTCAATTATGATGCGAAAATTTAATTGAGAATTACATTGGCATATATTGAAGAATAGAAGACTCTTCAAGAATTATCTTGTGCTGCTTATTCTCATTATATACCAGTTAAGGTTGGGATTGAATCCCTTTATTTCTGGAACAAATAAAAGGTGATAAATATATGGGCTCAGTCACTTGCCATGTGGACCATTTACTATTATATGATTTTAATAGATGCATCTATTCTATGGTCACATGTGCATTTTATCAACTTGTTGTTTGGCTTTTGCAAGATTGCTTGCTCAAGTTATTATAGCACAGAAATATAAATTATAATGATTTATCTTAATAATACTGATTTAGATCCAAGTTGGTTTAGCAGAAACTGTATGCCTCCAATTATAGCTAAACCATTAGTTATGAGAATAAAACTCCCAAAAACAAAATTTGGTATGAGATGTATTATTTAATATACAGCAGCACTTGTACGCATCTAGCCAAGTTATAAAAATTTCTCCCTATCACAATCGGTTCAGGGTCAGGAACCAAATAATTTCTATATAGAAATATGGATGTGCTATATGATTTAATTATGCCACCAAAATGCACAAAGATGAGTTCCCAAAGATGGTTGGGAAATGTGTTGGTGATCCCAACATTAGGGGGAGAAAATGGGCAGCTGAGAAAGTGATACGTGAAATGAATTATTATGAATACATATAGATCCTCGTACAAGAAAATATAAACTTGAAGTTCAAGTGATAATTCATTTACAAATTATTGCCAGACGCATTTGCTGACCCAAAGCTAAATGTCATATTTCAGCTGCTAATGCTCCAAATAGAATAAAGTCCATGAGGGACAAAGTATATGGCATGCATGAAGTGTAACAGACCAATCGGTTCCAAAGATAAAACTCCTTAAAGAAGGAGAGAGGCAAATATTCAAAATGGTCATAATAAGGAGGCAAGTGCCCTAGAAGAGCACCACGACATAATACTTCATAAGACTTCATGAGAGAAGCTCGGGTACCTAAAAATAATGAGATAAAGAGATTTCAATAAGTTATGTCTTTATTAGGTAATAATGGAATCGACGTAAAGTGATCGTCGATGATATTGTTAACATAATATAGCACTCAATATTATTAATATTAACGTGGATCTTGAGCTCAAATCTGTCATGAAATTTGGACAGATAAATGATTGGACAAAATAAAATAAAAAAATACGCAATCAAGATTGATTTCATCTGAAAAATGTGAAGTTGGACGAATAGTCCAAACACCTGAAAGTATAAAGTCAGCGGAGGTATAAATGTATTCTTGTGCGAAGAAAGACAAGTCGATAGACATAAAGACGACTTGTGTCACAAGAAAATTTGTAAATATCCTGGCATTTCAGGTTCTAATCAATCGTGGCTACTTTATCTAATCATGCTGAGATAATTGTTATTCATGAAGAAAGTCGAGAATGTGTATGGTTGAGGTCTATAATACATAATATTCGATACAAATGTGGTTTGAAGTGTTAAAAATTACCCACAATTTTGTATGAAGATAATACAACATGCATAGCCCAATTGAAGGGAGGATTCATAAAAAGGAGCTAGGACAAAGCACATTTCACCAAAGTTATTTTTCATACATGATCTTCAAAAAAATGGTGATATCAATGTGCAATAGATTCGTTCAAGTGATAATATGGCTGATTTGTTCACCAAATCTCTACCGACGTCAACCTTTAAGAAACTAGTGTACAAGATTGGGATGTGAATGATCAAGGATATGAATTGATGCTCTCATCAGGGAGAATTAATACACGTTGTACTCTTTTTCCCTTACAAGGTTTTGTCCCACCAGGTTTTTCCTTGCAAGGTTTTTAACGAGGCAACCAAAAGGCGTATTTCTAAACATGTGTACTCTTTTTCCTTCACTAGAATTTTTTTCCCATAGGGTTTTTTTCTAGTAAGGTTTTAACGAGGCACATTATCTATGGACATCCAAGGGGCAGTGTTATGATAAATATCACATTATGGTGGATGTCTACTCTTCTTCCACGATATTCATCTCAAATGCTTAATGACATATTTTGTATGTTCAATGACATTCCATGACATATTTTCTTGACTTTTTATGCCTATATAAAGGCCTTGTAATAGATAGGGAAATAAACACAATTGAAGAAGGATTATTCCACATGCGCCTTGATTGTTTCAATCCGCATAAAGATTATTGAAGCTTTATTTAATAAATTTCATGGAAACCTTAATATGTTTCAGAACAATCTAAATCCTTCAATGATATCCATTATATGCATATCAAGTTTTTCATGTATTGCCAGATTAAAACCTGAAATGCCAGGATATTTACAAATTTTCTTGTGACACAAGTCGTTTTTATGTCTATCGACTTGTCTTTCTTCGTACAAGAACACATTTATACCTCCGATGACTTTATACTTTAAGGTGTTTGGACTATCTGTCCAACTTCACATTTTTCAGATGAAATCAATCTTGATGCGTATTTTTTTATTTTATTTTGGCCAATCATTTATCTGTCCAAATTTCATGACAGATTTGAGCTCAAGATCCTCATCAATATTAATAATATTGAGCGCTACATTATATTAACAATATCGTCGATGATCACTTTATGTCGGTTCTATTATTACCTAATAAATACATAACTTATTGAGATCTTTTTATCTCATTATTTTCAGGTACCTGAGCCTCTCCCATGAGGTCTTATGAAGTGTTATGTCGTGGCGCTCTTCTAGGGTACTTGTCTCCTTATTATGATCATTTTGAATATTTGCCCCTCTCCTTCTTCAAGGAGTTTTATATTTGGAACCGATTGGTCTGTTACGCTTCATGCGTGCCATAGACTCTGTACCTCATGGACTTTATTCTATTTGGAGCATTAGCAGCTGAAATATGACATTTAGCTTTGGTCAGCAAATGCGTCTGGCAATAATTTGTAAATGAATTATCACTTGAACTTCAAGTTCATATTTTCTTGTACGAGGATCTATATGTATTAATAATAATTTATTTCACGTATCACTTTCTCTGCGACCCATTTTCTCCCCCCTAATGTTGGGATCACCAACACATTTCCCAACCTTCTATGGGAACCCATCTCTTTGCATTATGGTGGCATAATTAAATCATATAGTACATCCATATTTCTATATAGAAACTATTTGGTTCCTGACCCTGAACCGATTGCGATAGGGAGAAATTTTTATAACTTGGCTAGATGCGTACAAGTGCTGTTGTATAGTAAATAATACATTTCATACCAAATTTTATTTTTGGGAGTTTTGTTCTCATAACCAATGATTTAACTATAATTGAAGGCATACAATTTCTGCTAAACCAACTTGGATTTAAACCAGTATTATCAAGATAAATCATCATAATTTATATTCTGGAACCGTGCTCTAATAATTTGAGCAAGCAATCTTGCAAAAGCCAAACTGCAAATTGATAACAAATGCACATGAGACCATAGAATAGATGCATCTATTAAAAATCATATATTAGCAAACGGTCCATATGGCAGGTGACTCGGCCCATATATTTATCACCTTTTATTCGTTCCAGAAATCAAGAGATTGAATCCCAACCTTAACTGGTATATCATGAGAATAAGCAGCACAAGAGAATTCTTGAAGAATCTTCTATTCTTCAATATATGCCAATGTAATTCTCAATTAATTTTTCGCATCATAATTGAACCAGGATGGTCAACCGGTTATGCCAACTAATATTTGTTTTAGTAAACCTCTAGTTTACTTCTGGCATATGATTTCATCATCATGCTTATATTTGTGTAGTACAAATAGAAAGAAAATCGGGTAACCTTTCATATTTACCCGGTATAATTATAGAAATATGAAGATATTCAATCTTTCTTTCATTTATAGTCTCAATATGCCAACCACTTTGACTTATACATTTGAAACTCAAAAAGTTTCTTTTGAGACTTTACAATATCAATGTCATGAATAATTTTATTCATCCGGATAGTAACAAATTAGTTTTTTCGGAGCTCTTAATAACTTTTATACTACAAGATCTTTTATTATACCATTCATATGGTAAATGTCTCCTTCACGGAGAAAGTTATATCATAATAAATTGTCATGGTCAGAATTATTATAAGCAAAATCATTTCTTGCTTTTATTTTGCCTTTAATAACTTTTATAAGGCATGACAAAATAATAGTTGGCATATCACATGTAAGCGACCAATGACATATTCATGTAACCACTTTCACTCAAACCTCCCTTAGAGGTGAGTTGTGTTATATTCATATAATCATGAATTACATGTCTTTATTCATTACTCGAGGTATTTCGTCTTTGTCCTGCTCAACTTGAAACCTTTAGACTCAAGAGCATGTCTCCAAATCTCTAGCCTCTCGTTGACGTTGCCTCGTGTCTCGTCAATTAGAATAATGTCATCAGCAAATAGCATGCACCATGGAACCTCTCCTTGAATATGATGAGTCAGTGCATCCATCACCAGGGCAAATAGGAATGGGCTGAGCGCAGATCCTTGGTGCAACCCCGTAATAACTGGAAAGTGTTCAGAGTTGCCTCCTACTGTCCTAACCTGAGTCTTAGCTCCAGCATACATGTGTTTAATCACCCTAATATAGTCAACCGGGACCCCTTTATCCTCTAAGCAGCTCCATAAGACCTCCCTAGGAACCCTATCGTACGCTTTCTCCAGATCAATAAACACCATGTGGAGATTCTTTTTCCTATCCCTGTACTGCTCCACCATCCTCCTAATAAGGTGCATAGCTTCTGTGGTAGATCGCCCCGGCATGAACCCGAACTGGTTGTCTGAAATAGACACCGTCCTTCGCACTCTCATCTCTACCACTCTCTCCCAAAATTTCATGGTATGACTTAGTAATTTGATGCCCCTATAGTTGTTACAGATCTGGACATCACCTTTGTTCTTATACAACGGGACCATTGTACTCCACCTCCACTCTTCAGGCATCCTATTAGTCTTGAATATAACACTAAACAATGCAGTAAGCCATTCCACGCCTGCTCTACCCACACACCTCCACAGTTCAACCGAAATTTCGTCTGGCCCGGTAGCTCTGCCCCTTCTCATCTTACGCATTGCCTCCATGACTTCATCGATATCAATGTCCCTACAATTACTTAATTCATGGTTACTGTCGGCATTCCTCAATTTCCCAAGTATAATATCCTGATCCCCTTCTTCACTTAGAAGTTTATGGAAGTAGGTCTGCCGCCTCCTCTTAATCTGGTCATCTCCCATCAAAACTTTGCCGTCATCATCTTTTATTCACCTCACTTGGTCCAGATCCCGAGTTGTCCTCTCTCTCGCCTTAGCGAGTCGGAATAACTTCTTCTCCCCACCTTTGTTCCTTAGTTCCTCATACAGATGAGCAAAAGCTGTCGTCTTAGCCTCCGTCACTGCCGTCTTCGCCTCCTTCCTAGCTACCTTATACCTTTGACTGTTCTCTCTCTTCTCCTCCTCGTCAGTGCTCCCTACTAACCGCATGTAAGCCGCCTTCTTTGCTTCCACTTTACCTTGGATAACTGCATTCCACCACCAATCTCCTTTGTGGCCACCATTGTGGCCCGTAGATATCCCTAACACCTCTCTCGCCGCCTTTCTTATACAGTCTGCCGTCGTCGACCACATTGTGTTTGCGTCCCCACTACTTCTCCAAGCTCCCATTATCGATAACCTTCCTTCCAAATCCTTAGCTTTATCCTTAGTTAAGGCGCCCTACCTAATCCTGGGGCGTCCTTGTACTGACCTCTTCTTCCTCCTTATCCTAATACAAATGTCCATCACCAAAAGCCTATGATGCGTTGAGAGTGTCTCACCTGGGATAACTTTGCAGTCCTCGCACAACCTTCTGTCGCATCTCCTGAGGAAGAGATAATCAATCTGAGTCTTCGCCACCGAACTTTGGTAAGTAACCAAATGTTCATCCAGCTTCGTAAAACTCGAGTTCGCAATGACTAGATCGAAAGCCTTGACAAAGTCCAACAGCGAAATGCCCCATCCGTTCCGCTCCCCGAAACCAAAGCCGTCATGCACCTTAGTGTACCCACCTGCAGATGACCCAATATGACCATTGAAATCTCCTCCTATGAATAACCTCTCAGAAGGCGGTATACTATGAACAATTTCATCCAAACCCTCCCCAAAGCGCCTCTTAATATCCTCATCCAAGCCTGCTTGCGGCGCGTACGCGCTAATGACATTTAAAGTACCCTCACCCACCACCAACTTAATAGTCATTAGTCTATCATTCACTCGCCTGACCTCTACCACGGACTCTCTAAGATGGTTATCTACCAGGATACCCACTCCATTCTTACCCCTCAGGACACCTGAGTACCACAACTTATACCCATCCACGTTTTTCGCCCTCGATCTGACCTACCTAGTCTCCTGGACACACACTATATTAATCTTCCTCTTCTGCAGGATTTTTGCCAACTCTATGGATTTACTCGTTAGTGAACCTATGTTCCATGACCCGATTCTCAACCTATAGGCTCTCTTGCCCCCTCTACCTCCCCTGCTACCCGACCCACCCCCTGACCCCAGACCCATACTATGCCCCAACCGAGGACATGCCCTTATTCTATCATCCCAGACTGCAGCCACTACACCTACAACAATCTAGAGAAGACTCGCTAGTGCACAACGGACAACAAATCAAACTAGAAGGAAACAAGTGGTAACTAGTATCCTAGTTGAAATGTTTAACTATTGCGAAGTAAAGTGACAGTAATTTAGCTAACACCAAAAGGGAAACAGTAAAACAGGAGGTACCAACTCCCGATAACAAAATCTGTGGCTGATTTGCCGTACTCGATGTAGTTGTACGCTCACGCACCACTTCCTACCGCCTTTTGCTGACACTCGCCCAGGTTGCTTTCCTTTGTCAGTGCTCGTGCGCCCAACTTGTCTCCAATACTCCGAGAATTCCTGAAAACACAGAAAATACCACGACCCCAAAACTAGAAGGAGTTATCACCGCTACCACTAAATCGAACAAAGCAATGGCGCTAAAGTGAGCCCAAATGAAGATCGAAAATCAATCCAAAGGGGCTCGGCGGTAATCTCAGCAATAAAGCAATAATATCAACAGTCAACCAGCTTTTAGATCCAGAGAGGAGGAATTTGAACTTTGAAGCTTCAGCAATCAAATCCCCTTTTAAATCTTCTCCGAAATTCAGTTTTTCCTTCTGTTTTGGGGGGTTTTGTGATTTTCAAATCTGAACTTTTTGTTTGGATCTTTGAATTTCAGACTTGCTTTCTATCTATTTCGTGTGTGTTTATGATTTTTCCTTTAGCTTCCTAAATCGCGTGTGTGTGTCGATGAAATCAGAGAAAGAACGAGAGGGAAAGAGTCCCAGAGGGAACGAGAGGTCTACTGACTTAATTATTCATTTTATTATTTTTGAAATCATAAATCTTTTTAGATAGGGAAATTGGTGCATTAAAAATCATAGATACGTACAATTTAAATGAAATATAAAATAAAAGTGTGTCTGTGGTAAGAAAAATCATAAACAAATTCTAGAACATCCTAAAACCCGGTGTCACAAGTGCATGAGCATCTATTAGGAAGTACAATAACAATACAACATATGTCTGGAATACAAGATAGACATGATAAAGTAAATAATTATAATGGAAACTCTGTGTGCTGCAAATCGTAACATGAAATGCAGCTTACTATAAAGTCCCCTCAATAGCTGCGCTACGCGCCCAAATGACCACCAAATGAACCTGTAAGATCCTGCATATTTAGTGCAGAAGTGCAGTATGAATACGTAAATCAACACGTACCCAGTAAGTATCTAGCCCAACTCCGAAGAGGTAGTGACAAGGGGTCGACATTGATACTTACTAGTTGTCCAGTAAATCAAATATAATAATGTAAACAAGTATAAAATATGGTAAATAAACAATGAGAACAGATATAGGCAAATAGTACGGTCTACAGCTAAATAGTGAACACAAAGTCCTCAATTATCGGACACCTCCTCAAATGGAATACGCAATGGTCAATACCAAACCAACGGTCACATCTCAAGTCAGGAAACTCATAAGTACATGGACTCCTTATCAATTATTTTGAACGATTCTGCCAAGGCGAGCGACCCGATTCTATAAGAGTGTTTCATAGAATTGCCAAGGCGAACGACCTAACCCCATAAGAGTGTGATACATAATCCTGTCGAGGCGAATGTCCCGTTCCCATAAGAATATGTTACTCTGCCGGGGCGAAAGATCTGATCCCATAAGAGTGTGTTACATGATACTGCCGAGGCGAACGACTTGATCCCATAAGAGTGTATTACATGATACTGCTGAGGCGAACGACCCGATCTCATAAGAGTGTATTACATGATACCACCGAGGCAAACGACCCGATCCCATTAGAATATTGCTAGAGGCGTTCAACCCGATCCCATTAGAATATGAAACTTTGACGGGTCACTGACCCCACTCACAAATATACATGTAAGTTATAAAATTCAAGAAAAACTATCGGATGCATACGCACAACGCGGAAAAATCCGTAAAGGAAAGTACAACTTCCACAACTAATTAAGTAGCTCGTCAAGTATCTAAAATCGTAATTCTAATACTATACGTGAGTCTAGTCTCAGGCTAAATGGAAATTAAAGCATTTAAATAGGCAAGAATAACTCAAATAGTTCAATTAAAGCATGATGTGGGTCTAAGTCTACCCAGACATAATCAAGAATTCTACCATATACACAGACAGTCATCACCTCATACGTGCATAGCTCCCACAACATGTAGCACATAATAAACATAACACCTACGGGGTAAATTTCCCTTAAAAAGGTTAAACAAGAGACTTATCTCGCTCCGAAATTAGATAACCGGCTCCAACGCCTCACTAACTCCTTAAACCAATTCCAAACGATCCAAAACTAATAAAACAACATGCAAACTAATTAAAATATCATCCAATACTCGTAATTTAATAATTTGTAACAATTTCCAACTCCGCTCAAAAAGTCAACAAGGTCAATGCATGGTCCCACGTGCCCGGATTCCAAATACTATCAAAAATAAGTATTACCCTTAACTTATATAGTATTTATCTAGAAATCATCCAATTTCATCCACAAATTGACCATCAAATCAAGGATTAACCATTTCTCAACTCTGGGGCTCAAAACCCCAATTTCTACAATCTAAAGATGGATAAAAGTAATTAACAACAAAACTAATCATGGGAAAACATCAAAATAAAGGTCAAATATTTATACCTTGTTGAAACGAGAACAACGCCATGAAACTCACCTCAAAACGGAGCTCTAGAAATTTAAGATATGCTCAAAATACTAAAATTCTCGGTTTAAAACATTGTCCATATGATTTTTGTTCATCGCCTTCGGGGGAGACCTTCGCGAAGAGCAATTTTTTCTGTTGACCGGTAAACCCAGAAATCCTTCTTTGCGTTTGCAGAACCTCTCTCGCGCTCGCAAAGAACAAAAGTCCGCACCTAAAACCAACAATCTTTCCTAACACGGAAATGGGTATAACTCTCTCATACGACCTCGAAATTCAAAGATTCTTGTTGCTATGGTTCCATAATTATGATACAGATCTAATGGTTTAATATAATCACAAATCAAAGATCGTTTACTCAATACAGTGCCCTTTATGCCCAAAGAAACGACAACGAAACATCAAATAAGAGCGCGACACAACCCAAACCCACCTAAAACACATCCAGGCCTCCGGGACCCCGTCCATTCATACAAATCGGTCCCAAAACATAACACAGACCTACTCGAGGCCTCAAATCATACCAAACAATATTAAAACCATGAATCACACATCAATTCAAGCCTTACGAACTAATGAACTTTTAAAATTCTAAAACTCATGCTGAACTATACCAAATCAACCCGGATGACCTCAAATTTTGCATGCAAGTCCCAAATGATACAACAGACCTATACCAACTCCGGAACCATAATCCAGATCCGATATCAACAAAGTTAACTCTCAGTCAAACCTATCAACCTTCTAAACCTTCAATCTTCCAATGTTTGCCAATAAGCATCAAATTAACCTACGGACCTCCAAATCCAAATTCGGACATACGCCTACGTCCAAAATCATCATCCGGACCTAACAAAATCGTCAAAACTTCGATCCGAGGTCGTTTACCCAAAATTTAAACCACAGCCAGCTTTTCCAATTTAAAGCTTTCGAATTGGGAATTATTCTTCCAAACCAACTTTGATCTTCTCGAAAATCTAATTCGACTACATGTGCAAGTCATAATACATGAAGTGAAGATACACAAGGTCTCGAACCGCCAAACGACACGCTAGAGCTCAAAACGACCGGCCGGGTCATTACATTCTCCCCCACTTAAAGATACGTTCGTCCTCGAACGTGCCAAGAACTATTTCCAGAGTTTCCCAAATTACTGTTTAACACGTCGTGCACCTGCCTGTGCCACCACAACCCATATGAGCACATTAGCTCAAGTCAAACTGAAGATCCTTCCTGCTACCTTAGCCCACAATCCTTAGAACCAAATTCCAACATCCGAAATTCTCTACCAAGTTTGATTCTAACATACGAATGCCGTATCAATCTCAACACGCTGTACCAAAATATGATCATGCACCCACACTGAATTCACGCAATGTGCCGTATAATTTTTGTATGCTCATAATAACATCCTCGAACCACAATAGCTGCAAATTCTCTAAGCAGATGCTCGTAATATACCTCATAACAAATATAAACTATGTTCCAACCCTCGCAATATTGCATTGATGTAAGAGATGTGTAGAAATTCATACCTACCTGCCAAATCAATAACTCATGGATTCTCTCTGCTTGGCAAGAACCATTGCCTCATTCTGAACTGATTAATGAAAATATTCCTCTAATATACATTATATAAATCTGATTGCACTAATTCCAGGTCCAACAACCTCATCTCACCCAGTACAAGCTGCTCAGGCAATAAGCTACCTCAAACACCATCTAAAATATAATATGACGCCATTAATGCGCTGACAAGCCACAACTCGAATATCACCAATAAGGAATAACGAACCTGAATACAAGACTATCTGGCCTGTGCAACGAACAAAAACAACCAAATCAATCCTATGAACCTATCTCAAAGATGAAAAATAAGGCACATAGAATAAATATAAGGAATCGTACTCAACATCTCACTATTGCAGCGTGCAACCCGATCCACACATGATACCGTTGCAGTGTGTAACCTGATCCAAACATGATACCTGTAGCGGCGTGCCACCCGATTCACATATAACAATCAATAAGGAAATACCCACCAAGCCATAATTCTCGTACCCATGAAACACACGTATATCAACAACAAGTATGCCAAGTGCATAGCATTACTCTAGCTACAAGGGCCAAAGCACGACTAAGGTACAATAAATGCCCTGCATCTCGAGAGGCATATTGCTCATATAACATCACAAGATACACGGGATCACAACCCACATGGAATAATAGAGTATCACATAGAATAACGGACAACACGGAAAACATCCAACACCCAAAGACTCATCCATAAACAATGTTGTGCGGAATGATCACATACGACCTAATGTAGTGCATATATTCACATTAGATCTACCAACTGACCTCAAACCGATTTCGATCATCCATATTGGGCCAATAACCTTTCAAGGGTCCACAATGACCCTATTCATACGATCAACCATCAAATCTGGACCAAACTCTGACATAAAACTATTCCCCAGCAACACTAAGGTAGAGCCAGCATACATTGAACATCTGAAATCATCCCTGCTCCTCCGAGCCCGTGACATTCTTGTCAAATTGAATCGCAACCTTGATCCTTCAATTACTATTCCACACCGCTCATTTCCCCTATTATTCTATTACAGGAGGGTACAAGAATTTCATTATAAATTCTAAAACACTAGTAGAATAAACACTTCATCGGCTAGAAATTTTTGATTTAACTCATTTCAGAAGAAGAATCGCAAAACACAACCAACTTCCCATAAACGCAGAGAACACAAACCTGAATTGTGGCCTAAACCACCATAACTCTTTCGGTGCCCATTTACACATAACAAAACCATCCAAATCAAATACCTCTAAATAAGTCAAATTAAGGAGACTGCCAAGCTCGCAAGTTTAGCCACGAAACACATGTATGGCCTTATTGCACCAAAGGAATTGATTGTCTCCTTAACCATACTGATCCAAACCACTACTAACTAACTCAACTTCTTCCGATTTACTCTTGACTTGCCTCCAAAGTAATGCCTCTTTTCAAGAATATAACTAACCCCAATCGACACTCACCTCAAGTGACCCCAAACCACAAGACCACATCGCCTCAGCATCCATAAGACATTTCATACTCTTGTCATACACTCAGTAATAACTTTAACTGATACGCCTGTTCTGAAAGATCTTCTGTGAATCCGAAGTCGTTTCTCCCATTTCTCCGATACTGCACTGCAGACCCGATGATAACATAGAATTTTCCCAAGTATCCTTCACACTCTACTACAAAATCTATTCCTCAGCCATATAACGAACACAAAATCCTTAGTCATTGCACTTTAAATTTGGAAACAACTAGAACCATTATTGAGAGTCGCCTACTCTAGTCCAATCCCGATTGTTTAACCAAACCACTAGTGCTCCGTTAGCTCATAAGCACTCTAATGAAGCAACCAAATGAATATTTTCCTTTGTACATCACATCCATCAATTCCCCTACTCAAATTACCCCCTGATGTTTTCTTCTCTTAATAATAACTAATCCACCAATGTACCGATAAGCCAAAACTACAAAGGCACATCACCAAGTGACCCGATCATAGACGGTCAGCTCCCCCACTTAGCTTTAAGCCAAAATCACACAAATCTAGAACCCACAATGACCCCTCTTCCTCAGTTACCATGATCTCACACCATTGCTCAACTAATTTTCTCATAGGTTCTTGTTGTATTGATCATATCACATCCCGAATTATCAGCTGCAATCGCACACTCGACCTCCTAACAGTCGTACCATCTTATTCGAGCGATCCAAGCTCACATCGCAGTACATGCAACCCATTGGATAGAAGACAGAACTCTTTATAGGAATTTCATCGGGAGTCATGCCACCCCTAACCTTCTTATAGAAGATAGCCCACCTGCGTAACCTCATACCAATATCCTCCAATGGCATAGCCATAACCACGTCCATTATGAAATCAGTTGATTATCCTAGGTCCATACTCATTTGCCATATGTAGGAGTCCGTTCATCCCATTAACATCAATTGAAGATCCTACAGTATGTTCTAAAACTCAAAATCAGGTTGCATCCCAAAATGATAATTAAGATTTCACATCTCTCTATGTTCCAAGCAAACTCTTTCCATCACATTCAAACTTCCTAAGCAAACTACTCAATCCCTACTGCTCGCACTTGACCTGCTAACAACTCATCTACCACGAGACATAACCCTCCATGTCATTCCTCATCCTTCGCTACTAAAATACTGCCTCAAATAATAATCCATCTTTGTAGAATCCAAACTAATGAATTGCCACCAACTCTAAGCCTTCATAAAGATCATCTTTATCGAGACATCAACACTAGAAACATCGATTCAAGTCGAAGCTGCCACATACCGCCATCTTTGATACCCGCTTCTTAGGTAACATTTCACAACACCCTGCCTCGAAGGCAAATCAATGAAGACCATCACACCGATGAGCCTAAATGCGTTCAAATAAGGATGTCGACATGACATCACAAACAAAAATTCCGCCAAATTTGAAAATATCCAATCTCGCTACTCCATCAACCAAAGCCTAAACATCCATAGTATGATTGCCTCTCCTCCGCTGGAAGTAAATGCCAAATCGCTAAACCATGAACCAAGAAATTCTCTTCTTGGGACATTCACTACCGTGACACATAAATATGCACCCTACCATTCACACCAGCATTGCGCGACAATACACTATACATAGCCTCAAAACTATAGGCAATGCTAACACTATGCTGAAATGATAGAACATCCATCCACAAAGTGTTGATAATATTCCACCCGAATACGTAGGGAAAAACATCCTGCACCATATTTGTAGCACCACTACAACTCCTCGATGCCCAATTGATAACAAGCGGTCAACATCGTATAAGAATGAGTATGAAGGAAATGAAGACATAAGCTTCAATGAAATCAAATCGCATGATGAGGAAATCAAGAAGGGGAGTTCTCCTAACAGCTCTGTAGCCTCTCGAAGATAAGTACAGATGTTTCTATACCGATCCGCAAGATTTTACTCAACTTGCTCATGACTCGTGAGACCTAAGTGAACCTAGCGCTCTGATATCAAACTGTCATTACCCCAAACCCACTATAGGTTGTGATGGAGCCCAACACCTCACTAACTCCTCAACCCAATGCCAAACTATACGAAACTAATAAAACAACATGCAAACCAATCAAAATATACTCCAATACTCGTAATTTAATAATTTGTAACAATTCCCAACTCTACTCGAAAAGTCAATAATGTCTATGCCTGGGCCTACGTGCCTGGATTCCAAATATTATTGAAAATAAGTATTACTCTTAACTTATATAGTATATATCTAGAAAATCATTCAATTTCATCCACGAATTGACCCTCAAATCAGGGATTTACCATTTCTTAACTTTGGGTCTCAAAACCCCAATTTCTTCAATCTAAAGACAGATAAAAATAATAGTCAATAAAAATAATCATGGAAAACATCACAATAAAGGTCAGATATTTACCCACTTGTTCATACGAGAACAACGTGCTAAAATTACCTCAAACGGAGCTCTAGAACTCAAGATATGCTCAAAATACTAAAATTCTCGGTTTAAAACAATGTTCAAATGATTTTTGTTCATCGCCTTCGCGTGAGACCTTCATATTCGCGAAGAGAAATTTTTCGCGTTGACCGTTCAATCTTGAACACATTAGAACCATTTTCTAGAGTCATACACTCTACTCAAACTGCAATTAGCCTGATCAAATGAACCGAACAACATGTGCCTCATTAGCACTCCAACGCCGCAGAATGTTACCTCACCTTAATGCAACCAAGCAACTTCATGCCCCATGCACCGAGCACCCTTCACCAATAACCACTCAAGACACTCTGTAATTCTCATACACATATGAAGCATGACATAACCTTGTCAAAATTTTCCTTTACTCAAGCCATCCTCGGCCTCAATCTCCATAAGCCATAACTGATTCACCCGCACACCTCAAACTGGAACCAACATAGCACATAACCGTGCAATCAACTAATCAATAGCGGACTCCCCCACTTGGCTCGAAGCCATAGACCAAAACACACATAATAACTTATAACGCATATACTCTATTGTTGCCATAAAACCATAGTGAGATTAAACTCAATCCTTCATAAGCTCGTGAAACACAAACCATCTGGTACTTTAAATCTTCTACAAATCTTACATTCACTCTCGTAGCAGTCAAGCCTACTCTCTTAAGCAATCCAAATTCAAATTTTAACACATGTATTTCCCTGGTAACAAAGATCTTCCAATAAATGACATAAGGGATTACGCAAACTTTAGAACAATCTGCAAGAGATAACCCACCTGTTTCGCCTCAACTAACATATCTTTATACCCTTCCACCATCATAGACAATACACAGTCACTTAATCTTCCTGAGTCTGAACTCACAGCACAACGTGAAATCCATTTCACTCCCCCAACTAGAAAACATGAAAAGATTCTGCACACACCCATAACTCGGGACTATACCTCAGATCGAGATGGAAATCAAGCACCTAATAGTTCTTCTATCCTCCAGCAGACCCTTCTTGTCGCTTCCAAATTATATAGATACATCTCGCAGTCATAACATACTCATCACATAGCCATTCAGCCATCACATATATTAATAAGTGCACTACCGAATGTATAAGTTCAAAAACACTTTATCACATAATCAGCACCTCGGTGCTCAAGCTGCAGGCAAAACCTGGCCTCAAGTCCTCCAGACTGGCCCCAACATCAATGCACAGACAAATCACATCTCGCCCCTCAATCAGGGAATCACAAGCCATCAATGTACATCTGATACTGAGTGCTCATACGCGCATACGAACGCGTGGAAGGAATTCAAAGGGTTACACTCCAAGCTGAATCAAGGACACACGATAAGAATTCAAGAATGTAAAGTTTTTCCTAAAGGTTTTGCAACCTCCCGAGGATAAGTACAGACGTTTTCGTACCGATCCGCGAGACTCTACTAAAACTGCTCATGACTCGTAAGACCTATGTAACCTAGGCTCTGATACCAACTTGTCACGACCCCAAACCGGACTCGGTCGTGATGGCGCCTCTCGTGAAGACAAGGACAGCCGACAAAATTCCCAAATTCACTTTAAAAATTTAATAAGTCAATTTAAGTCATTTATAAGAATAAATCCCCAACGAGTATAAATTTAGTAAAATAGAACAAGTGCGGAAATAGATACAAGCGGACATCGGGGTGTCACAAGTCATGAGCATCTACTAAGGTTTAAGTACAACAAGAGTCTACAAATGTACTAATACAGTAATGACAATGAGAGGAAGGTAAAGCAATGTTGCAAACGTCGTGAAGCCACCTTGCTAACTCTGATGACTCTGCCTCTGAGCTTGGAGTACTCACATTACTCCCTGCACCTTGTGTGCAGATCCAGATATTCCGGAACCTGGTAGCGGGTGTTGAACTCAGTAAGTAATAAGAGTAAATAAAGATTGAACAGTAAGAAATCACGTAAACCACGTCATAGCACCACAATGGTTACAACATGTTTCCAAAACAGGATACCATTCAAATCATTTCGTTAAACTTCCAACTTCAGTAAAATCCTTTGGAAAATATGTTTCTAACCTTTTCAATATAGGTTTAGTGAAATATATATGTGTAGTGAAAGCCTTGAAAATCATGATCGTCCCCTCGAGAAAAGCATAGTTTGTACACAACCCCTTGACAAAACAGAAATTTATAACCATTTCATAACTTAAAAAATTTGGTTTAAATGAAAGTTGTTTAAAGCATTTGTTCAACATTTTCAATATAGGCTCGGTCTATGAGTGAAAGCAGTATTTAAATCAACATATTCAATAGAAACTCACTTTAAGGCGGAGTAAAAAATAGTAAGTTCATAAACAAGCCCCTCAAGCAAAGCATCACTCATGTACATGCATATCTATAGCCCATCGGGCAAGCCTATCAGTCACTCATGACTCAATCTTACTGGTCAGCGCCCACACTCAGCACTCACACTCATTAGGTACCATATAGTAACCGCTGCAGCGTGCAACCTGATCCATATATCGCTGCGATGTGCATCCCAATCCATATATATAGTCGACTACGCTCACTGGGGGTGTGCAGACTCCGGAGGGGCTCCTACCGCCCAAGCGCTATATCGCTGCGGCATGTAGCCCGATCCATATATTGATGCGGCGTGCAGATCGATCCATATATATATATATATATATATTGTTGCGGTGTGCAACCCGATCCATTAATATATAATCCTCACAACCAGGCCCTCGGCCCCACTCAGTCATTAACCTCACAATCAGACCCTCGGTCTATCTCAGTCATCAACCTCATAATCACTCGAACCATCAGTAAAACAGGGAACTCAGCCCAAACAATTTTAACATTTTAAGAAGTAAATTGATAAAACCAGTTTTAAACAATAAACAGGTAAAACATGACTGAGGATGTGCTTTAAAAACAAATAGAGTGAGGAAAAATAGTGAAAATTCCCCAAAGGGTCTCAACAGGTCGGCATAAGGCCCCAAACATGGCATACAACCCAAAATATAATATCAATCTCTAAAATATGGAATATCACAAGATTTCAAATAAAATATGCGACTTAACAATCGTACGGGACGGACCAAGTCACAATCCCTATCGGTGCATGACTCCACGCTCGTCATCTAGCATGTGCATCACCTCAAAGTAGCACAACGATGCGAAATCCGGGTTTTCATACCCTCACGACAACATTTACAATCATTACTTACCTCGATCCAGTCCAAACCCTAGACTGTGATGTCTTTGCCCTATCGAATCGACCTCCGGATGCTCCAAATCTAATCAAAATCAGTACATAACCATTAAAATATGCTAAGGGAACAAAGCCCACTCGAAAATATCGAATTTACATAAAAAAATCTCGAAATTGCTTAACCCCCCCCCCCCCCCGGGATCACGTCTCGGAATCCAATAAAAATCACATCAATAAAATCCTCATCCACTCACAAGTCTACCCATATGAATTTCGTCAAAATCCGACCTCAATTGCTCATTCAAATCCCCGAAAGAATTCTCAAACCTTTCTTCCATTGTTCCCCAATTTTTACTCTAATTTCTCAAATTAAATGATAAAATTCAAGACTAAATCATGGAATTAAACCAAATATGAGTGAAGAATACTTACCCCAATAGCTCCAATGAAAATCTCCTCAAATTTCACCTTCTCCCGAGTTTTCCAATGGCTTTTATGAAATTGGACTTAAACCCTCGTTTTTCAAAATATAATCTGACTCCCCAGGTATTGCTTCTTCGCGAACGCAGCATATCCCTCGCGTTCGCGAAGCACACCTCTTCAAAGACTGAAATTTCTTCTACATGAATGCGAGAACCCTCTAGCAAATACGATGCACAACACACTTTACACTTCGCGATCGTGACCCCTACTACGCGAACGCGTAGAACAAATGCACTGGGACCCAACTACTCCTCTTCCTCTATGCGAACGTGACCTGAGCCTCACGAACGCGATGAACATAGACCTCTCACATTCACAATCGTGGGACCTTCTTCGCGAATGCGAAGGCCAACTCCACAGCCTCACACCTTGACCCTTCGCGAATGCGTGACATGCATCGCGAACGCGAAGGTCAAAAACCTGCAACACCAACAGTAATTCTACAATTTTTCACAACATAAAATGGTCCGATTGACCTCCCAAAACTCACCCGAGGCCCTCGGGACCTCAACCAAACATGCCAATATATCCTGTAACATCATCAAAATACCAAATTTGCATCGAATTCAAGCCTAAGAATTTCAAGAATCTTCTAAATTACGCTTTTGATAAAATAAAAAAAAATCAAGCAAACCACGTCCGAATGACCTAAAATTTTGCACGCACATCCCAAATGACACAACAAAACTACTGCAACTCCCAAAATTCCATTTCGATCCCTATATCAAAATCTCACCTATCAACCGGAAAACGCCAAAATCTCATTTTCGCCAATTCAAGCATAAACCTTCCACGAACCTCCAAAATGCATTCCGATCACGCTCCTAAGTCCCAATTCACCTAACGGAGCTAACCAAATCATAAAAATTCAAATCCGAGATCATATACTAACAAGTCAAAAGTTGGTCAAACCTTTCAAATTTTTAAGCTTCAAACTGAGAACTGCTCTTCCAAATTCATTCTGATTGCCCTGAAAACCAAAACCAATGATTTACATAAGTCAAAATACATCACGCGGGGCTAGTCATTCCCGAGAATTAGCGAGCAAAGTGCAAAAGCTCAAAATGACTGATCGGGTCAGTACATTTTCATTATGTCTTACTATTTATGTTATTTTGTTTTTCTTCTAAGAATTATAACATTTCTCTATAGTTATATTGCCTTATATTGTTATTTGATATATAATATTTAACATTAACTCTCATGCTTTAGCTAATAGAGTCAACACTATCCCTATTAATAAATCATATTGAGTCTTCATAAATTAAGCCTTATGTTAATACTATATGTGTTCCATCTCTGTTAAGTTAAATGATAGCTATCACACTAACTAAACCGACTAGGTCATGGTCTTAAGTTTTCTCTAATGTTCTGTCAAACTTCATATCTACTGCATTGTGCCATGTTGATCCTCACGTTTGTGATATTGTGTCACATTGTTTTAATTCAATAAAGAGTGGTTCTCAATTTATGTTCTCTATTTGATCTACCTGCTTAATGATCTTGATTGGAGTTCTTGTTGTTAAAACCATGCTTGTTTCTGTAAACTTAGCGATTCATGTAAGTCTATCATTGTGACTTGAAATCATGAACTTGAATTTGCTCACTTGTTGTGTTTGATTTTCCATGTTCCTTTGCTATCTCATGACTATGAACTCTATGGTAATGGCTGTCACACCTCCTTTTTACACCCCGAGGGTATAAGGGAGTTTTTCCAATTAAAGTGACATTATTCGAAATGAGATTATTTAATTTATCAGAGTCGTCACTTGGGATAATTTATTATGGTGCCCCAAGTCACCGATTTATTTTTAAATCCCAAATCGAGGAAATTTTCGACTTTATTCTAAAAGTCTGTGAACCAGAAATTCTAGATAAGGAATTTTGTTAACACGGGAGAAGGTGTTAGGCACTCCCGAATTCTGTGGTTCTAGCACGGCCGCTTAGCGATTCATACTTGGCTTAAATTATCTAATTACTCATTTTAGGACCTATGTGTATTTTAATTTTTACCGCTTCTAATTACTCGATTATTCGTAGTGGTGATATTATTTGAAACGAGTCACGCGAATGTGTGCCTTGATTTTATTTTGAAAATCGGCGCTTAAATCATATCACGCGTATGTGTATACAATTTGTCACGCTTAATTATTTAAGAAAAAATTGGCCAAAATCGCGCGAACGCGTACCTTGATTTTATTTTGAAAATCCTAATTATGTCATGCGAACGTGTACACAATCACAATAATTGTTTAAGTCGTGCCTAAAGCATTTTTACAAAATTCGAAAAATCATTCTAACTCCTAGATTCGAGATAGTTGTAAGGTCTATGAGTTAAGTAGTTTATTGTGGAAGAAATGAACTACAATAACATAATTAACGGGAACTGAAATATTGAACTTCAATAGCATTGACATAACTACTCAATTTTTGTAGAAATAGAAAAGTTCAGCAGAATCTCCGTAAAAACCAAATACATAACAACAAATAGACATAACCATTATATAATCCAAATAAAGGTTTGAAATAGAGAATAAGTAGTACATATATAAAATGTGAATAGGATTATATAAAAAAAATGCAGATTTGTGATTATGCATGACAACACTTTTAACACCCAACAGTTTAACACCCAAACACTTAACTTTCAATTAACAGAAGGCAAAAATGATAGCAAGAGCTAGCAACACAGTAAGAAGAGAAAAATCAGACATTTGTATTGATGAATCTGAGCTAAAAACTACAACAACAGGACAATTTCTTGACAGAACATTCGGCAACAAACTCAACCGGAATCGACGATAAGAGTTTTCGAACTCAACAGGACAATTTCTTGACGCTACTTTTGATAAAAATGGATTGTTTCGAACAGATTTTTCAGCTGGGTTAGGTGACGTTCTGTTTTTTTGCTGGTTTTTTGGGTGGAGTATCAGCAGCTGTGTTTTCTCTCATTTTTTTGGATGAGAGCTCTCTTTTTCTTTTTAGTTCTATGTTTTAGCTACTGGTTCCTTTCTTTCTTTTTGTTTTTTTTTTGTCTTTTTGTGTATTTTTCTTTTCAATTGAAAAATTAAAAGAACATGAAAGTGAGAGGATGGTGAGGAAAACGGCTGATTTTCACTGCTTTCTTAGCTTGTTTCCATTGATGATTTTTAGCTTTTCATGCCTGAAAAATGGGCTCGAATTGGGTGGCTTCTACAGCTGCATTTAAAGCTAAATTTTGGGGGGATTGTTTGCGACTGGTTTGAGCTGATTTTTGGAGAAGAGGAAGGGTTGATTTCCAGTGGGCTTGATGGTGAGAAGAAGAAGAAACAACAATGGGGAGTTCTGGTCGCTGGGTGTGCTAAAGGAAAAAGGGGCCGTTGGTTTCTGGGGTGTAGGGTTCGAAGAAGATGAAATACAGGGGGTGGGGTATCCTATGAAAACAACGAATCTCTAGTCCCTATAGGTCTAGGGTTTTTTTATTTTATTTTAGAAGTTAAGTATTATTTTACAGGGGTATGAATTAGGTTAGGTCAAATGGGAAATGAGTATGGCCTCAATGTTTTGGGCTTTTAGGAATTTGGATCGTGAATTTGGACTAATTAACTTTTGGGTAGGAAGACTAAATCAAAATCTTTTTTTTTTATTTTTCTATTTCTTTGATTTTAAAATCTAATAAAATCCTAAATTAATCCTAAATCAATCTAATTTGTAAAAATTAAAATTTTTTATCTATTAAAATAACTAATTAACTTAAAACTAAATAAAAACACTACTTTCTAAAGACTAAAAGCTAAATATGTAAAAATGACCATTTTGTGATTTTTCCTAATAAAATTAATTCCTACATGCAAATTGGACATAAGATGACATGAAACTTAAACGTGACATTTTTTTATGATTTTAAAATATTAAAAATGCATGAAATGTAACTAAATAAAGAAAAACTTCTAAAATCCCTTAAAAATTATTTTTGGTTTATTTTTAGGAGTCATTTTCATGTAGGGCAAAAATTTGGTGCTCAAAACTGCCCATCTTTGCTCGGAAACATGAAGAGTTTTCGGGCAAAGATAAAGTGAACAATTACGAGCAATTTCTGCTCGTTTGAAACTGTATTTGGAAGCATTTTGAAAAAGTTTGACCAAACGTTGCTTCGGAGGTTGTCTACATATCATTGGCTATAAAGGAATCAGGTCGGTATAGTTTTGGAAGGGTGATGGAGTGATGAGTTTGAGACTCTAGTGAGGTTCCGTCGAGGCTCCTGTCCGCGGTTCTGCTATTACATCAAAATCAAAATGAAAAAGGCTAACTAAACATATCAGTTACGAGTTACAAGATTCCTATCTATAAATCTTCTTAAGCTTCATCTTTAGTCTTGGTTGGTTCTTTTTGCAGACTCTAATCTAAATCTTGATGCTCGTTAGCTGCAACCGCTGGTTTATTCTTCTTTATCTTTTTAGATCAAGGCGGGACATGCAAATCTTGCGACTTCAATCATATCTTGAGCAATCCGCATCTTTTCTCTACTTCTGCACTTGAAGTTCACTTCTTTTCTTGTTTTTTCTTTCTTTTATTTGGGTTGAGATTTATTCTTTTGGTCATCTCAAACCTTGTGCTTCACAGTGGAAACTTGTTCATGCACCAAAACAGACAAACGAATGAAATTTTCTGCACCAATTTTCACTAGGAAAATTTTGTGAGTTATTGGTAACAAAATCTAAACTAGTTTTTATTGAAAGTAATAAAATCAGGATTGTGCATCATTGGGAAAAAGAGATTAGGGAGTGGAGCCTATATCTATAATGAAATCAACTAGAGAGTGGAGACCCTATGTTGGAAAAGAGACTAGGAAGTGGAGACCCTATATCTAAACTAAAATCAATTAGGGAGTGGAGATCCAATGTTGGAAAAATGACTAGGGAGTGGAGACCCTATGTCTAAAATAAATTCAACTAAGGAGTAGAGACCCTATAGTGGAAAAATGACTAGGGAGTGGAAACACTATGTCTAAAATAATTTCAACTAGGGAGTGGGGACCCTATGTTAGAAAAGTGACTAGGGAGTGGAGACTCTATGCCTAAAATAAAATCAACTAGGGAGTGAGGACCCTATGTTGGAAAAGCAGACTAGGGAGTGAAAACCCTATGCTGGAAAAAATGACTAGGGAGTGGAGACCTTATGTCTAAAATAACTTCAAATAGGGAGTGGAGACCCTATGTTGGAAAAGTGACTAGGGAGTGGAGACTCTATGTCTAAAATAAATTCAACTAGGGAGTGAAGACCCTATGTTGGAAAAGTGACTAGGGAGTGGAGACCCTATGTCTAAAATAAAATTAACTATGGAGTGGAGACCCTATGTTGGAAACGTTACTAGGGAGTGGAGACCATATATCAAAATAAAATCAACTAGGGAGTGGAGACCCTATGTTGGAAAAACAGACTAGAGAGTGGAGACCCTATGTTGGAAAAGCAGACTAGGGAGTGAAGACCCTATGTCTAAAATAAAATCAACTAGGAAGTGGAGACTCTATGTTGGAAAAGCAGACTAGGGAGTGGAGACCCTATGTTGGAAAACAGACTAGGGAGTGGAGACCCTATGTTGGAAAAGCAGACTAGGGAGTGGAGATCCTATGTTGGAAAAGCAGACTAGGGAGTGAATATCCTATGTTGGAAAAGCAGACTAGGGAGTGGAGACCCTATGTTGGAAAAGAAAACTAGGGAGTGGAGACCTTATGTTGGAAAAGCAGACTAGGGAGTGGAGACCCTATGCCTAAAATAACTTCAACTAGGGAGTGGAGACCCTATGTTGGAAAAGAGACTAGAGAGTTGAGACCCTATGTCTAAAATAACTGTATGCGGCGAAATCAGAGGGCCTAATTTCTTGCTATCGAGTCACTTCAGAAAAATACCTCGAGACCCCAAGGACGCGAAGCTATGACCGATTTCCCTCCCTCGGAGCTCATCGAGGTCCGACTTAAAGAAGATACATATCGAGGGTGGAGTAAAATGGGGAGCTCCTAAGGCATACGGCTAAGTCTGACAAAGCCGGCCTACCTAGAGCCTGTATCGAGGCGTCACGTCTTGCCGTCCCATCTCCATGCTTTTACAATTAATTTATTTT
The DNA here is from genome assembly GCF_000393655.2 of Nicotiana sylvestris. Classification (NCBI taxonomy): domain Eukaryota; kingdom Viridiplantae; phylum Streptophyta; class Magnoliopsida; order Solanales; family Solanaceae; genus Nicotiana; species Nicotiana sylvestris. The sequence goes on from NC_091064.1 coordinate 216,884,872, forward strand.
ATACTATAACGGGATTCCCCTCCTATATATAGGGGATCCTTATCTCTTAGGGGGATGCTATTGCTCCGACTATTCTACACAAGATCAATAACAACTCTCTCCCTCTTTTCTCTATAACTTATTCTCTCGAGGCTACCTCTTTCATTTATTGCTTTCATACTTATTCTTCATTTATTGCTTGATATTGGCCATAAAGAGCCTCCTTTCAATTATATCCTAACTGTTAGCCCCTTCCCGGTTATCCCCAATAGCTCGAGCTCGAGCCTAGGCATCGACCTCGAGGCCCTTCATCGGTCAGCCCGAGGTCTGGACAACTAGCTCCTCGGTTTGATTATAACCCCGTTTTAGTTCGTATTTCGTTGTTAAGCTTCACATATCTAGCATCAACTGCTCTAACAACTAGCATAAAAATAGATCACGTATTTTTAGAATCCCATTAACAAATTTAATTATTATTACCATTTTCACGGTAAATAGTTTGGCGCCTACCATGGGGCAAAAAATAATAGTGATTATTTTCTTGCTGGTTTCATTACACAACGCAAGTTATCTTTCACACTTTTTCTTGTCTAAGATCTTCAATTTCAGGTCAAAATGTCGGGCTCAGTAAACAGAGTCAAGAACAACAACCTCGAAAACCACGAAGAAAATGGTGTGGTTGTTCCAGTTGTTGGCGCGCCACCGCAGAACCCCAATAATGTGCCTGGATCGGTTCCAGCGGATGCGAATTCGCAAGACACGCAGTAGGTTGATGAAGCCTCACACACCGACATGAGCATATGACATGGCGACAAACACGAAGCCCAAAAAACCCCAGCCCGAGAAGAATAGGAAGTTAGTTTTCATGTTATTTTTGATATGTTGAAGGCACAATAGTTGGTTATCGCTCAGTTGCAAAGCCACCCGAAGACTCCCAGCGCAGTAGCACCGAAAACTACTCCCCCGGCCGAACAGATACCGGAGAGATCTAGCAACTACGGATCAGTAGCCGATCCTGCCATCGTGAAAATGCCGGAGGACTTCACCAAAAGGATCAAGTCAGGCGAGAAAATGATAGCAGCCAATGATAAGAAGGTCGAAACCTATAAATTCAGAGTCGACCAAATTTTGAGCGCAACCCCGGTCCCGAAGAGTGTAGATTCGGAGAAGTTCGTACAACGGTCGTTCCCAGAGGAAGCGGTCCTGAAACCCATTCTAGAGAAGTTCAGAATGCTAGAACTCCTAAAATACAATGGGACCTCAAATCCCAATGTACATGTCACTGCCTATACATGCGGTGAAGGGCAATGTCATAAAAGATGGTAAGATCGAGTCTGTCTTACTGAATAAGTTTGGAGAAATGCTCTCAATGGGGGCCATGATTTGGTATCACAACCTAGCTCCCAACTCCATAGATTCATCTACCATGCTAGCAGATTCCTTCATAAAGGCGCACGCCGGTGCCATCAAGGTAGCAACAAGGAGTCCGACGTATTCAAGATTAAGCAGAGGGAGAACGAAATGTTGCGAGAATTCGTATCTCGTTTCCAAAAGGAACGAATAGAACTACCCCCAGTCTTCAGCGACTGGGCGGTGCAGACCTTCACTCAAGGTCTGAATGAATGAAGCTCGGGGGCCTTAAGGCAGCTAAAAGAGAATCTGATCGAATACCCCATCGTAACCTAGTCGGACGCCCACAACCGGTACCAGTAGCAAATTAGAGTCAAGGATGACCAGCTGGGAGCCCCCTCGGGCTCCGTATACCCAAGTAGGCTCGTGGCAATGAAACCAAAACCTAATAAAGAAAGGTATCAGCCGTACATCGAAGATAAGAGGAACACTGATCGTTGCAACCTCCACACTACTAAAGAGTAGGAAGAGAGGGTCGCAATAGCTTTTACCCGATATAAGGGTCGGGATCGATTTCCACAGGGAGCTAGGAATGGAGTCGAGTATCTATCTAGACTAAAGTTGTGTAATTGTTCCAAATATCACTTCCAAACATCTTTTGAATTTTCTTTAACAAACTAATATTATCAATTACTAATTAGAACTAAATTATGCTAATAAGAGAATTGCTAGAGTTGAATCTAATGGGTAGAAAGGCACTAGGGTAGTGACTTTCACCTAGGTAGCTAATTGGCAGGTAAATGCTTCTAAGGTTTGATTGACATGATTGGGGAAATATTCTATAACCGTTGCACAATTTTACCCACTCTCACACATCTCGGTAGAGAGAGTGATTTTGCCCAATTGACTCTCTCGAGACCATATGGGTAGGCAAATTAGCTCAAGCAACTAGGGTTCAAGTTGGGTAATTACTCTCTCGAGGTTTAACCCTTTAATTGGGACTATCAATTCTCTTTAGTCCATGCCAATTCCTTGTTGGGTCAATTTTGGAAACTTAGACTCTCTTTCTCAAGAAGAGCCAAGTCAACTTAGCACAAACCAGTGTTTGCAATAACCAATTCATAGATTAAACCATAAAATTAACCCAAATAACAAACACCCATAGTCAATCTAACAATAGATGGCAACACCCATTAATTACCCACACTAGGGTTGAGCTACAACCCTAGCTAATGGGTTTAGCTACTCATGCTTGAAGGAGAAAATAGAGAAATAGATGAAGAACAAGACATATTAATTTAAAAGCTAATGTAAATACAGAGAATCTATCATAAAATCTAAGTTAAGATGCCAAAAATGGCTACACAATATCTTCTCACGAGCGCAGCTCTATTCGGAAAATAGTTGATGACCTAAAAATGGTAAAATGTTCTATTTATACTAGGCTGAAAAAACTGGACAAAAATACCCCTGCGGGGTCAGTGTGGGCCGCCTAAAATGGACTGCGGCCGTACTAGGCTCTTGGACTTCAATTCTAGGCTCTCTGAACTTGGGCTCTACGGACCGCATAGAATGGACCGCGGCCGCGGAGGCAGTTAGCGCGGTCCGCACAATCATGACCGCGGACCACATGGCTTGAACTTTGGCATTTTCCATCTATCTGAATCTCTCTTCCGCGGACCGCACAAAAAGTAGTACGGCCACGGAACATTCACCGAGGACCGTGCAATATGTACTGCGGCTGCGTTGCCTGAAGCCTGGTTTTGCCATCTCTCTGAATCACCTAGTGCGGTCGCATTCGACTTTGTGCGGTCTGCACTAGGCTTGTTTTCCCTCAGTTTACTTTGTCTTTGATACTTGAGCAGGTTTCGCTCTTTTTGAGCCAATCTTTGACATTTTGTCACTTTGTCGATCAAACCTGCAATCAAGCACAACTTATGAGCCTTTTGGGACTATTTTGTAACAATTTATAATCAAAGCATAAGCAAAAAGGAGCATGAAACACGTTAAATTCCTTAGTTATCAACTCCCCCAAACTTAAAACTTTGCTTGTCCTCAAGCAAACAAAATAAGACTCACCCCTTAAGGGAAAATTCAAGTATTTCTAGCTATCCTAAAGTAACCTCAACAAGCATCAATTGGGACTAACAATTGCCCTCAATACGAATGAATCATTAACAACATTTAAACTTTGAAAAACCATGGATCAAGTGTGACACAAGAGCGTCAAGAGTTGACTCATTACATCAAAAACTCTCTCAATTACTTTGGTCATTGTGGAACTCAAACTCACACATCCTCAACTCTCCCTAAGCAAACCTCACATTTTTAGAGTATTAGCACACAAACCGAGGTTAATGGGAATTCACTTGTCTCTCTCAAGGAAAGGTCACAAGTCTGGCTCTAAGTATTATATGCTTGCCCCACATGTAAGTATCTACTAATGCAAGCGTCATTCAACTCAAGATCATATAGGTCTTTTGTGGAGTCAATGTGAAGGCTTTTGGTTCAGGGTAGGGAATGTTTGTGTCTAAATGGGTTACATCTTCCCTTAAGCACTTCTTTTATTCATTTGGCACAATTCTCTTGACTCTTTGAGTATCTCACTTCTTTCTAAGGAGTTAGAGAGACACATTGTCGCTCTTTCTTATGTAATTCAAAACGTTTCTCTTTTTTCAACTTTTTCCACACCTTTCTCTTTTGTTTTTCTTGAATCCCTTTTTATTTTTTTTCACATTGGGCTTTTTTTTTGTCTTTTTCTTTTCATTTCATTTTTTATTGCTTTCCTTTTCTTCACTTTTGTACCTTTTACCACTTTCTTCCCTTTCTCGTCTCTCCCCCCAAACTTAGACTTTTGTCATTGCTCCAGGAAAGATCAGGTGCCAAGAGAGGGTATATTTTCGAACGGGTATAGGCTTATAGCATTGGTTCTTGGAAGGAAAAGGTTTAAGTCTCAAAAGGGTTAACTAGGGATTATATCATTGGTAGGCTATGGAATTGTCCAACTATCATTTGGATCAAGGAGAGACTATAATCAAGTCTCAAGTCAAATTTCACTCAAGATTTTACCTCAACACACATTTAGGGAAAGATTAGACCATTGGCTCGAGACTTGGACTCACAATCGATTTCTCACCACACAAGCTCAAGGAATGCTAAAGACATAGAGTCGGGGGCCCACAACAACCTTAGACACGATTGAGCACACAATAGTCCCGAAAGACCACATGATGATTGTTTGGTCAACACAAGAGTCTCAAGGTCACGACTTTCACCATCCTAAATACTACAACTTGTCTTTGGCCATGGGATCAAAGGAAAATTTGTTAGGCCCCAGTGAAGCTTTACTTGAGGTACCCTTAACTACAAACTACCAAAAATAAAAAAACAAAAAACGGACTCAGATCCTTAAGAAGGTTGTCACTCCATCCATCATCAGGAAGAGCCACCCGATTCACATAATATTCCACCTTTCGAAAGAACCGTGGCATTAAGAAAACCAAAGGCTTATTGAAAGTGCCAAAAATGAAACAAGAAGCTGCGAGCCTACATAAGAAGCTAAAAACAAAATTTTTTTACAAAAATAGAAAATCGAATGAATATGTACAATAGGGGATTTGAATATACAATGGGGGATGAATATATACAATAATGTAACTCTATATACAAACCAAATGAAAGATAAAAAGTGCGATAAAAGTAACTAAACGTAAAATTATATACAGACCAAAGATGAAAATCAAGAAGACATAAAATGTAACAATATATACAGTCATCCAAAAATGTAGGGCGCACCCCCTCAAATAAAAGCTGGCATTGTCCCTAATGCCAACTAAACAAATAAGCACCAAAAAGTATAAGGAAATGATATGGGAACTCCCTAAGCCGTGTTCGTCTGCATGGGATCATCAATGGTCCCCGGGTCCTCTGTATGCGTGGGAACCTCAGACTGGTTCCTGGTCTCCTGCTGCTCAGCTACTGGGACTCGGTCCTAGACCTAGACGGGCTGAATATCAGGAACATCCTGTGTATGACTAGAGGAAGCCTCCGGTGGGTCCGCCAACTGGATGATCGTCTTATCTGCACTAGGGAGCTTCATCTTCTTCTTTAGAAACCTCTATGTCTGCTCATACTGTGGCTCTGATGCTGGTACTGCTGCTGGAGCTGGATCCTCAAATAGCAAATCTAAAGGCAGCTGGTTTGCCTTCAGTTAGTCCACATCCGCTCTAATCCCCTTCACAGACTCCTTGGAAGCCCGTGTTTTGCGCAGCTTCTTATGCTCCCTGGCAAGCTCCTTCAGGGCCTTGCCATGTGAATCCACTACCTTAGCCAAGGCATCCTGAGGACTGATGATCTTTTCCTGGTTCTCCAGGATCATTTTCAATGTATCCTCAATGGACTGTGGAATCTGTGCTGGCTGCGGTGCCGACTGAGCCGCAATGGTAGAAGTCAAGGTGGACAACTTGGATGATGCAGCTGACATCTAGTTGTTCAAGCTATGAAGTGTCTGGCTCAGCTGGTGGGCAGTGATAGGATGGGCCCGGGAAGATGGAATCCCCGGGCCAGCTGAAGTAGAGGGACTAGTAGTAGTGGAAGGTCCGAGAGGCATGTCAGCAACTGTGGAGGCAGGCTCAGTGGAGATAGGCTCTGCGGAGGGCTCTACCGCAACTGGCTCTTCAGACTGGCTAGTTGGGGCAGAAGCAGGAGGCTTGTAATTCTTGTCATTGGGGTTATCTGACCCCTTCAAACTATACCACAAACATGGAGCCACATGTTTGACCTTGATGTTAAAAGGTCTCTTCTCCACCTCCAAGTCCCGGAAATACATAGTGAGGGTGTTGGGAAAAGGGTAGTTCCGGTCGTGCTCAACCCCCACTGAAGAAATGACGCGGGAAATCACATTCCCCACGTTAATAGGGTATCCCGCCATAATCGATGCAACTAGAACAACCCGGGCAAGTGGAAGAGCCTGATCATGTGTAGTGGGATCAAGCCGGCTGCATACAAAAGTCAACCACCCCTAGCCTCAAAGTTAAGGGTCCTACAAAGGATTTTGGCCCCTGCTGTCAACCACTCTGGAACAGTACCCGGGATTGCCAGGTATGAAGCTAATCACGAACGAACCTCCTCGCCCATTGTCAACTTTTCATTGTAAAGGGACTCATCTTCTTCATTGAAGCCTAGGTATTCATTCAGCGCCTTCCCGGTAAACACCACATTTTTGTTTCGCACTTCGGACACTTTGGTGCCCTTCAAGATGTGGGCCACATTGCTATAAAACTCCTTGACCATGTGCTCATTCACCTTCACACAATTATCTATAAAGTGCTCCCAACCCACTCGAGCTCGAACTTGTCTATGTACATTGGGGTGTAGGGGTAGAAGGTCTCTGTCAATGAAGCTCCTCTCAAGAATCAACTTTCGTGACGGCCATCATTCCCTAAACTTGTGGAACGCTACTTGGCTGATGAATCTATCATCCCAAACAGCGGAATTTCTAGTCCGGTCAACACCCCAAACCTGAGGCACACCACTCTCAGGTACCTCCTCATCACCTCTGCATGCACCCTCCCCGGATAATGAAGCTGTGGGGGAGGTGGAGTACTCGCCACTACTGGCTGCTGAGCCCTCAGACGACTCAGTGGGGACATCAGTCAATCGAAAGTTGGTGACGAAATGAGTTGGAATTGAGTCAGATGAGATGTCTTGGGAGGGCAAATACTCACTCCCCGATTGATCACAGGCTCTATCAGCTGCCTTGATTGCCTTCCTCATTTTATTTATGTTTTGTCGATCCTGAGGAGTGAGTTTAACCAATCTTTGCTTCCCTCCTCGGAATGAATCACCTCGGCCGGGTTGTTTTGAGCCTCTACCTCTTTGTTTGACCATTGTCTGCAAGCACAAGCATCTAGCTTTGTTAGTATCAGCACAGACAATAAAATAGATGTGGAAAATGAATTGCAGAACAGAAGCCACAAGTTGCAGAAAATGTTGCAGAAACAGTGCAGCGCAGAAAGCACAAAAAGGAGTGCGGCCGCATTGGCGGCACCGCGGAGCGCATAAAAGCAACCACGGTCCGCATTGGGAGTAAGGTCTAAAATTCATCCTCTGAATCTCACCACCGCGGTCCGCACAAAGTAGTATCGCGATCGCGGTGGGCCAGCTCGGACCGCACAAAATGTATTACGGCCGCGCTGGGCAACAAGTCAATCTTTCAGAACATAAGCACTACGATCCATACAAAGTGGTACCACGGACTGCATCAGAGCACTATGGACCGCACAAAAGGGGTCGCGGTCCTCGGAGGGTGTTTAGTCAACGCACTGAGTTAGGGTTTATGGGTTTTGCCTTTTTGTTCAAGTTTTCACCTAACTTTGTCCTTACTCAATTTACCCAGTTAATAATACTCCTCAGGCACACAAAACTTAACAATTAAACTAAACTAACATCAAAATTAAAGAATTACGGGGGGGGAGGAGAAGACTGCACAGTTAATAGAAAAGGACATAAAATGAAATTAAATAATTAAAATAACAAGAAGTGGTTGAATTGTTACCAGATATTGAGAAGAAGTGAAGAAACACAATGCAAACAAGCTAGTACGAAGAAGAGGGAAGACGAACAGTAATTTTTAGGTCTCTAAGAATCAATTTTTCGAAAAGGGTAACCGGTGACCCCTGTGGTCTATTTATAGAAAAACATATGGGACCCAGTCTTACCTACCAGCGCGGCCGCACAAAATGGACTGCGGTCCGCTCAAAACAGACCGCGACCGCGGAGGTCCACCGCGGTCCGCACTAATGGAATGCGGCCGCGGTGGCAAACTTCAGAGAGTACCTTACTTGGACTTCACTAGTGCGGACCGCACAAAGTGCAATGCGGCCGCACTGGAAACTTTAGAGACTGTTCAATTTTTTTTCCTCATATTTTGCACTGCATCAACACAATCCCTGCAACATCTCACAACTAATTAGTCCAAAAATAAAACCTAAACTACAAAGAAAATCAAAGAAAACAAGAAGAAAAAGACATGGGTTGCCTCCCAAGAAGTGCCTGATTTAACGTTGCGGTACGACGCATGTTACCCGCACATCACTTTAGATGAAGAAGTGCCACCACGTGGCTGTCATCCAATTTCCCAAGATAATGCTTGACCCGGTGCCCATTAACTCTGAAAACTTCACCATTTTTGTTCCTTATATCAAGAGCACCAAATGGGGTCACGAACAAACTTCAAGTGGCCCACTCCACTTTGACTTGAGCTTACCCGGAAACAGACGTAACCGGGAATAGAACAAGAGAACCATATCTCCAACCTTGAACTCCTTACCCCGAGCATATTTTCTGTGAAGGTACTTCATTTTGTCCTTATACAAGGATGAACTTGAGTAGGCATGGAATCTAAACTCATCGAGCTCATTGAGTTGTTCAACACGAAGATTTGAAGCAACATCCCATTCCAAATTCAAATTCCTCAAAGCCCGCATGGTCTTGTGCTCTAACTCAACCGGAAGATGACGAGCTTTTCCAAACACCAACAGATACGGGGATATATCAATCGGAGTTTTGTAAGCTATCCGATAAGCCCATAGAGCGTCATCCAACTTTTTCGACCAATCGGTCCTATTGGCATTGACAGTTTTTAACAAGATGCTCTTAATTTCTCTGTTGGAGACTTTCACTTGACCACTAGCTTGAGGATGATAGGAGGTAGAAACCTTATGATTGACACTGTACTTGGAAAGCAACATGTCGAAAGCCTTGTTGTAAAAGTGAGACCCCTCATCACTGATAATCGCACGAGGAGTGCCAAACCTTGTGAAGATGCTCTTTTTAAGAAATGTCATAACGCTCCGGGCTTTATTGTTAGGCAAAGCCATGGCTTTAACCCATTTCGAGACATAATCAACCGCCACGAGAATGTAAGTGTTCCCACAAGAGCTAACAAATGGACCCATGAAATCGATTCCCCAAACATCAAAGATATCCACTTCAAGAATGGTATTGAGAGGCATCTCATCCCTTTTTGAAATTCCACCCGCTCTTTGGCACTCATCACACCTCTTCACCAAATCGCCCACATCTTTGAACAAGGTGGGCCAATAGAATCCATAACTAAGAACTTTCGAGGTGGTACTCACCCCGCCATGATGGCCACCATAGGGTGAATAATGGTAAGCCTCTAAGATACTCAATTGTTCTTCCTCCGGGACACATCTACGAATCACATCATCCGTCAAATCTTGAACAAGTATGGCTCATCCCAATAGAGATCCAAACTATCCTGCTTTAGCTTCTTCCTTTGGTTAGAAGAGAGCTCATACGGGATTATTTCGATCATAAGGTAATTGGAAACATCGGCAAACCATGGCATATCCTTCATTGACACCACAAAGAGTTGTTCATCGGGAAACAAATCATTGATCTCAAGTCCATCACAAGGCCTCCCCTCCTCCTCCAAACGGGACAAGTGGTCTGCCACTTGATTCTCACTACCTTTCCGGTCCACAATTTCTATACCAAACTCTTGGAGTAGTAGCACCCATCTCATCAATCTTGCCTTGGAGTCTTTCTTTATCATCAAGTACCTAAGGGCGGCATGATCGGTGTGCACTATAACTTTGGCCCCCATAAGGTATGGTCGAAACTTTTCCATTGCAAACACTATAGCCAACAACTCTTTCTCAGTGACTGTATAGTTCTTTTGAGCCTCATTCATGGTCTTGCTAGCGTAGTACACCGGATGAAACATCTTGTTAACCCTTTGACCCAAAACAGCCCCAACCGCAATGTCACTTGCATCACACATGAGCTCGAAAGGCAAGCTTCAATTTGGTGCGGTAATGATCGGGGTAGTGGTCAACTTAATCTTGAGAAGCTCGAATGCTTGCATACACCCCTAATCGAACACAAACTTTGCATCATTTTCTAGCAACTTGCACAAGGGGTTTACCACTTTTGAAAAATCTTTTCTAAACCTCCGGTAAAAACCCGCGTGACCAAGAAAACTCCTTACCCCTTTGACAGAAATAGGGGGAGGAAGCCTTGAAATCACCTCTATCTTGGCTTTGTCAACTTCAATTCCATGCTTTGAGATTTTGTGACCCAACACTATACCCTCTTCAACCATGAAATGGCATTTTTCCTAATTGAGTACGAGGTTTGTGTCTTCACACCGGGCCAACACTCTATCCAAATTACCCAAACACTCTTCAAAGGAATCACCAACCACACTAAAATCATCCATGAAGACCTCCAATATATCTTCCACCATGTCGGTGAAAATAGCCACCATGCATGTTTGGAATGTCGCCGGAGCATTACACAATCCGAACGGCATCCGAAAGAAAGCGAAGGTTCCATATGGACAAGTAAAGGTGGTCTTCTCTTGGTCCTCTGGGGAAATCAAGATTTGATTATACCCTGAGTACCCATCCAAAAAACATTAAAAGGCACGCCCCGCAAGACGGTCAAGCATTTGGTCAAGGAATGGAAATGGGAAATGGCCCTTACGGGTCACCTTGTTTAGCTTCTGATAGTCCATGCAAACCCTCCACCCTGTGACTGGCCGAGTAGGAATAGGTTCATTGTTATCATTGGTCACCATATTCATACCACCCTTCTTCAGTACATATTGCACCGGAGAAGTCCATGAGCTATCAAAAATGGGGTACACAACCCCAACATCCAACCATTTGATCATCTCTTTCTTCACCACTTCTTGCATAGCCTCGTTCAATCTTCTTTGATGCTCCAAGGAAGGTTTTGCATCATCCACCAAGATAATTTTGTGCATGCAAAATGCAGGGCTTATTCCCCGAATGTCAGCTAGAGTCCATCCAATTGCCCTTTTTCGCTTTTGAAGAACCACCAAAGTGGCCTCAACCTGCATGTTAGTAAGGCAAGAAGAAAGAATAACTGGTAAAATAGAATTTGAGCCCGAGATTTCATACCTGAGGTGTGGAGGAAGTGGTTTCAACTCCAACACCGGTGGCTCCTAAATTGATGGTTTGTTGGTAGAGTTTTCCGATTTTCAAGATCCAAAGATAATTTCCTCGGCTCATAAGAATAAGAGCCCATCCCATGCAGGGCATTCATGCACTCCACCCTACTAGAGTCATCATTGACATCCATGTTTAAGAGCACTGCTTCAAGAGGATCTTCCATGTTGATCATAGCACTGGTATCATCTACAATCATAGTTGTGACAAGGTCTACAAATGAACACACCTCGGTGCTATTGGGTTGCTTCATAGATTTGCAAACATGGAAAATGACCTTTTCATCTCCCACATGAAAAGTGAGCTTACCTGCTTCAACATCAACCAATGCCTTTCCCGTTGCAAGGAAAGGTCTGCCCAAGATCATAGGAACCTCATAGTCCACTTCACAATCCAAAATCACAAAGTCGGCCGGCAATATGAATTTGTCCACCCGGACAAGCACATCATCAATAATGCCCAAAGGTCGCTTCATTGATCGATCCGCCATTTGAAGTCTCATTGAAGTTGGCCTAGGTTGCCCGATACCCAAAATTTTGAAAACCGAGTAGGGCATCAAATTGATATTAGCTCCCAAGTCACAAAGAGATTTGGCAAAATCCACACTCCCAATAGTGCAAGGAATGGTGAAAGCACCGGGATATTCAAGCTTCGGGGCCATTGAATGCACTATAGCACTAACTTGGTGGGTCATCTTTATAGTTTCACAATCCATAGAACGCTTATTTGTAACCAAGTCTTTCATGAATTTTGCATAACCCGACATTTATTCAAGTGCCTCCACCAAAGGCACATTAATAGATAAGCTTTTCATCATGTCAATGAACTTTTTAAACTGATTATCATTCTTCTGCTTTGCGAGCCTCTGAGGATAAGGTGGAGGTGGCCTTGGCAAAGGAGCCTTGACTTTTGGCACAACCGGCTCGGGCATGTCAATTACGTGTTCCCTAGACGGGTTCACGACATCTTGGGTCTCTACCTCGGCCTCATCAATATCAATCCTCACATCATTGTTCACATTCTCTTCAACCACATCTTCAACAATCAAAGGTACATCATCATCCCGCAACTCAACATCTTCATCCACAACTTGCTTTTGCTTTGAGGCATTCACATCACCGCCTCTCCCACTTCTTGTTGTAACCGCCATCACATGATTGTTATTTCCACCCTTCGGGTTCACTACCGTATCACTTGGTAGAGCACCCTTGGGATGAGTATTCAACGCTTGAGAGATTTGGCCTAATTGCACCTCCAAGTTTCGGGTAAATGTATTATAAGAAGCCAATTGAGCATCGAAATCTTGGTTCTTTTTCATCATTTGCTCGAACATACTTTCAACTCTTCCCATATTACCTCCGGAAGAACTAGGACCTTGAGAAGGGAAAGGGGTTGGATTGCTCGGTTGTTGGTACATTGGGGGCCTTTGAAAGCCCACCCCCGGTTGCCTTGGTTTCCATTGTTATTCCACCCACCTTGATTGTTGTTGTTGCCCCAGTTATTGTTATTACCATTCCAAATCCCTTGGTTGCCTTGATTACCCCAATTGTTGTTTTGGTTATTGTTGTTCCAATTACCACCACTTTGTTGTTGATTGCCCCAATTTCCTTGAGGTCGTCATTGTTGGTTTGAAGAGTTGCCTCTATTGCCTTGATAGTTGATGACATATTGTACCTCTTCACTTTAGTCATCATAACCATCATTTTGACACCCATCATATTCATCAACAAATTGCTCAGAATGTCCTTGATTTTGTTGCCTCCTTTGCCTTCTCTTGTTCACAAGCATACTAACACCCTCCATGGCATTCACTTGGCGAAGATTTTGAACTTGTTGCAACTGTGCCTTAATTGATTCATCGTAGTAGTAAGCTCAGCTATCACTTGCCCGTGATCATGTAATTCCTTGTGCAAATGGATAACCGTAGGGTCACCTTAAGACACATTTGCTCTACTCTGCCATGCTGAAGAAATGTCCGCCATTTCATCAAGTACATCACATGCCTCCTCATAAGAAAGCTTCATAAAATTTCCCCCGGCCAATTGGTTAACAATGCATTGATTTGTAGTATTTATGCCCCGGTAGAAGGTTTGTTGGATCATGGCCTCGGTCATATCATTATTTGGGCACTCCTTCACCGTCGTTTTATACCACTCCCAAATCTCATGCAAAGGTTTCGTTGGCTCTTGCTTGAAGGCTAATATTTCATCTCGAAGTGCTGCCATATGACTAGGAGAGAAGAATTTGGCAATAAACTTATCCACCAACTCATCCCAAGTTGTGATGGAATGGTTGGGGAGTCTCTCGAGCCAATCCAATGCCTTTCCCCAAAGTGAGAACGGGAAAAGTCTCAATCTCAATGCATCCTCGGATACATTCGTCCTCCCCCAGCATGTATCTATGAACCCCTTGAGATGTTTGTAGGTATTTTGATTTGCAGTGCCCGTGAAGTACCCACGCTGCTCAAGTAAGGTCAATATCACATTGGTTATCTGAAAGTTGCCCGCCCGGATTCGGGGTGGGACAATAGCACTTACGTAGCCCTGGTTCGGTAATACTCTGGGAGCCACTCTTGGAGGAACCGGGGGAGGGTCTGGAATATTATCATTTGGATTAGCATTGGCATTACGACCTCTCCGTTGACCTTGAGGTGCAAGAGGCACCTCATATTGCTCAAGATCATCTACCTCCTCCCCCGCTATCACATTTCCAAGAGGATCATTAGCGTTGTTTAAAGCCATGTTGGTACCTGAGTAATGACACAAACAAGTAAGTAACAAAGAAGGAAAGAAGAACAATACACACACTAGCTAAATAGATAGCGAAAACCATTAGCTCCCCGGCAACGGCGCCAAAAAGTGATCGCTGCCAACTCCACACTACTAAAGAGTAAGAAGAGAGGGTCGCAATAACTTTTACCCGATATGAGGGTCGGGATCGATTTCCACAGGGAGCTAGGAATGGAGTCGAGTATCTATCTAGACTAGAGTTGTGTAATTATTCCAAATGTCACTTCCAAACATCTTTTGAATTTTCTTTAACAAACTAATATTATCAATTACTAATTAGAACTAAATTATGCTAATAAGAGAATTGCTAGAGTTGAATCTAATGGGTAGAAAGGCACTAGGGTAGTGACTTTCACCTAGGTAGCTAATTGACAGGTAAATGCTTCTAAGGTTCGATTGACATGATTAGGGAAATATGCTATAACCGTTGCACAATTTTACCCACTCTCATACCTCTCGGTAAAGAGAGTGATTTTGCCCAATTGACTCTCTCGAGAACAAATGGGTAGGCAAATTAGCTCAAGCAACTAAGGTTCAAGTTGGGTAATTACTCTCTTGAGGTTTAACCCTTTAATTGGGACTATCAATTCTCTTGAGTCCATCCCAATTCCTTGTTGGGTCAATTTTGGAGACTTAGGCTCTCTTTCTCAAGAAGAGACAAGTCAACTTAGCACAAACCAGTGTTTGCAACCACCAATTCATAGATGAAACCATAAAATTGATCGAAATAACAAACACCCATAGTCAATCTAATAATAGATGGCAACACCCATCAATTACCCATACTAGGGTTGAGCCACAACCCTAGCTAATGGGTTTAGCCACTCATATTTGAAGGAGAAAATAGAGAAATAGATGAAGAACAAGACATATTAATTTAAAAGCTAATGTAAATACAGAGAATCTATCGTAAAATCTAAGTTAAGATGCCAAAAATGGCTATACAATAGCTTCTCACGAGCGCAACTCTGTTCAGAAAATAGATGATGACCTAAAAATGGTAAAATGTTCTATTTATGCTAGGCTAGAAAAACTAGACAAAAATACCCCTGCAGGGTCAGTGCGAGCCGCATAAAATGGACCGCGGCCGCACTAGGCTCTTGGACTTCAATTTTGGGCTCTCTGAACTTGGGCTTCGTGGACCGTGTAGAATGGACTGCGGCCGCGGAGGCAGCTGGCGCGGTCTGCACAATCATGACCGCGGACCGTATGGCTTGAACTTTGGCATTTTCCATCTCTCTGAATCACTCTTCGCGAACCGCACAAAAAAGGTAGTGTGGCCGCGGAACCTTCACCATGGACCGCGTAATGTGTATTGCGGCCTCGTTGCCTGAAGCCTGGTTTTTCCATCTCTTTGAATCACCTAGTGCGGCCGTATTCGACTTTGTGCGGTCCGCACTAGGCTTGTTTGCCCTCAGTTTACTTTGTCTTTGATACTTGAGCAGGTTTCACTCCTTTTGAGCCGATCTTTGACATTTCGTCACTTTGTCGATCAAACCTACAATCAAGCACAACTTATGAGCCTTTTGGGACTATTTTGTAACAATTTATAATCAAAGCATAAGCAAGAAGGAGCATGAAACACGTTAAATTCCCTTGTTATCAAACACCCCGAGGTGCAACCTACCTTGCATTGACAGGAGAGTAGATCGGGGACAGGATACTCGAGGGCCCATCAATAGAGCCAGGTTCGACGGAGACACGTGGCCATCAGGGATGCCTCGCCCATCAGAATACAACTTCAACATTGCCGTATCGGACATCGTGCTCACTATCAGCAAAACTGGGGACATCAAATGGCACAAGCCTACTTAGTCGAATCCTTCCCAGAGGAATCACAGCTTGGTATGTGAACTTCATAATACGCACGGCCACAGGACCGAAGATTGCCACCAGATCCGAAAGAAAATAGCCAAGCTACTCAATAAGAGTCGCCGCCGAGGATTTTTGAGCAATCGAGTTCAAGTTCAGTTCCGAGAAAGAAAGGCGGCCAAGAAGAGGGAATCAAATGGCCGTGACATATTACCATGCTATTAGAGGAGCGCCGACACTCTTCAAGAACTTGTGAAGAGGAGGACAAAAATATCCATCATCGGATTAAAATGGACCTGGGGATACGTACCCTAAGATACCCTCACGTTCGGTAATAAAGGCTCTAAAACCTCACCCCAACCTCATAACAACGCACAGGTAACCTTCTTCCTCATTTGTTCATTTTAAATAAACATGTGCTCGTGTATTCAGGTGGACCGACATTATCGGGTCGAGGGTGATTAGGCAGCTCGGACTGCTAGGCCAAATCATGCCTGCCTATCAAATACTTGGCGGATTCAACACGAAAATCGAAACAATGAGAGGGTAGACCATTCACTTAGTCAGCATGCTCGGTGCAGACCAGAATGCCAAGTTCCATGTCGTCAAAGGAGACGCAAGGTGTAAATGCCTTATTCGGACGGTCGTGGATGCCCCGTGTGAAGGCGTTACCGTCCCCTCTTCACCAAATAATGAAAACCCCAGCAAATGACAGAATTAAAACCGTCAACAGGGAGCAACGCACGGCAAGGGAAGTGTTCGCATTACGTAACGTAGCACCGTCACCAATATCTCCACTCTCGAAAGAGTCAAAGGGTAATAAAACTATGTCTTCGGCTAAGCCCGATTAAAACACAGTGGAGGGTCGTACAGAGTCATCGCTCCAAACAACAGGGACACACCAAGTCTCGGAACATCACCGGCGCACCCCGCGGTAAGGTAAGACCACCTCCCTCTTTCGTTAGGTTACACTAACCCATATGCAGGCGCCCGGTCAGAGCGGTCGAAAGTGTTAACTTAACCCAAAGATCTCAAGGCCTTAATGGCATCCGTTGCACCCTTTCCTTCGACCGAGCTTTTGTCCCGAGGAGGGTTTTGTTGGCAAGGTTCTTAACGGGGTGACGCGCTACTTGAGGAGGATCCAACAAGCTTTCAGGGCTTCTTTTGCAATCAACTCCGAACATTTGAAGGCACCCCTTTGAGAGGCCATCTGTTCGAAAGAGTCAGGAAACGACGAACAAAGTTCCAATAGAGAACAATGTACCGAACCAAATGGTCAAATGAACCATGTCCGCATAAGCTAGGCTTACAGCAACAAAACAACATGTACCTATACCAAGCAATAAAAGAACATCTTTCACCAAAGCATCTCGTACTCCAAAAAAAATTCAACATTTTCACAGCAAGGATCCCTCCGTCGAGGACGCTCTGAAATACTTGGAGACTAGCGTCACTAGCTCGACACCCGCATGGCCTCAGGGTCAGGACTCCATGCTTATAAGCCCTCAATGAGGCAACTCCGAGCTTGCAACTAACGGCCCCATAGCCTAAACAAACTCGATGACTCGCAGATTGTTTTTTAAGTAGAAAGTCAGTCAGTGTGGGCAGTCTTGCATATATTCCGGTCGGTGAGAGACCGCTTTCTTTGGATGTTCAGGCTTTGGCCAATCAGTTCATGAGGTTGGATATTTTTGAGCCCAGTTATGCATGTTCTTCATTATTTGAGCATATCTGAGATCGGCAGTATGATGATCCTCATTTATGAGTCCTTAGGGACACAATGTGGCACGGTGATGCCAAGCAGGTTACATTAGGAGATGATAGAGTTTTGAGGATGCAGGGTTGAGTTTGTGTGCCTAATGTGGATGAACTTTGAAAGTTGATCTTAGAGGATGCCCATAGTTCTCGGTACTCTATTCATTCGGGAGCCGCTAAGATGTATCAGGACTTGCAGCAGCATTATTGGTGGAAGAGGATGAAGAAGGACATTGTTGCATATGTGGCTCGATGTTTGAATTATCAGTAGGTAAAGTACGAGAATTAGAGACCTAGTGGTTTGTTCCAGAAGATTGAAATTCCTAAGTGGAAGTGAGAGCGTATCACTGTGGACTTCGTTGTTAGACTCCCACAGACTCAGAGGAAGTTTGATGCAGTGTGGGTTATTGTGATAGGCTAACCAAGTCAGCACATTTCATTCATGTGGCAGTCTCCTATTCTTCCGAGAGGTTAGCTGAGATGTATATCCAGGAGATTGTTCGTCTTCATGATGTGCCTGTGTCAATCATTTCTGATTGAGGTACGTAGTTTACCTCGCACTTCTGGAGGGCAGTTCAGCGTGAGTTGGGCGCACGGGTCATGTTGAGCACAGCATTTCATCCTCAAACGGACAGGCAGTCCGAGCGTACTATTCAGATTTTGGAGGATATGCTCTAAGCTTGTGTTATTGACTTTGGAGGCATGTGGGATCAGTTTTTGCCTTTCGCGGAGTTTGCCTACAACAACAACTAACAGTCGAGCATCCAGATGGCGCCAATCGCCATTCACTTAAAAACCCTAGGCTATAAGACCCCGAGCGGGCAGACTCGGTCTAGCGAGACCTATTTAATGTGGCATGAAAAAACTATAAAACCTCAACAGGCATGAAAACATTGTAAGACCTCAACAAGCATGAAAATTTTGTAAGACCTTACTACAGGCATAAAACTCGATCCCGAAGTTTAGGCTATATGTCACATTTGTATGACTCCCAAAAGGGCATACCCTCGATGTAGACACCTAAACTACCACACTCGGGATAAAAAATGGCTCCGGCCAAACACAAATGACTACGGTCAATATGGCTGCACCAGCCAAATTAACGCGACTCGGAGATGCCAGATCGTCGCTACAAAATCACAGGCCATTACTTCAAATATACTTCAAAAAGAACCGGTTAAACAGGCGACCCTTAACAGGTAAACGAGCTTCGACCATGTCAGCTCCAAATCACAAGGCTTCGAGATACTCAGCCTACGAGCTAATTCTTTTGAAGTGATCGAACTTCACCGCAAATGACTTGAAATCGAGGTTCTTCCTAAACCGGCGACGGGTCAGGCAAAAATATTTCAAAAAGTCCTTAACAAGAGGAAAACAAAGCCTATATGCCTAAGGGAAAAAGCGTAAGAGCTATTGTCGCCATCTAAACGAGCCTCAGGGCTACACACTAAAAGTTCGCAATGACCAAAATCGTAAGAGCCACTATCGCTAGCTCAAAATTTGAAAGCTTGAGAATTAAAATGAGCTCGAGTCGTAACCCGATTCAGAGACCGGATCCAAAATAGCTAACTAACATATGCCCAAGGGCAAAAACGTAAGAGCTATTGTCGTAAGCTAAAATGAGCCTCAGGGCCACATACTAAACGGTCGCAACGATCCAAATCGCAAGAGCCATTGTTGCCAGCTTGAAACTTGAAAAGTTGAGGATCAAAATGAGCTCGAGTCGTAACCCGATTTGGAGACCGGATCCAAAATAGTTAACTACACATGCCTAAGCGCATAACGTAAGAACCATCATCGCAGCTTCATAGGCCTCAGGTCCACATACACAAAAGGTCACTTCGACCCAAGGCATAAGAGTCGTTGCCGCCAGCCCACGAAAATACAGAACTTCAGGGTCGAGTGAGCTCAAGTCGCAACCCGACTCGGAGACTAAACCCAAAATAATTAAAATACAAGTGCCAGGGCAAGGCGTGAGAGCCATCGTCGCCCGCCCATGTAGACACAAAAACTTGAGGATCAAAAGGGCTCGAGTCAAAGCCCGACTCAAAGACTGAACCCAAGACAGTCAAGCAAAAACGTAAGGGCTCCAACGCCAGCTTACAAAGGCCGCATCGACCGAATGCATGATGATCCTCGGAGCAGTATTACGAATCTAAGGATTCTCATCAACTCTGAAACCAGTCCACCTGGTCAGAAGCGAAGCAGAAATGGATACATAAGAAATAAAGCTTCAAATTCCCTTCTATTTACATACATAAAAAACTGCATCCTTCGTCTACAGACGCACTCTAGAAATATTACAAACAAGATGGTAGAATCTACGCCCCGCCCCCCGAGGGTTACGACCTATCAGCCTCATCTTCACTCTCCTCAACATCAGGAAGGAATGACCAAGCACTGTGCTCGTCCGCCCTCGCTCGTGCCAGCTCTTCCGGGAGAACAAAACCCCTGGCGCCGATCTCCTCGAGAACCCTTCTTCGGGATCTGCTACGAACATATTCTTCGATTTTCTCTTCATGATCGATAACCCACTTCAACTCAGCTTGGGCATCGGTAGCATCCTTCAAATGAATCGCCATCTCCTGATCAACCTTAGTCTGGCTCAATGCTGCTTTGGCCCGAGCATCAATGATATCAAACCTGACCTTTGAAAGTTCTGACTCGAGTTTCGTGATCATATCCGCTTTAAATGAAGCGTTTTCATGAGCCAAGTGGAGTTGGGCCTCGAAGGCAGGAACTTTAGCCAAAGCACCCTTTTTCTCTGAAGCTTGAGCCTGCACCTGAGCTCCTAGCTCGCCACAGTCATTCCTAGCTTGGTTGGCTTCACCCCTAAGGTGCTCTGGGGCCTCCGTCTTTTTCTGCAACTGAGGTAGGCAAAAGGTTAACCCAAGAGGTTAAAAAGCTGAACGCATACCACGATAAATTATGTGCTCCATCAAATAGCTCACGTAATTCGAGCTCCGGTACGCCTCATATCACCAGTACATCAACTCAACTTCCTTCTCCTTGCAAAGGAGCCTAAGGGACCTACCCTCATCCAGAGCTGTCTGGAGCCTTGCCCTATGATGGAGCAGCTCAGAACTAAGCCTGTCAAAGGCCATCATAAGAAAAACTCGATAAGGAAGGGAAGACGCGAGATGCGGAAGGCCTGTGCCAAAACTCACTACGAAGTGAAGCCGGCAGACTTCCTCGAAGGCTGAGCACACTTCTGCTGATCTAGCCCCCTCGGCCCTGGAAGAACCAACCTCGGTCGAAGCATGATTACTCGGAGGAACTACCTCTCCAGAACTAGAGAATTCGAGTACATCAGGCTCGGGCGATATTTTCTCCTCGAAGACTCGGACCCGTTTAGCCCTTCTAAGAGCTCCATCGCACTGCAAGTGCATATTCTGTTTATCACTATCGTCCTTTGGCTCGGAAGCTGGCAACTCCTCCCCCCCCCCCTACGGAGGAGAACGACCTCACCCTTGGAGACCGTCCAATACCTACGACGGCAAGGTTAGTACATAAAAAGAGGAAACTGTCATCCCAAATGTGCAAAGGACAAGGTAAAAAACAACATACATACATACCTTGGCATTTTGCTTCCCATCTGCACCGAGACACCGCTCGCCACCTACGCTCGTCACAAGTCGAATGGGTCGCCAGCTTCTGGACCCAGCCGGGTTGATCAGGAACTCCGCCCGGCACCTATGAAATTGTTGTAAAAAAAGGAAATGTGTTTACTAAACTAGCTTTCACCATGAGCGAATCTGAGAAAGAACGAGACGCTCCACTCATGCGTGTAATTCAATTCCTCGGGGAATGGCATAAGTTCCATAGGGACAACGTCAGTCATCCAAATCCGGATGAATCGACTCTCAATCTTCATCTTCCTCATCATCAATAACAAAGGGCGTGGAAGAACGGCACCGCAAGGTTAGCAAACCTCGATGATGAAAGGGTTGGTACAGCCTGACGAGGTGACTGAGCGTGAATTCAAGCCCTGCTTTCTCTGCAAAGAACCTCATCATCAGCACTATTCTCCAAAACAAGGGTTGTATCTGTGCCAAAGTAACCCGGGTACTTTAAATAGAAATCGAGCACTAACCTATCAAGGGGGCCTAGCACAAAAGGGTACAAGTACATGTTCAGGAATCCATCGACGAGGTCTGTGATACCCTCATTCGGGGGACTCGCTGGTACGCTGCCCCCCCCCCCCCGCCCTATCCGCAGTCTCTCCTCACTATATCCAAATGCTCCTCTTTTATCAAAGACATAGTCTTCAGAATAAACTCCCGTGGATCCTGAGCTTTGGGAGCGGAACTCTTCCCTCTCTGCCGGACAGACCCCGAAGTAGTAGTCATGACTATGTTGGAACTAGCAAACTGAAGCAGGAACTTACTCGAACACTTTTGCGCTTAAGGTAACGAAGGACTCGATGCCAAATTGGAAGGATAGCTGTCTGAAATAATGGGATCTTCCAAAAAGTGGGAGCAAACCATATATGTGTGGGGAACAGCAACGATTCACCTACCCGGGTCAGGCCCCGGGAGGCAAACGGCTTCGGTACGGACTCCGAGGTGGTACCCGACCCCAAGGACCTCCATCAAAAGGAAGAGAGGCTTCAAAAGTTTCGCGACATCATCTCCAGTCTCGAAAAGGCATCCGACCTAGGAGGTTCCTCCCAAGAAGAAAAGTAAGCACTTCAAGCTCCATCCATGAGGGTTCGACCTCAGGACGTCACCCGGCCATGGGCAACCTCTCCACAGGAACCCACCTACAACGTTTTAAAAGACTATCCACATCAAGTTCAAAGTAAATCTCTAGGTGCCCAAAACTGACCTTCACTCTGAGACCTCCCTCGAAGATTTCAAGGCCCGATACGCCATCTTCATGCGGTTCGGGGGTCCCGATGACCAGATTCTATCGGATTGCTGCGGGCTAGGTCCGAGGAACCACGGTAGTCTCGGAAAGGAGCCATTTCTGTCGACCAAAGACCAGAAAGAGTATCGGCGATCGTCAACAAAGGCATACATTCAAAATAATTACCAAAAGATGGAAAAATGCGATTCAACCGTCAAATGTGCGATCTCAAAATAACTATGTGAACCGCAAAATCATTCTGCGATCGCAAAATGTTCGCAGAATGAAGTAGAATAGCCCAGTTCTGGGCACCGAGTTTTGCGACGCATCTACGGCCTGCATACCCATTATGCGATGGATTATGCGATCGCATACCTGATTTCGGAGGGTTAATTTTCTAATTTTCATAACCCGACCCCATTTTGATAAATAGGCTTTGGCGTTTATTTTGGATCATTTTTGAGAAAAAAATCTGATGCTTTAGAGTGAGAGAGGTAGCCCTAGAGTAAGAAAGTGATCTTCATCAAATCATTCTTCAATTCTTACTCAAACCTTTGAAGATTAACAAGGAATTATCACAAGTTCTCCATTTCGTTTTTGGATGATTTTTGAGCAAAAATTCACGGAAAACTTGAGATAAGTCACTTTTGGTTATTGTTAGTCAATCATATGGGTTTATCATCGAATATGACGACTAGATTACTCATTTTTGGGTTGAAAATGGTAGAAATCTTCCAAGACTTTAATTAAAAATTTGAGGGTCGAGTTGATCTCGTAATTTAGCAAAATTGGTATGGTTGGACTCGTGGTTAGATGGGGGTTCATATTCCATAATTTTTGTCGAGTTTCGAGATGCGGGGACCGACGGGGATTTTTTAGACATCTTTCTATTTTCTTGTCTTAGCTTCGATTTCATTAGCTAAATTAGTTGTTTGTAGCTATATTTACGTTATGTAATTGGTTTGACTAGATTTGGGCCACACGGAGTTGGATACTCGGGGCAAGAACGTGATTTCGGATTTGATTTGAGCTTGGTTCGAGGTAAGTATCTTGCCTAACCTTGTGTGGGGGACTTCCCCTTAGGATTTGAGTTTTTTGTGTTGATTATAGTTCGTGTACGCGAGGTGATGAGTACGTACTCGGACTTAATTGTGGAGAATTGAAATTTTAGGGTTCTTAGGTTCTTATATTCACTAGGGATGGAGTTATTCTTGATATGACTGAGTTCCTACTTATTAGTTTCGTCTCTACATGCTTAATTGAAATTAATTGTTTCACGATTCACTCTTATTACCTAATTGACTCCTATTTGACTTAACTGAAGAGTTTTGCCTCTCCTATTGTCATGTTATATTTTCATAACTACTTGACTCGTGTTGATTTCCTTATTATTGACTTGTATATTGTGGGTTCGTTGCTACATGTTAGTTTTTCTGTTGTTGAACTGTTCCCTTTATGCCGGTATTCTTTTTTGTGGTTATTCCTTTGAGTTGGTTCTACCATTTCCTCGTGATTTACAACCCCTGAGTTGATTTACTTGTCTTACCTTGTATTATTGTTATTTGTTGTTGTTATATGTATTTGCGGTGATGTTCGATCCTTCTATTGTGATGTAACTATTGATTCTGTTGGCTGCGTTATGTATATATTTGGGACTACGGATGTGAAATTTTGGTAGATCCCCCTTGTTTGTTTATTTGGGACTACGGATGTGGGATTCTGGTAGATTATGGTAATACATCCGGTAAATTCCCCTAGTACTGGGTATTTACATTTGGGACTACGGATCGGGATTCCGGTAGATCTCCACGACTTTATGAGTTGGACTACGGGACTGCTCCCGAGAGATCCACTGGATTTATATTTGGGGACTACATGACGGTATCCTAGGAGATCCCCAGTTGTTATCTATGTGCTGAGTTGTACTCCGTCCGTGATTATTTTGTCTCTGTTGTAATTGTTGTTATCAATTCAAGCGTTTTAACAGTTTAGATTCCTTTACGGCTGTGATCCTTTGTATTGGAATCCTTAGTGTTTACAATACCTCGCCTTATTTTTATATATATTTCAATACTTCAAATTTCAACAATTGTTACGTTTTTAACCCAATTAATTTCTCAAATAAATTTTCCTTAAATCGTTTGAAGTTGTATTTTACTTAAAAAGGAATTTCTGCTAAGGTAATTTATTAAATCCCTTGTTAAAGGTGATAATCATCTGATGTTGTATTTTAATTGAAAATGGTACCTTCTTTATTCAAATGATTTCTAATAATAACTTCGTCATTTCTTGTTGAGTTTCTAGTTGGTTTATAAACTGTAACCTATTTTATGTTATGTGAATGAGACTCCTCGAACATCTTAATTGCATTGGTTATGGACCCTATGTACTGAGTAGCATGAGAACGTCGTTGCGCAAAGTGAGATAGAAATATGTGGGAACGAGGTGCCGGGTGTGCTAAGTTTGGTAGTTGAGGTTATGATATGAGACATCGAGTTTGAGATGGCTGGAATTGTGCATCAAAAATGATATCATTTATTGAGTTGACATCGCCTTTCTTATTTGAGTACATTTTTCTTGTCCGTGTCCCAGCTATGTTGGTGTTAATTTACTTGGTTATCTTCATTTCTATCCGTGTTTTCCCTTTATTGTTCTATTGTTTGTGGTTGAGTTTCTCCATGCTGCTGTTATTACATTGTTATTGTATTCCGATAGTTTATCATTATATCTTGTTCTGTTTATTTGACTAGTAGGTGCCTTGACTGTTCCTCGCTACTACTCTACCGAGGTTAGTCTTGATACGTACTGGGCACCGCTGTGGTGTGCTCATACTACACTTCTGTATATTTTTGTGTACAGATATAGGTATTTGATCGATAGTAGCTATGCGGGTCGTTGCGGTGGAGACTCAAGGTAAACCTGTTGTTGCGTTCGCAGGCCTCGGAGTTACCTTCCTATTTTATATTCACACCGTTGTAATTATTTTCATACGATTGTATTTAGAAGTTGTAGCGAAACTCTGTAAAGCTTATGACTTGTACTACCGGTTTTGGGAATTGTAATTGTTCAAAGTTATGTAATTTGAAGTTAGTGAATATCAATGTTAATTTTGTAAATGTTAGGCTTACCTAGTTTAGAGACTAGGTGTCATCATGACTCTTTCGGAGGGATTTTAGGTCGTGACAAATTGGTATCAAAGCTCTAGGTTCATAGGTGCTATAAATCATAAGCGAGTTTAGTAGAGTCTTGCTGATCGATACGGAGACGTCTGTACTTATCTTCGAGAGGCTACATAACTAGTAGGACAAAATTTCCACTTCATTCATTCCTTATCGTGGGGCCTCTATTCAGCTTGAAGCATATATCTTATGTTCTTTTGCATCCACTCATGTATGGAATTGTGCACTACGCCAATGGTTGGTGATACCGTAAAAGGGTTATAAGAGAGTCAGGGTTGCTCAACCGTTGTTACCACGTGTCGTTCAGAATTGAGGATATAGAAGTGCAAAGAGATCGTTCAGTTGTGCGCATAGGGGTGCATCAGATTTTTGACATTTGGTTGATAAGTACAATCTTAAGAAGGTTTAATTGGTTGTCTAATCATCACATGTGGATATAGATCTAAAAATAGTTGGTCGTATTAGAGGCTATGTGTTTCGTATGGGATTTCTATTTAGCGAATGGTATTTACTAGCAAACTGAGACACTGGAGGAAGTGAGTTTAACTGTCGTAAGGATGAAAAGTGCCAAGTAGATGGCTTGAGGTGTCTTATGACTGGTGTCGTACGAGCGGTGAAGGTTAGTATTGTGGATCGTCTGAAATGTGTCCTATGATTTCGCACCAAATGAGGGGAGTCCACTATTAACGATCAGATTGCGGGGTCATGTGTTATATTAGTTTTGGCTTGAGTTGTATATATGTGGTATTGAAAGGTTTGTCGAAACTTGTATATGATTAAGAGCTGAGATTTGAATGGGATGATGATGGGACTTTTGGTATTCCTGCGTCCTTAATAATTCTACATTTCAGTATCAACAGGGACATGGAACAATTTTAGAATACTCATAGTGCTCCAGTTAATCAGGGCACTCGCGTGGAACGGTCATCTTCTAATGCACTGCTGGTATGTGATTCCTACAATGGTTATCCTAGTTATCCGGCACAGACTCAGTATGAGCAATTGGACCGCAGATTGGTTGTTATGAATATGGTGATACTAGGAATATCATGAGAAATTGTCCCAGACTTGGGAGAAATCTATTCCATCAGAGCACACATGCCACGTACTCCATTACAATTACTACTCTACTTACACTACCAGTTAGGGATGGAGGACAATCTAGTAGATAACGCCTAAGAGGTGGAGGCCCGACCCATCGATATATTTGATATGGTATAGCTGAGGTTGCTACACCAGATGGTGTCATTACAAGTACGATCTCGAGTTATTATAAAGTAACAATTTCCTTAACTTGATTCAGTTCTGAGTATCAAGGCAAGTCCTCCTAATATGCTCCAATCATGAGTGAGCTTCATAATATTAAACTTACTTATCTGAATACTTCTGTTAGGAGATTATATGGAGATAGCTATGTCTATCATTTGTGTTGGTCACTAAAAATAGTTGTCAGACTAAAAGTGACTTTTGTTAATCAATTTGATGAGTTTGAAGTAATTTCTAAATAATTGATTTCAGTTGTAAATTATATGCCCTACCGGTATGAGGGATCATTGTATGTTGTGATTTTGTTTAACGAAAATTATTTGAAAGAAGGAAGAAAGGAAATGGAAAATTTTAGTTGGCACAATGTGCAAAATACTTGTGATTCGGAGTTGAGGACGAGATCCTCACATTTTTATATGATATGAAATATTTAAACTGGGCTACAAGTTGTGGTGGATGTTATATAAGGACGAGGTCCTTGTGGTGAAAAAAATTTATGTGTTTAAATTCTCTCTTGTGACATTAAAAATTTGTACTATAGTACTTATAGGGAGTCATGCCTATGAGGCTTATTTGAAAATTCTTGTATGAATATCTCTGTGCATAATTTGCCAAATTGTATTGTAATTATTGAATTTTAGCCTACGAGGTGAGTGCCCAAGTGGTGTTAAATGTGAGTCGTTAATTTGCGTAAGTAATTATGAGGTCTTCATGCCTTGTTGTTAGTAAAGTGGAGGTTTGAAACAAATTTTGTTAACATGAGGTTAATTGGCAATGTTGTGATTTATGAACAACTATTAAGACCAGAGACGTGGTTATGGGCATATATATGATATGTTTCATGTCCAGGTATCATTATGATAAAGCAATGCTTGTAATGCGGAGATTAGCATTGTTGATATATACATTGTGGTGATTTGTTGAGTTGTGGATGTGTTGTTAGGAGTTTTTTTGGTGTTACTCTGACAGGTGGATAGTCCCAATTACAGGGGAGACTCTGCCTAAATTTCTGAAAAATTTGAGACATTGAGATGTGCGAAGAAAGAGATAAGTTACGTTGTGTATTTAAGGACGAATGACCCTATGTGGGGGAGAATGTAACATCCCAGGAAAATTTTGAAGTATGTAAGCGCTATTAAAAGTTGATGTGTGTTGATATGAGAATAATACCGTGTGTTGATGTGAAAAATAAATTGGACCATTTTGAAAATGTTTGGAGAGTAAGAAATTTGGTCTTAAAGTTCACAAATATGAATAAAGAAAATAATCTCAACTGAGATGGTGTTGTCGGGTTTATGTCGAATGCGGTAACATGAGATCAACCAATAGTATAGGTATAAAAGTAAAATCATCAATTTGGCAACATCAGAATAATTCTTAGTACATTTGAGGACGAACGTTTGTTTAAGATGTGGAGAATGTAATGACCCGACCTGTCGTTTTAAGAATTAACATCTCGTTCAATGTCTTAATACCTTGAGAAGCTTCGTAATAAGCATTATGACCCGCATGTATGGTCGAGTTAGGTTTTCGTAAAATTCGGAGTTAAATTTAAAAAAGAAAAAAAAACAAATTCTCATTTTGAAGCTCAAATGGAAAGAGTTAACCGGAGAATTTACTTTTGAGAAAACGACCTCGGAATGGATTTTTAATGATGCCAATAATAGCTTCGTATGGTTTTCGGATTTGGATTTAGAAGTCTGTAGGACAATCCGGCGCATTTTGGCGAAATAAGAAAGTTGACGTGTTCTAATTATATTATTTTATGTGCGGAAGGGGTCTATTAACATGATGGATACCAATTGGATATGAGAATAAGTGTACAAGGCATATTATAAGATATATGGGGTCTAAGGAATGTCCTAAGACTAAGCCAAGTTGGAAATTTTCATAATAGACTAAAATTTTAAAAGAATGCTCACAAGACCCTATGTTGCACGAGCATATATACACGTATATAAGGTATTATGTGATGAACAACATATCCAATTAAAGATCTCTGAGTCTAGTTTCCAACTCTTCAAACCATTCGTCATTTGGACATTCGTACACAAAGTTATGACCCAATTACCAAACGCTGGAAAATGCGATTCTACGGTCAAATGTGCGATCTCAAAATAACTATGTGAACCGAAAAATCATTCTGCAATCGCAAAATGGTCGCAGAATGAAGTAGAACAGCCCAGTTCTGGGAACCGAGTTTTACGACGCATCTACGGCCCGCATACCCATTATGCGATGGATTATGCGATCGCATACCTGATTCCGGAGGGTTAATTTTTCTATTTTTATAACCCACCCCATTTTGATAAATAGGCTTTGGGGTTTATTTTGGATCATTTTTGAGAAACAAATCTGATGCTTTAGAGTGAGAGAGGGAGCCCTAGAGTGAGAAAGTGATCTTCATCAAATTATTCTTCAATTCTTACTCAAACCTTTGAAGATTAACAAGGAATTATCACAAGATCTTCATCAAAGAGGTAAGATTCTATACCCTAGTTTTCCATTTCGTTTTTGGATGATTTTTGAGTAACAATTCATGTAAAACTTGAGATAAGTCACTTGTGGTTATTGTTAGTAAATCATATGGGATTATCATCGAATATTCTGACTAGATTACTCATTTTTGGGTTAAAAATGGTAGAAATATTCCAAAACTTTAATTGAAAATTTGAGGGTCGAGTTGATCTCGAAATTTAGCAAAATTGGTATGGTTGGACTCGTGGTTAGATGCGGGTTCATATTCTATGATTTTTGTCGAGTTTCGAGATACGGGCCCGACAGGGATTTTTTGGACATCTTTCTATTTTCTTGTCTTAGCTTCGATTTCATTAGCTAAATTAGTTGCTTGTAGTTATATTTACGTTATGTAATTGGTTTGACTATATTTGGGCCACCCGAAGTTGGATACTCGTGGCAAGAGCGTGATTTCGGATTTGATTTGAGCTTGGTTCGAGGTAAGTATCTTGTCTAACCTTGTGGGGGGGACTTCCCCTTAGGATTTGAGTCTTTTGTGTTGATTGTAGTTCGTGTACGCGAGGTGACGAGTGCGTACTCGGACTTAATTGTGAAGAACTGGAATTTTAGGGTTCTTAGGTTCTTATATTCACTAGGGATGGAGTTATTCTTGATATGACTGAGTTCTTACTTATTAGTTTCGTCTCTACATGCTTAATTGAAATTAATTGTTTCACGATTCACTCTTATTACCTAATTGATTCCTATTTGACTTAACTGAAGAGTTTTGCCTCTCCTATTGTCATGTTATATTTTCATAACTACTTGACTCATGTTGATTTCCTTATTATTGACTTGTATATTATGGGTTCGTTGCTACATGTTAGTTTTTCCGTTGTTGAATTGTTCCCTTTATGCCAGTATTCTTTTCTGTGGTTATTCCTTTGAGTTGGTTCTAGTATTTTCTCGTGATTTACAACCCCTGAGTTGATTTACTTGTCTTACCTTGTATTATTGTCATTTGTTGTTGTTATATGTATTGCGGTGATGTTCGATCCTTCTGTTGTGATGTAACTGTTGATTATGTTGGTTGCGTTATGTATATATTTGGGACTACGGATGTGATATTTCGGTAGATCCCCCTTGTCTGTTTATTTGGGACTACGGATGTGGGATTCCGGTAGATCCCCTTGCATAGTTATATGGTACTACGGGGATGCACCGGGTAGATTTTCCCAGTACTGGGTATTTGCATTTGGGATTACGGATCGAGATTCCGATAGATCCCCGTGCATTATGAGTTGGACTACGGGACTGCACCCAGAAGATCCACTAGATATTTATATTTGTGGACTACAGGATGGTATCCTGGGAGATCCCCGGTTGTTATCTCTGTGCTGAGTTGTACTCCTTCCGTGATTATTTTGTCTCCGTTGTAATTGTTGTTATCAATTCAAGTATTTTAACGGTTTAGATTCCTTTACAGTTGTGATCCTTTTTGTTGGAATTCATAGTGTTTACAATCTCGCCTTATTTTTATATATATTTCAATACTTTAAATTTCAACAATTGTTACGTTTTTAACCCAATTAATTTCTCAAATAAATTTTTCTTAAACTGTTTGAGGTAGTATTTTACTTAAAAAGGGAATTTCTACTAAGTTAATTTATTAGATCCCTTGTTAAAGGTGATAATCATCCGATGTTGTATTTTAATTGAAAATGGTACCTTCTTTATTCAAATGATTTCTAATAATAACTTCGTCTTTTCTTGTTGAGTTCCTAGTTGGTTTATAAACTGTAACCTACTTTATGTTATGTAAATGAGACTCCTTGAACATCTTAACTGCATTGGTTATGGACCCTGTGTACTGAGTAGCATGAGAACGTCGTTGCGCAAAGTGAGATAGAAATATGTGGGAACAAGGTGCCGGGTGTGCTAAAGGTTTGGTAGTTGAGGTTATGATATGAGACATCGAGTTTGAGATGGCTAGAATTGTGCATCAAAAATGAAATGATTTATTGAGTTGACATCGTCTTTCTTATTTGAGTACATTTTTCTTGTCCGTGTCCCAGTTATATTGGTGTTAATTTACTTGGTTATCTTCATTTCTATCTGTGTTTTCCCTCTATTGTTCTACTGTTTGTGGTTGAGTTTTTCTTTGCTACTGATATTACCTTGTTATCGTATTCCGATAGTTTATCGTTATATCTTGTTCGGTTTATTTGACCAGTAGGTGTCTTGACTGTTCCTCGTCACTACTCTACCGAGGTTAGTCTTGATACTTACTGGGCACTGTTGTGGTATGCTCATACTACACTTCTGTCCATTTTTGTGTATAGATATAGGTATTTGATCTATAGTAGTTGTGCGGGTCGTTGCGGTGAAGACTCAAGGTAAACCTGATGCTGCGTTCGTAGGCCTCGGAGTCACCTTCCTATTTTATATTCACACCATTGTACTTATTTCCATACTATTATGTTTAGAAGTTGTAGCGAAACTTTGTATAGCTTATGACTTGTACTACCGGTTTTGGGAATTGTAATTGTTCAGAGTTATGTAATTTGAAGTTAATGAATATCAATGTGAATTTTGTAAATATTAGGCTTACCTAGTTTAGAGACTAGGTGTCATCACGACTCTTTCGGAGGGATTTTGAGTGGTGACATGCACGGTTCCCTATGCACAACGCAGGGCGCGGTGCCCCATACGACGTGCCACGGGAGAACTTCAGAGGACTGATTTTTACACTCTACAGAAAAATTGCACTACCACCTTGCGCCTCGCAGCACTCCTCGTGGCGTGGTAGTGCATTTTTCTCAAAGTATTCTTTTTTTTCCCTCACTTTTTGACATCCAGACTTGGTCTCCGACCCCCGAACATGATCCCGACTTAATTTCTCGCGGTTTACTCAGACTTCAAAGTCCAACTTGTTCAATTTAGCTCCAAATTATCTTAATAGCTCGGAATCATTTCCTACAAGGCATAAAATACGTAATAAGTGCAAATCACCATTATTTAAGCTCACCACAAGTAAAATGCAGTTATTAGAGTGTAAACTATAACTAAAACACGGGTTTATAGCCTACCATTATTCTCATTAAGGGCAAAATGAAGAGTTTAAAGTTAAATTATCTTCAATTATAAAAATGTGTCATTCTTTTGGGAACGGACTTATAAGGAAAAATATGTCATCTAAATTGAAAGAGATGGAGTATTTGATAAACAAGAGGGGTTAAAGGCAAGTAAATAGTGATCGATCCAAATCCTTTATTTTGTAGTGTGATCAGTATAATGTGTACGAAAGTAAAACAAAAGTTATAGTAATGAATAACGAGGAAAGTGTTAAAGAAAGTACAATGGTGAGCTTTGTATTTCTTGCGAGTATTGTTCGAGAGAGAAATGTGTTACAAGTTGCTTCTAGTTAAAAACAAAAAACAAAGTTATCTTCTAGATGATACCTTAGAGGGTGTTTGGATTGGCTTTTAAGCTAGTCAAAAAGCTTTTAAGCTTTTAAGCTTTTTTCAGTGTTTGGCAAAGTTAAAAAATGCTTAAGATAAGTCAAAAATTGCTTAAAACAAACCAAAAGCAATAAGCTGAGCAACCCCAATTTATTCTTTTTGGCTTAAAAGTTACTCCTTCCAGTCCATAATAAATGACCAATTTGCCTTTTATTTTTGTCCAAAATAAGTGTCCATTTATATAATCAAGAAAAAATTCAATTTGTTTTTTCAAAATTATCCTTATGTACGTATTCCTAAAAGGTCTTTTACTCCTCACATTAAATTATGTTGCAACATTTAATGAAGGGTAATTTAGTCACACTAACTATTTTTGTCTAGAATTTAGTTTTTCCTTAATGGGTGTGCCCAAGGCAAATTAATCACTTATTGCGGATCGAAGGGAATATTTTTTTGTTGAAAAGTGACCCTTTTTAAACCAATCCAAACGGACTCTTACAACAACAACAACAACAACAACAACAACAACCCAGTGTAATCCCACAAGTGGGGTTTGGGGAGGGTAATATGTACGCAGACCTTACCTCTACCCCGAGGGGCAGAGAGGCTGTTTCTAGGAGACCCTCGGCTCAAAGAGGCAACAAGAGACACTATATTAGTACTATCAATAGACTCATAATAAAACAACATAAAATACCATAAAATCCATAACATAACATAAATACCATAAAAACAAAGTAACAGCAATATAAGAGATATAAGAAATACGAGAAAGATGTAAGGTATTAATACACAGAAGATAAATCCCATCATCATTAGTTGATCAATAGCATTCTAAGACTAATTCCTAACTGGCTAGTCTCAATCTAGTGCGCTGTAAAAAAGACATTACAATTTCCCCTAATCTACAATCTTAATGCTCGATCTCCACAATTCCCTGTTTAGGGCCATGTCCTCAGTAACCCTAAGTCGCGCCATATCCTACCTGATCACCTCTCCCCAATACTTCTTAGGTCTCCCTCTACCTCTCCTCGTACCCACCACCGCCAGTCGTTCACACCTTCTCACCGGTGCATCAGTGTTCCTCCTCTGAATGTGCCCGAACCATCTGAGTCTTGCTTCCCGCATCTTGTCCTCCATGGGGGCCACACCCACCTTCTCTCGAATATCTTCATTTCTAATCTTATCCTTCCTTGTATGCCCGCACATCCACCTCAACATCCTCATCTCTGCAACTTTCATCCTCTGGATGTGTGAGATCTTCACCGGCCAACACTCGGTCCCATACAACATAGCAGGCCTAACCACTGCCCTATAAAATTTACCTTTCAGTAACAGTGGCACTTTCTTGTCACACAGGACTCCCGTCGCTAACCTCCATTTCATCCACCCCACCCCTATACGGTGTGTGACATCCTCGTCGATCTCCCCGGACCCCTGAATAAACGACCCCAGGTACTTGAAACTACCCCTTCTTAGGGATGACTTGAGAATCAAGCCTCACTTCCACTCCCGCTTCCATCGGCTCTGCCCCAAATTTGCACTCAAGGTATTCCGTCTTCGTCCTGCTCAACCTGAAACCTTTGGACTCAAGGGTATGTCTCCAAACCTCTAACCTCTCGCTGACGTCGCGTCGTGTCTCGTCGATTAGGACTATGTCATCAGCAAATAGCATGCACCATGGCACCTCCCCTGAATATGATGCGTTATAGCATCCATCACCAGGGCAAATAGGAAAGGGCTGAATGCAGACCATTGGTGCAACCCCGTAATAACCGGAAAATAATCTGAATCGCCTCCTGCTGTCCTAACCCGAGTCTTAGCTCCATCATACATGTCCTTAATCGCCCTAATGTAGGCAACCGGGACCCCTTTAGCCTCTAAGCATCTCCATAAGACCTCCCTAGGAACCCTGTCGTACGCTTTCTCTAGATCGATAAACACCATGTGGAGATCCTTCTTCTTATCCCTGTATTGTTCCACCATCCTCCTAATAAGGTGGATAGCTTCTGTGGTAGATCGCCCCGGCATGAACCCGAACTGGTTGTCTGAAATAGACACCGTCCTTCGCACTCTCATTTCTACCACTCTCTCCCAGACTTTCATGGTATGACTTAGTAATTTAATACCCCTATAGTTGTTACAGATCTGGATATCGCCTTTGTTCTTATACAACGGGACCATTGTACTCCACCTCCACTCTTCGGGCATCCTATTAGTCTTGGATATAACATTAAGCAACTTAGTAAGCCATTCCAAGCCTGCTCTACCCACACACCTCCAAAGCTCAACCGGAATTTCATCTGGTCCGGTAGCTCTGCCCCTTCTCATCTTACGCATTGCCTCCATGACCTCATCGACCTCAATGTCCCGACAATCACTTAGTACATGGGGGCTTTCGGCGTTCCTCAATTCATCTAGTACAATATCCTGATCCCCTTCCTCATTTAGAAGTTTATGAAAGTAGGTCTGTTATCTCCTCTTTATCTGGTCATCCCCCAACAAAACTTTGCCGTCCTCATCTTTTATGCACCTCACTTGGTCAAAATCCTGAGCCTTCCTCTCTCTCACCTTAGCGAGTCGGAGTAACTTCTTCTCCCCGCCTTTGTTCACTAGTTCCTCATACAAACGAGCAAAAGCTGTCGTTTTTGCCTACGTCACTGCCATCTTTGCCTCCTTCGTAGCTACCTTATATCTCGCAATGTTCGCTCTCTTCTCCTCCTCTCCAGTGCTCCCCACTAACCGCAGGTAAGCCACCTTCTTCACTTCCACTTTACCTTGTACAACTACATTCCACCACCAGTCTCCTTTGTGGCCACCGGTGCGGCCTGAAGATACCCCTAACACCTCTCTCGCCGCCTTCCTTATATAGTCCGCCGTTGTCGACCACATAGTGTTTGCGTCCCCACTACTTATCCAAGCTCCCATTGCCGACAACCTTCCTTCCAACTCCTGGTCTTTAACCTTAGTCAAGGCGCCCCACCTAATCCTCGGGCAGCCTCGTACTGACCTCTGTTTCCTTCTTATCATAATACTAACGTGCATCACCAAGAGCCTATATTGCGTTGCAAGGGTCTCACCTGGGATAACTTTGCAATCCTCGTACAACCTTCTGTCGCATCTCCTGAGGAGGAGATAGTCAATTTGAGTCTTCACCACCGAACTTTGGTAAGTAACCAAATTCTCCTCTCGCTTCGGAAAACTCGAGTTTGCAATCACTAGATCGAATGCCTTGGCAAAATCCAGCAGTGAGATGCCCCCTCCGTTCTGTTCCCCGAAACCAAAGCCGCCATGCACCTCAGTATAACCACCTGCAGACGACCCAATATGGCCATTGAAATCCCCTCCTATGAATAACCTCTCGGAAGGTGGAATACTACGAACAATGTCATCCAACCCTTCCCAAAAATTCCTTTTAATCTCCTCATCACAACCTACTTGCGGTGCGTACGCGCTAACGACGTTTAAAGTACACTCACCCACCACCAATTTAATAGTCATTAGTCTATCATTCACACACCTGACCTCTACCACCGACTCCCTAAGATGGCTATCTACTAGGATACCCACTCCATTCTTACCCCTCACGACTCCAGAGTACCACAACTTATACCCATCCGCGTTTCTCGCCCTCGATCCGACCCACCTAGTCTCCTGGACACAACGCTATATTAATCTTCCTCTTCTGAAGGATCTTCGCCAACTCTATAGACTTACTCGTTAGCGATCCTATGTTCCATGACCCGATTCTCAATCTATAGGCTCCCTTGCCCCCTCTACCTCCCCTGCCTCCCGACCCACCCCCTGACCCCGGGCCCACTCTTTGCCCCACACTCTACCCCACCTGAGGACATGCCTTTAATCTATCATCCCAGACTGCCGCCACTACACCTACGACAGATCTACAAAAGACTCGCTAGTGCACAACGGACAACGAATCAAACTAGAAGGAAACAAGTGACTACCTGTACACCTATTGAATGATTTAACTATTGTGAACTAAAGTAACATCAATTTAGCTAACACCAAAAGGAAAACAGTAGAGCGGGAGGTACCAATTCCCGAGAACCAAACCTGTGTTGATTTGCAGCCCTCGATATACTTGCAAGCTCTCGCACCGCTTCCCACCGCCCTTTGCTGACGCTCGTCCAGGTTGCTCTCCTTTTCTAGTGCTCGTGCGCCCAACTTGTCTCCAACCACTTTGAGAATTTCCCTGAAAACACAGAAAATACCATGACCCAAAGACCAAAAAGGATTATCACCGCTACCACTGGTGTAGCACCGAAAGTAACTAGCAGCCGAAATTAACTGAAGAAAAATCATACAAAGTACAGAAACAAAAAAGATAATGTGTTCTTTAGCTTCTCGGAAAAGTTAACTGTACGAGATAAAAATGACTTTTTTGTGACAAGACTACTCGATAGTGCAAAAGTACTATTGAAAAAGTGTTTCAGGCTAAGCATAGAGCTCGATAATGACTGGTATTAGAGGATTGATGAGAATGCCCTCCAGCTAACACCCCGTGATCAGGACCAATTTCTGACCTGTTGGGTTGGGTGCCATTGCCCAACCGGTCAAATGGTTTTGATCATTCCAAGACAGTATTATTGTCTTGAGATTCCGGTAACCCCCAACCAGGGCCTCCAATCGCGACATCGTAGAGTGCCCAACTCCGATCGGA
This sequence comes from Nicotiana sylvestris, assembly GCF_000393655.2. Lineage (NCBI taxonomy): Eukaryota > Viridiplantae > Streptophyta > Magnoliopsida > Solanales > Solanaceae > Nicotiana > Nicotiana sylvestris. The sequence goes on from NC_091064.1 coordinate 216,922,450, forward strand.
CCAAGACTTCCACATGTCATATCCTAGTTGGTCCACCTAGCAGAACCGGATTTTCAACCCATACAGAAGTACTTGGTAGAATTTAGGTAAAGCAAAATTATTATTATTAGTAATAATTTAATTCTAAAGTAATTCTCTTGTCCTATTTTACGTAGCACTAATGATATTTAGTGAGACAAACAACATATACTATAATTTCTTGAATACTTTTTATATCTTTTTAGTGAGAAAATGAAAAATGATCTTATGATTGATGTTGATTTAAATAGACACCTTAAATATACTTTTGAGTTTTAATCTTTTAAATTTATTGAAAATGAACGCCTTTGATCCCTTACAAATATGTGCGATTTTCTATTCCCATTGCCCCCTTTCCCGTTCCCCTTATTCTATCTCTAATGTAAAGGACAAAAGGTTACAAAAAAAGACCTCATTAACGCTAAGGTTTAAATTGTACTCCACATTTTGATCACTAACTTTGCGAGACTAACCTATTCATCAAAGTTCTAAAACCTGTATGGTTCAATTTTCAAACTTAAAGGCAGCATAAATTGGGCTTTCTCCTTCTTCTTATTCGGGGAGAAATTTAAAAATAGTCAAATTTACAAGTGGTCATCGAAAAATAACCACAGTTTCAAAAGTAATTAAAATTTAGCCATTTTTCATGTAAAAATAAATGTGAACGAAAACACTATTCAAAATCCAGAAAATATTCCAGCATAATATACAGGAACTCCAGTATATTAAACTGAAACTCCAGTATATTATTATCACAACCAAACCTAAGGGCCACGATGGGCCCCCGGTACCCAGTACCTTACACAACCGAGTACCAATGTAACGTATCTTTCATATCATTCTATCATAGGTAAAAGAACCGGAGTAAAGCATGAGGAAATGCAAACTTATACATATGAAGTACGGGCGTATAAGGCCGGCATAATTCTATATATACTCGAAATATAGGCCGACAAGGCCATAAAAATATCTATATATATGACATCTGTCTACAAGACTCTAAGAATATATAATATCATAAAGGTTAGGACATGGTCCTGCCATACCAATCAATACATGTACTAATCATACTGATCAAAGAAGCAACTCTGAAGCAAATGGAGCGCACCAACACCTTCCGCTGAGTCGATAGCCTACTTGGAGGACCCTCGACCTGTCTATCAGGACCTGCGGGCATGAAACACAGCGTCCCCAGGCAAAAGGGACGTCAATACAAATAATGTACCGAGTATGTAAGGAATGAAAATCAGTAATTAATAGACATGAGGGAAACATGGAGTAAAAGACTCAACATGTATATCTGAATAACCCTGTGAATTATTTAATATTATAATATCGTGCATATACGTATAAATGTCATATCATGCATGGGTATATGCGTTCATAACATCATAAACCCTCTGAGGTCACTCCATCATATCATCTCAGCCACTGTGGGCAAATCATCAGCGTATACCAGCTGATCAGGTGGTGGTGCGTATATAACGTCATAACCTTTTCCCATATCCCATATACATATATATGCGTATATAACTCCATTTGGTCACGGGTCAATGTACATGAATGCAATGCATGAGAAGTGCGTCAATAAAATCTCTTGGAATGTCATAAGACCATTATGCCTTTGAGTAATATCATGAAGTAAAAAAATTTCAACTTACGTATTTTTCTGAGACTCATGAACAGATAATAGAATAATATGACACATGAGGAATCAAGAACATAAGCATCTCTAGTATTTCTATGAATAGAGTCATTTATGGAAATTATGCATTTGCTCTTTTCGTTTGTATCGTATGGATCATGCCAAAAGAAAGAAGGGATAGCCTTAACATACCTGAGCTGATTCTCTTGACAATCCCTCTAACACACGTCACTTGTGACAAAACATAACGGCAGATCGAAGTAGAAAAAATCCATATGATATTCTTGAGAAAGATCTTACCTCTTTGTCATGACCACTAGTAAGATAATAATCACTTTATTAATTGTTGCATGTATGAGATGTACGTTTGAACCTTATAAAATAGTGAAAGATACTCATAAATGATCATGCCATATCTACTTTTTCTCATTGTTTCCGTCGCATGAAAGCAGTCATGCTCTCGACATGAATATATTTTGTCATGTGAATTGACTTTTTCATCCTTGTCTCGTCCCAGGACACTAAACACATTAAGTTGTCCATTTAAGTCATAGACCAGCAAGGAATTTCCTTTCTCCATTTTGTTTTCACGGCAACTCCCTCCATAAGCTTTTTTTTCTTTGAATTGTGTCTAATAATCTCTTTATCTTGGAGATTTGTGGGGGGCCCACTTTCTGGATGAGTTGGCCAACTATTATTCTAAATGTGCCACCTATATGTGGACTTTAAGAGTCACATTTTTGTGACTTTGCTGGCTTTGATGTGCAGCCACGTTGGTGGATGCAATTCTTATCCAATATATCCCCAATTAATTAGGTAATGTCCCGTTACCCGGTAATTAACCAATTACCCGCATAATTAAGAATTATCTCAACTTAATTAAAATACTACTCGCTTTTAACATACCTTGTACACCATACTATCATGGTCATGTAGTATTTTGTATGACACTAGTTCATACAAATGGGGTATTAATGCTCAGCCCGTATTTTATCCCAATATGCCAAACTCGGACGAAAAATACATCTTCTTTGACTTGCTTCCCCTCTCAATGTGATGACCCAAAAGGCCATCACTTGTGTTGCAAGTGCATTCAGTGTTCCGAGGCCTAAAAACCTCCCTTTTTACCCCACCTTAATTTACGTGTGTGATCCGGACCTATATTCAGAAAGTCTTCTATGTGAAAATATGAGAAATAGAAATTTTAGAGTTAAAATTTTGATTATGGTTGACTTTGGTCAACATTCTTAGCAAACGGACCCGGATCCGTGTTTCGATGATCCTGGGAGGTCCGCAGTAAAATATGGGACTTGGGCGTATGCCCGGAAATGAATTCCGAAGTCCCAAGCCTTAGAAATTAAATTTTGAAAGAAATTATTTTATTGAATTATCTAAGGAATAAAGAAAAGAATTAATGTTTGTAACCATTGTTATCGGGCCCGTATTTTGGTTCCGGAGCCTGGTACAAACTTGTTATAGTATTTGAAAGATAACTGTAAAATTTGGTGAAAACAGAGTGTCACACCTCCTGTTTGCGCGCCCCGCCCCGAAGGGTTAGATGCGCGGGTGGAGTTTTTCCAATTAAAGTGACAAGATTCGAAATGGGATTATTTATTTAATTCAGAGTCGCCACTTGGGAAAGGTTTGGCTTTTGGTGTCCCAAGTCACCGGTTTATCTTGAATCCCAAATCGAGGAAATTTTCGACTTTTCCAAATGAAGTCTGCGAACCAGAAATTCTAAGTAAGGAATTATGTTGACCCGAGGGAAGGTGTTAGGCACCCTCGAATCCCGTGGTTCTAGCACGGTCGCTTAAATTGTTATAATGGCTAAATATCTGATTTAAATACATGTTACAACTTACGTGCTTTTATTAAGTTTAAACCGCTTTTATTATTATCATTTATTTTTATAGAATTGCAACGTCGTGAAAATGCATCTCGAACCACGTCACAATCAATGCGCCCGTAGTTGTTAACACATTTTGACTCCGTTGAGACTTGGATTTGGGTCACATCAATGTGCACCCGGTCTTAAGAATATAATTTACTTAAAGTCGCTCCTAAAGAATCTAAACGCGTTATTATCTTTGGGGAGGGCAGTGGAGTTCACTAAACAGTCCGTCCCAAATTCTAAGTATTTATTATGATCAATTATTGAGGGCCCCGCAATTTGCTTTTCATTTGGCGAGGCTCGTCTCATTATTTTAGAAGGGTACCCTACAATGACTACATTTCTACTACGTTTATCTTTAAAGAGAAGGATGATGCCGAACTTTGCTTGTTTGAACAAGTACAGACTGAATCTTTATTATGTTTGCCGAATCTAAACTTGTTTGATTACCTGATTGATTGTTCATAAGGTGAGGGTCCCCTCATGCTTTGTCTTCATCGAGTGGATAAGCTTATTAATTTGCCAAGTGAAATTGCAAACAAACTGACAACATATATTGAGTTATGTCTAACGAACTCCAAGTTCTATTTTTAACATTCCAACCTATTTGAAATTGATAAACGAAATCGACTGTTTATTAGGAAAATTACTACTAATTGAACTCAGAATGACTATTAGTTTCTCTCAACAATCATCACATTATTTTGAAACAAAGAATCTATACCGAAACCCGATATCGAACCTGCATGGGAACAAATAAGCCGACAGGAGAACTGGCATTCAGAGCCAAACTCTTAATGTGACTGCATGAGGGTTTGTTTGGGATACATTTATCCCAGCCTTAATACCATAGATTTGTCAATTCAGAGGTCTATATAAAATACATACAAGTGCTTACCATGGCTCTATGTTATACAGTCACAACTAAACCAAACAAGTGTTATACTGAACTGAATGTATACTAAATCAAACATGCTGTCTAGGTCATACTGTCATTACTGTTGAGCCATGCTATCTAACAGTTCATTTAAACAGAGTGTATGCTAGTTTATACAGAAATATTTACAGTTTGCAGTAAAACACAGGCCCAACTAACATTCGAACTATCTTTTTACACCAATGCTATAACATAAACTGGTGTTCATTTCTTTATTTCTGCTTCAACTTCAAACTTTCAACAATACATGGTTCAAAGGTTGTGTACCTGGGAATATTTGCAATTGAAGAAGAGGGCAATCAGTAGAGTAACAATGAACAAATGCAGCAGCAGTAACAGCACTAACAGTAGCAGCAGGGCAGTATAGCAACAGCAACAAGAAACAGAAGAGTAGCAACCACAACTCACAAAACAATTGGAGTGAGATCAACCCCAACTAAACCAAACTTTCGAGCAGAACAAACAACAAATAAGCAGACTCAGTTGTGAGAAAATCAGTGTTTGCACAGAAGCAAGTCCAGATTTAGTGAAGTCAGGAACAAAAGGAGAGGAAGCAACTTCTGGTTTTGTCTGTCTGAGTGATCAGACAAAAAATTCTTTTCCAGTTTTCTGTTTCCAAAAAAAAATAGAACTTTCAGATGTTCCCTTTTAGTATCTCTTTGTATCTCTTTCCAGCTCTCTCTTTCAAACTCTTCACTGTGTGTGTATATTTTCTTTTTCAGCCCTCCCAGGTCTTCCCCCTCTTCTAATTCTGTATGTCCATCATCTTTTTATAAGCCTTCCTTAACCCTTTTAACAGCCTGTTTGGGCTATCACAGTATCCTTCCCACGTGCCTTCCCATTTTCAGATTCCAGTTAGTTATTTAAGTATTAACCCCATCATTCCCTCGGCAGGCTTAAAATTTAAAAGGTTTAATATTTCTTAAACTAAAGCAAAGTATGGGGAAGTAGAATATGTTGACAGCATATGCTGTCAGGCCATTTTAAAATTAAACAAGGACCTTTATGCAGGCCATAGGCTGTGCACAAAGCACATGAGGTGCACCAATGCACATGAGGTGCACCAGTGCAAATGCTGTGCAAGAGTGCACATGCCCTCCAATTCAGCATTTAAAACAAACATCCATTTTACATTATTGATCCAAATCAATAGCTATAAGTAAACAAAATTGGTTCTTAATTGATTCAGGCAATGTTCAACATAAGCAAATCGATTTATTTTGTTCAGACAGTTGAAACTAATTAACGACACATGTCGACTCGACTATATTAGCATTAACATATACAATCGTAGCCAAAAATCAGACATTCAAAGTATAGGGAACATGACTCGACTTATACTGATTAAATAGAACTGTACTTCGAGGAATCAGTTAATCAGTACAAATTTGAAATTCAAACTAATTGCACAACAAATACACACGCCTTATCATAATAGGAGGGGGGGTTCAGACAAACACAGAGGTTCAGGTAAAGTGGATAAACAAAAGTTGATGAACAGACTTTTAAAACAAATCACACGGACTAAAAAAAAGTAAAGAAAAGAAAACAAGACTCACCTCAAATCTTTGAAAAATCAAAACCTTGGCTCGGATTTGGACAGACCTTTCTTAAGGCTGAACGGACTTTAATCGAAGTGTTTCTCAGATGAGAAACACCTCGATTAAGGTCCATTAGGCCTTAAATTCTTTGGCTCGGACAAAACACGGACCAGTGACGAAGGATCTCAAAGCTTCAAAACTCAGATCTGGGATTCATGCTTCCCTGATCTGATTCGGACCAAACCAAGTATGGTTTGGTCACGAGGGGGTCTGGGGAGTGTCTGGTATGATTTTAGGGTTAAACCGTGTAGATCGAGTTTTGACTCGAATCTTCAAATGAAGATTCGAGAAGGTGGGAAGGGATTCGAACTACAAGGTTGATAGATTTGGGTTCAGGATGGCATGGGGGTTCTATGGTGTTAGGGGCGAGGTCACCGGCGTCCGTGCCGCCGGTTTTCATGGTGAGGGGTACAGGGGCGGCTCTAGGGTTTGGGGATTATGGTGAAGACGATGAAGGCTGGGGTTTGGATAGGGGGGCAGGGTAGTGTTAGGAGTTTATATAGTTAGTGAGCAAATGGATTTTGGCCGTTGGATGAGATGAGATGAAGGGCCAGGATCCTTTGGCTAACCAGGGACGACGTCGTTTCAACTAAAGGGGGTTTGGGTTGGTCCGGGTGGAAACGGGTCGGGTTCTGTTCGTGGGTATAGGAAAGTGATCTTGGCCGTTGATCAATCTGAGATCAACGGCCTAGATCAGGCACGACTCAAACGACGTCGTTTGGACGTCTTGGGCATCAGGTGGCCTGGACCGGGTAGGCCTGGGACTTGGGCT